>NC_139354.1:94635966-94995966 GCF_055883805.1 Amblyomma maculatum | reverse complement strand
GATAGATAGATAGATTAACCACCTGGGGTTCCTTAATGTGCACTGACATCGCACAGCACATGGGTGCCTTTGCTTTTGGCTTCCATCGAAAAACGTTCGCCGAGACCGGGATTCGATCCCGCATCCCTGGAAACACAGTAGTCGAGCGACGTAACCACTGCGCCACCCCGGCGAGAATTTAGCATAAAGCTGTATATATTATTCATAAAGTAATCAGCCTGTAGGCGAAAAGTCCTATTGAAACATACAACGCACCACACAACTAGAATACGACTTAGCACAACTTCACTAAAACGGTGGCAAGGAAAGACAACACATGAACAATGGCAGCCAGTCCGGTTGATAGTGACTCTCTTCGTGTCTCTAAGCTGGTGCACTATCTGGCCGAAATGAGTAGCGGGGGAGACGAGAGGCTCAGCATTCCGATCCAACATACGCGTTTTCCACAGGCTGTGCAGTCCAGGGAGGAACATTCTGTCACAGGGATTGTGGCCATATTCGGCGAGCATCACGTAACTCACACTGTGGAAATTCAAAATAAAGTGTTTCTTTAATCTTCTTTGCAGAACGTCCCGAAATAGTATTGCATCTTTGCAGGCAATGAAACAGTGTTCGGTGGTTTCACGTGGATCACATAGCCTACAATTAACAGAAGAAACTAAAATATTTTTTTTTGTGAAGCTAAAGTTTAACAGGCAAAACTTGGGCATGAAGTTTAAAGCAAAACGTCTTAGTAGAAGGCGAGATCGGCATTTAGCGCACCCTTTTTAACACGTCATGCCCCATACAATTAGAATAGAGTGAACAATATTTATGGAGGAGGGAACAACATAGATATCAATTCTTTGTATAAATTTTTTCTTGAAACACAGAATAAGTACTCATAAGAGAAGCGACCTGCCAGAAAACGCACTGAATCGTAAACATCTTCCATAAAACTAAGTAATAACGGCCGATCGGCAAAATTGGAAGAGAACACTAAGTATGGAAGAAGGTTCACAAGGTTAGTTTGCAGGGATGCTCTGGTAATTGGATGGAAGCTATAACTGAAAAAGAAGAAACGAGCAACAGCTTGTCTGACATTGAGATGTGTCAAACCTATAGTCCGCCAGCAGAAACAGGCATGAATAAGTTATTGCGCTGCATAGGCTCAGAACTGGACGACCGTATGAACGTCGCAAACGTTCGGTGAAAACTTTGGATGTAATTCCGCACGCAGCGGAGTACCTGTAGAATATAATAAATTGTTGTAGCCAGAAACATGTTACATGCCTGTGCTCGACCAAAAATTGATAGGCGGTGCGGAAAAAAAGTCTGAGCATATCTTTGGAATGCCGTAACCCGCTCTTCCTAGTAACGCCCACTACACTTGAACGCATGAAGGGGAACTCCAAGGTAATTAGGGCAACACGACAGGATTCAATTCCAGCATAATTGGTCAGCATTGATCCTCATGAAGCGAACCACAGACCCCAACTTTTAGACCTATTCATTTGAGCGCCAGATACAATGCCGAACTGCTCAATGTTGATTATAATTTTGTCAATGCTGGGTTTGTCAGTGCAGACAAATACCATATCATCGGCATACGCAAGTACTTTCACATTATTACTGAAGGCAACATAACCACGGATATTGTGGTTTTGCTGTACTCTCAAACAAAGTGGCTCTAGGTAGAGTGCAAAGAGTGCCGGTGATATAGGACAACCTTGCTTCGCGGATGATCGAATTGGCACAGGTTCTGAGAGGTGACCATTAACAATCAAGCGAGTCGAACAGCTGTAACAAAGTTCCACCCCTTTAAGTACAGTTGATCCAACATTTGCACGCTCGAGAAGAGAAAACAGAAACGAATGCCGGACACGATCAAATGCCTTCGCAAGGTCAATCTGGAGTACAGCAAGCTGCTCATAAGAGCCAGAGCAAGATTCGAGAATTGTACCTGCAATATGTATGTCATTTTGTATGGGGCGTCTCTTTAAGCGACACGTCTGATGAGGGCCAATGAGAACCGTCATTGCATATTGTAAACAATTTGATGGTACTTTCGCAAAAATTTTGTAGTCCATATTTGCCAACATGATTAGCCTGTAGCCATCCACTGAGAGCAATTTTTCGTTATCCGTACTCTTTGCAATTAGCACTGTTTGATTGCTAGTAAAGGACTGAGGAAGGACCCCCACATCAAAACTTAAAGCAAAAATCTGCAGCAAGACAGGTCTCAGCAAAGGTTGAAAGTAAAACTCGCATGATATGCCAACAGAGCCAGGTGTTTTAGAGAGGGATAATTGGTCAATTGCCTGTTCTATTTCTTCCAACGTGAAAGAATCATTGATAAAAGCACTGTCGTCATCTGATAAAGGCGTTATAAGAGCTATGAAGTTAGCTAGTAGATCCGAATTAGAAGTAGCAGAAGCGTCACTGAACAGTGTCATGTAATAGCTCACAAACACACAGATGATCTCACACGTTTTCGTTACTAGGGTGCTATTGGACATCATTCCCGGTATCAACTTGGCAGTATCGTGACGGTGCTCATCAAGTAGAGCTTGTAGCCTGGGGTTTCCAGAGCACAAAGCCTGATTTGTACGAGATGAACTCGGGCACCCCTGCATCTTTCACGTCTTGTTTTTGAATATCACACATTACCCTAGCAATTTCGCCTAAATATAATCCTTGTGCCGCACATTCTAATTCATAGAGGTTATACAAACTTTGCAGCCTTTTCATTTACGACAGAACCTTTGCTTCCGGCATCAGCTTGCACTCCACAGAGGCCTCAAAAATTGGCTTCAACATTACTATTTAGAAATTTGTTCAATATGCCTCTTCAGTGATGTGAAGAATGTATATTCCATTTGTCATTGCTCTTGCATGGATCCAAGAGCTATCTCTAGAAATCTACTGCACAACATACATTGTGCCCAATATGAAACGAAGTGCCATCTTTGATTGCCAATGTAATACATTCTTTATACAGGTTGGTAATGCATTGAGACTATACATTGTGCTCAATGTAAAATGATGTGCCATCTTTAACTGCCAATGTTATATATTCTTTATGCAGGCTGGTAATGCATTGAGACTCCATAGGTAGAGTCAGTATAAATGACGTGTGTCATATGCAATGCTCAAATAGTCGTGTAGTCTCTTATCAGATGCTTTGTATTGGAAGGGGGTGCATTCTCTTGAGGTCATGATGAGAATAAGCAGCACTTTGAGGGCAATGTATATGAGGTGGGTAACTACAGTGTGCATTCCAAGTACACATACGCATGCTTCCTGTACTTTGTCCTGTCGCCACTTAGCGTAAATTCTAGAAGGCTTGATCCGAGTGCACTGTAGGGATAGATTGCGGAGAAAGAAAAGAGGAAACTGCATGAAGAAACAAGAAGTACAAGAATTGCTACCTAGTACAATGGCATTTATTCTTTCCTACTGTCCTTGTCCTTTAGCAGTGTTTTTTCAAGCTCCACAAAACCCATTTTAGTGTTAAAAGTTTTAAGAGCAGGTTAAGCCGAGATATTTTCCACTCATCAAGTTTTTGTTCCATGAAACACAGTGTTGTAATTACCTTGTACACTTTCCAGAGAGAAATGTTCTTCTTGAGTCCCACAGTTTAAAAACACACAGCCTGGCTGTTTGTGTCATTACCATGACTAAAAAGTAAATGGGTTAACATATCCAGCAATGCCTCGTTAATATGGATCCTGTTAATAGTATGAACATGTACGACTCATATTACGAAAACATTTTCTGCAGATGAGCCTTGCAATGCCTTTACACTTCATTGAAATCGAAGTTTGGTACTTGGACAATAAACAAGAGCCCGTTGGAGCCCTGTGACCCAGGTATTCTTCATTAATATGCATGGCAATGCTTGCAAATAAAATCGGCACTGTGGTAGCGAGGTTTATATTGTAGAGTGTGAGGTCTTTCAAGGCTCTTTCGTTACAGTAGGAAAGTAAAACAATGAATCACATCGGCTGTTACTCTGTGAAACTGTCATCATACCGTTCCACTGTAGACAATATTTTTGTGAACCCATTAACTGTGAGGCACACTGAATCCTTCCAATGACACTGCCTGGCTCCCGGATCACTTCTCACATAGGCACAGTTCGCTTGCCTCGGAATCACCATGGCGTGGTTTTTGTTGCGCTCATGGTGTCTCGTCAGCTACAAAATGAGTAGCGCTTCAGTAGAGTTCTTGAGTGCTTACATGGCCACCACCGTAAATTTGAATTCGCCTTTGCTCGCACGGTTCGTAGCTGCCGCCGCATCGTCTGTCCACTTTTCTTACGTTTCTAGTTTGCCTTCGCTGATTTATCTAGATGTTTCTACGCCCAATTTAAATTGAGCACCGTCGAATTAATGTGCATATATAGTTCGACGATCGATGAGCTTAAATGCTACTATTGACGAAGCCGTTTTGCTTTATTGTTTTGTGGGCGCACGTCAGCCCAATAAAGAGCTATTAGTTGCAAAAGGAGCACGCGCCGTTCCCTTTGATGCCAAGGTATATGTGTGCAGGGAGGATAAAAGACGAGAATCTGCAATGGCAACATTCACCCGGCGTTAAAACCATGAATGCTGAAAGAAACATTCAAAAAGGAATTATTGACGGTTTGGGCATGTATACAATACAAAAAAGGCTACAAAAAATCTAGTGGAGCCTGAATTAGAGCAAGCCGGGAAAGATAACAATTATGGAAAAGGATCTACTAATGATTAGCCTGAAACAAATGCAAGCTCTCTTTTGCCTTCCACCACATTCCCCTAAACGAAAATTAAAATGTAATATGAGACAGATGTGCGAAAAGGAAATGGAGACTCAAGGCGTTACCTGAAGAGAAAAACAGCTCACTCTCAACTTATTGATTTATTGGATGCAGTTCAGTGCTGTAACATGCAAGCTATAGCATGAGGATTTCGGCATGAAACATGTATAGCTATAGGCAATTGCTATGTGGGATTAGAATGCCAGGGTGATTAGTGCCCAGGACGGCAATTATTTAAATTAGCTGCAATTTGCCAAGTTGTTACTACATGTTTGTTCCACAGGGCTCTCTTTGTGATGCTGCTTAATGAAAGCATTGATGTCGGGTGAATGCAATTTATTTTCATTTCAGAAATGTTTGTGCAATAAAACACATTATTTTATTCCTACAGTTCCTGAAATCCGTACTTCGCATATTGTGTGATGTACTAAAACAGAAGAAAAGAAGGTGGCTATGACATTAAAACAACTTAAAAAAAAAAGACCATGCAGTGTGTTATATACTAGGTGTCCTAGCTTTCAGAAAATCGACGTGCCCTAGCCAAGTGAATTAATCCAGCTGCGGGCTGTTGAGAGTTGCCTGACCTAGACTAGTGTTGCATTACTTAACCTTATAATGATTGAGGCTATATAGTAAATATTTAAATTATTGGCTTCAAGAACAGTTAGTATCAATAAGCAAGTAGTAAACTGTCTTCTAAAACAGCTGACAGTAATGTTTGCGCCACGGTGCCTTCTATTTTGCATTTTCTTGCTCTGTCAAGAACGGCAAAAACCCAGTAAATAAAGTGTCTGCATGACAGCTATTTCTCTTCAAAGTCCCGAAACGTGGCTCAGACAACAAAATCTGCTTTTGTCAAAAGTGCTCTCCATGTTGTCGCTTTGCATAATGTGGGTGAGAGATATGTGTGAGCAGCTAGTAATATGATAGCTCGATTTGGAAGCCAGCTATGGAAATGATCCCATGAAGCAAACATCGCGGGTAGCTCTTTTTCAGCACTATCTACAACTTTAGAACTGATGCTTTGCTCCTGGGGCCAATAAATAAGTCACTAATTAGTTTTTACTACCTGCAGACAAACCATGGCAAATGGAATCAACTCTGAATAGTTCTCGGATGGTTTCACTAGCCTAGACCACTCTACCTAATTTAAGGTTTGATTAAATTTAGCCGGGATACTTGGTATGCATGGTTTGCTGGCATCTCTTGGGGTCAGCTTCAAGTGAAATGGTCGTGAGGCAGCTGTGGTCCTAATTGATAGGGTGGAAGCTGTCTTGTAGTCTCTTATCAGATGCTTTGTATTGAAAGGGAGTGCATGCTACTCGGATCATGATGAGAATAAGCAGCACTTTGAGGCCCATGGTTTGATTTGGTTTGTGGGGTGTAACGTCCCAAAGCAACTCGGGTTATGAGAGACGCCGTAGAGGAGGACTGCGGAAATTTAGACCACCTGGGGTTCTATAACGTGCACTGATATCGCACAGCACACGGGTACCTTGCTTTTCGCCTCGACCCAAAAGCGGCCGCCAAGGCTGGGATTAGATCCCGCATCCTTGGGAACAGAAGTCGAGCGCCGTAACCACTGCGCCACCCCAGCGGGGACTTTGAGGCCAATGTATATGAGATGGCTAACTATAATGTGAATTACAGTACACATACACACTGCTTCCTGTACTTTCTCCTGTCGTGACTTTGAGTAAATACTAAAGGGCTTGATCCCAGTGCACTGTAGGGATAGCTTGTGGAAAAAGAAAAGAGGAAAATGCATGAAGAAGCAAGGAGAACAAGAATTGCTACCTAGTACAATTGCATTTATTCTTTCCTACTGTCCTTGTCCTTTAGCAGTGCTTTTGCCAGCTCCACAAGACACATTTTAATGTGTTTTGTAAACGTTTTAAGAGCAAGTTAAGCCCACATATTTTCCACTGAACAAATTTTTGTTCCATGAAACACAGTGTTGTAACTATCTTGCACACTTTCCAAAGAGAAATGTTCTTCTTGAGTCCCACAGTTTAAAAACACACAGCCTGGCTGTCTGTGTCGTTACCGTAACTAAAAAAGAAATAAGTTCGCATATACAGCTACACCTCGTTAAAATGTATTTTTGTAACCCATGTATTTTTCATTAATAAGCGCAGCATTGCTTGCAAACAAAACTGCCACTGTGGTACCGAGGTTTATATTATAGTGTGTGAGGGCTTTTAAGGCTCTTTGTATTTGCGTAGGAAAGTAAAACAGACTGAATTACATGGCTTTTACTCTGTGAAACTGCCATCATACCGTTCATTGCACTGTGTACATTTTTGTGAATTCATGAATTGTGAAGCACACTGAGACCTTCAGCTCACACACTCCGCTTCCCAAATCACTTTTTCTTATGTTAAAATAGTTAGCAGTAAGTCACCACTGCAAGGCTTGGCAGCTCATTTGCTAGT
The DNA here is from genome assembly GCF_055883805.1 of Amblyomma maculatum. NCBI lineage: Eukaryota > Metazoa > Arthropoda > Arachnida > Ixodida > Ixodidae > Amblyomma > Amblyomma maculatum. The sequence goes on along the minus strand of NC_139354.1, from coordinate 94,988,751 downwards.
CATTGCACAAAATGCCCGCTTAGAATGTAACCATTCTGTTATAACCTTATCCTGCAAAGCTAAGGTAACACTGCATAGATGCAAAGCAGAGTAGTGAATCTGTGAATGCAAACAGCAAATCCAATCCAAGCAGAAAAGGATTGAATTCAGATTAAGTTACATCAACAAGTCAGGTGTTACATCCATGCCTCAGAGCTTTCATAGTGGATCAACATCAGCATTATAGAACCAATACCCATGTGATAATGCTTTACACACGATGAAAAGATAAGGTAATTAATCTTTGCAAATGGGGTATGAGACCATGCACAGTGGTGGCCATACAGCAAATGTAGACGGATATGTGAGAAAACCCAGTTGATCACTTTGCAAGGTGCAAAAACGTTTAGGCCAGCAGCAAATCTAACAAAGACTAAAAAAATCTGTACTGCATCCTACATTGTTGTAAGGTACGCACACGTACATACATCATCGATATCACTCGGTAAGCAAGTAATCATGGGCGTCACAGCAAAATGAAAGCAGCAAATAGGCACGGACATGAGCATCGACGACATCTGATTTTGATGGCATCGGATATATCACAATTGGTACCCTTTATTAAATGAATGCAGCTGAATAGCTACTCAATACCAACGAAACTGAGTTGGCATGCAGTCTGGCGAGAGTAGAGCTGTCAAAGCAACAAGTATGGGATGTAATGTGTGCAACTCCATAACAGCATCATGTCAGTAAAAGCCTACATACATCATTTGTCTAAGCAGTTGTCCAATGAACCTAACTCACCCAAGTTATGCAGGAAGAAAGCAGATTGTAATCACAATAATTTCTTCAATTGTTTTCTTTCTTTTTATCCAAATATGTTTTCATGCTGAACATGCCATAGGTACATCAAAAGTGTCCATATCATGAGGCACAGTTACATATGGTGTGTCTTTTTTCATAAGCATAACCTCCCGCCATACTGTACTTTTTTTTGTCATCGTGTCTAAATGTTTTTTTTTAAAGGACTGATGTGGTGATAAAGTATTTAGCCCATCACATACAGAAGTGTTCAGACAACCGATTCATCGCACAGATACTTACTGCAGACATAGGTGCACATAGCTAGCAGGAAATAAAAATAAACAGCAAGGTACTCTCAAAGTGACAGCTGCCGTGAAAGTACACGATATTTTCACAGTTTACACAGTGCCGTCGAGCACCCATATCAGCACAAAGCGCAAATCGCGGAATAATGGCATATTAGTAGCCAGAATTCCGTGCAGCTAACGTCGTCGAAGGGCTCGGCGCTCGCACGGGAAGGGCTCGACAAGCGCAGCACATACACGGACCGCGATCAACAAAGGTGATCGACACATCGCGGAAACAACGTCGTGTGCGCGTTTCTGTTGCGGTCACTGCGATCAGCGGAACGAGTGCCAGACTAGCTGTCACCAAGTTAATTTCAGCATTATGAAAACACAGTGTGTGACGAACTTTGCAAACATGGACAGTCCTCTTCCTTTGCTAGGAGGCAGTCGCTCAAGTCGTAAACACTTTCGCAACACATGCACAGGCACTTTTCGATGCGCTGAGGAGCCGATTCGTGCGCACGAAAATCACCGTGAACTACTGTTGCTGGCCGTCGGCCGTGAAGATCCTCGCGGCTACCGATAATCACAAACACATCGTGACACCGTTGTGACGTACACTTCGCCGGTTGAAAGATCACTGTCTTCAGCTCAGCGCAGATAACAGTGGCCATATGTTCCGACTTGATGGGAAGTCACAGTTGGTAGGAACACTAGTATTGCCAATGCGAGCTAAGTATATTGGATTTTGCGGCACAGCAACAACTACCATCTACTCTATATGTTCCGACTTGATGGGAAGTCGCAGTTGATAGGAACACTAGTATTGCCAATGCGCGCTAAGTATATTGGATTTTGCGGCACAGCAACAACTACCATCTACTCTTCGCTCGTCGCTTCGCTTCGCACCGCTGGCGGCCATGTTGGCCTGTCGAGATCGAGGAGGAGAAGCCGGAGACGTCGCCTACAGCGCAACCAATAGCTGCAATATGGTCGCCTTGCTGATCAGCACGTGCGGGCAAAAAGTTGAGATTGAGTCAACCTTTCTGCGGATGAAGGATGCAAGTATGCGCTATTGTATGCCTCTCCGAACTGGTCGTCTCGGTGCGCCCGCATGCGTGTGGAGTGGGTCTAAAAAGCAACCGTACAGCGGCCTTCAACAGGCAGGAAACGGACGCCTTGGACGTCATGTTGCGCGCGATGAGCAAGACGGCCCTACATTTCCCAATCAATACTTCCACAGAACGCCTTCTACAGCTTGGCCTTCAATAGAGATGGGCAAGACGGCTCACTTGAACGGCTCACTGGCTCACATCTGTGGTAAGTGAGTCGCTCAGGAGCGGCCAGATCATATATATATTTATATATATATATTGTGAGCCCTCCACGGATCTTTCATTTGTACATACCATGATCTTCTTCTTCCTCTTGTATATACCATCATCATCGTCCCGCGGCGCTGGTTCCGGCACGCGCTTGGGTTCTGTCCATCGGAATAAAACGCCAGACACGGCATCCGTTGCCTTGCCATCTCGACCTTGCCGTCTCGACGTGGCCTTCTTCCACAAGTGGTGGAGGTAAGACTTGATCCCCTTGTCGTTTTGTGCCCTGCCTCTCGCTGGAGCTGCGTTCCGGTCGCTGCTTACCACCTGCCACCATCGTTATGCCTACCGAGAGTACCCACGAATCGGCAGGACCCTCTACCTCGGCTTCACCACCCCCTCCGACTGTGCCCACATGACAACGCGACCCGCCGCTGTTCGCTGGTCGTCGCGATGAAGACGTCGATGACTGGCTGGACACCTATGAACGATGCAGTAACTACAACCGGTGGGACGATGCTCTAAAATTTCTGAATGTTTCTTTCTACCTCATTGAGGTCGCCAGAACCTGGTTTATTAACCGCGAACCCCACACCACTAACTAGACCACATTCAAGCAGCAGTTCCGCCAATATTTCGCGGACCCAGCAGTTCGGACTGAGGTCGCGAAGAACAAGCTCGCCTCTCGCCTCCAAGGTCCCGATGAGTCGTACGCGTCTTACATAGAGGCCATACTTGCACTTTGCCGGCGTATTAGTCCCACCATGCCAGAACCTGAACGCGTACACCACATCTTGAAAGGAATTAATTCTGTGGCTTATATTACCCTGGTTGCCCAGAATCCTTCTACTGTTGACGCCATTATTGCGACCTGCCAACGCATCGACCAGCTGCAGTCCTCCCGATTGCAGACCGGCATTGCTGCTGGCCCGACCTCTGCTGACCTGGATTTGCGGGCACTAATTCGAGCCATCATCCGGGAGGAGCTCCAAGCCCTCAAGCCTGTCTGTCGACATGGGTGCGATCATTCTTCCGTACCTTCTAATGACGCCGGTCTCCGCAACATCATTAAAGATGAGCTTGCAACCATCACCCGACCTATGGCGTCCGACCCTCCTGCACCCCGCCCAGCATCGACTTACGCGCACGTCACAGCATCACCCCCTCCTTTTGTTCCGCCGCCCCAACTGGCATCGCCCTACAACCACATCAACGCCGTGACGACGGCTCAGCCTACGCCACCCTACTACGCACCTTGGCGCCCCTCTCGCCCAGTGTGCTACTACTGTGGAATACGAGGACATATATCCCGCTTCTGTCGTCGACGCATTCAGAACGAGCGGCGTGGTTACGACGCCTTCGAAAGTGACGTACCCTCATATTATCAGCGACGACCTGATCCCGGCCCACCTCGTCGATCCTCTCCACCGCCGGTATCCTCGTCTGAACCAAGTGGTGCCCATGTATCCCGACGCCGGTCCCTTTCCCCATACCGCCGCTCTGTCTCTCCACTTCGACCAGCAACAACTGTTCCTATCCGTCACTCGGAAAACTAAGCGATGCAGTTTCCGGAGGTGAAACTGCATTCTGCGAACTAACCAAAAGTCCTCCTCATCGCCCGTACAATATGATTTCCGTTTCAGCTGAAAGATTACCGGTCGAAGCTTTGATTGACACAGGGGCTGCGATTTCTGTTATTCGCGCTGATTTGTGCCACCGTTTGCGGAAGGTAACGACACCATACGATGGACCTCAACTTCGTGGAGCAAATGACGTCCCTCTACATCCTTCAGCAAAGTGTACAGTTCGAATTGTTATAGACGGCGTCCGCCACCATGTGCAGTTTGCTGTGCTTTCACCGTGTGCGCATCAGATGATTTTTGGATGGGATTTTTTGTCGACCGCTTCAGCATTAATTTCTTGTGGCGACCGTGTCATTCATATGACAGACAGTGATTTTTCATCTGACATTTCTGAAGGACGTCATTCCCTCATTGCCGCAGTTGATACTGTATTGCCTCCACACTGCGAAAAGCTTGTTACCGTTGTGTCAGAACACATCACTGACGGGGATGTACTCATCGCACCATCTCATCGTCATCTTGCAAGTGGAATTGCCTTCCCATCAAGTCTTGTACGATTCCGCAGCGGCTCAGCGATAGTAGCTGCCACGAACACATCCCGTGAATCCCTCGTGCTGACCAAAGGAACTTCCCTGCCATGCATAGTGGATGCTCACCCTATGTCCATGATGGTGCTCACCGCCCCGCTACCTCAGAAACGTGATTCATCTCACGTCTCTCTTCTCATGCTGTCGAAGACAATCAGTCCGGACCTCATGCCGCACCAACGCAAAGAATTGCTGGAATTGCTTCAAGCCCATCAAGCCATTTTTGACGCCACTTCCCCACCACTGGGACGGACTAGTGTTGCACACCACCGCATCAATACTGAAGGTAACTCGATCGTACGCCGACGACCTTATCGGGTTTCTCTCTCGGAACGAAAAGTAATCGAAGAAAATGTGAATGACATGCTCCGTCGCGATATTATTCGTCCGTCAACAAGCCCATGGTCCTCCCCAGTAGTATTAGTTAAAAAAAAGGACGGATCGGTACGATTTTGTGTTGATTATCGCGCACTCAACAAAATTACCCGTAAAGATGTCTACCCTCTGCCGCGAATAGATGACGCCCTTGACTCTCTACAAGGCGCCGAATATTTCTCGACCTTGGATCTCCGCTCAGGTTATTGGCAAATACCCATGCATGAGAGCGACAAAGAAAAAACCGCTTTCGCAACTCCCGATGGACTTTACGAGTTTAATGTTATGCCCTTCGGCCTGTGTAACGCACCAGCGACATTTGAAAGAATTATTGATATGGTACTTCGTGGCCTAAAATGGAGAACCTGTTTATGTTACTTGGACGACATTGTTATCTTTTTGGCAACTTTTAACGACCATCTCACGCGCCTGAATGAAGTCCTGACGTGTCTTTCTTCAGCGGGCCTTCAGCTCAACACCAAAAAGTGCCACTTTGCACAGAAGGAAATTAAAATATTGGGACATCTGGTTAGCCATGATGGCATTCGTCCAGACCCTGATAAAAGCAGCGCGGTCTTGAACTTTCCTCGCCCACAACGGACTACAGATTTGCGTAGTTTCCTCGGCCTGGCGTCATATTTCCGGCGTTTCATAAGGCATTTCGCAACTATTGCGGCGCCACTTCATGAACTACTTAAAGCGCGAAGCTCTTTCGTGTGGACTGAACAGTGTAACACTGCTTTTACCGACCTAAAGCACGCCCTCACATCAGATCCCGTTCTTGGCCACTTCAGCGACAGCGCTCCTACAATCCTGCACACTGATGCCAGTGGTCACGGTCTTGGCGCTGTCCTCCTGCAGCACGATGCAACTTCGCGTGAGAAAGTTATTGCCTTCGCCAGTCGGACCTTGACTCCAGCTGAGAAAAACTACACCATTACCGAACAGGAATATCTTGCCGTCGTCTGGGCTGTTCAAAAGTTTCGCCCCTACCTCTATGGTCGGCACTTTACAGTTATGACCGATCACCATGCTCTTTGCTGGTTGTCTTCACTGAAAAATTTGACAGGCCGACTTGGCCGCTGGATTCTACGCCTGCAAGAATACAGTTTCGACGTCGTTTATAAATCGGGTCGCCAACACCAAGACGCCGACGCTCTTTCTCGCTGCCCACTTACGGAATCAGCCTGCTGTTTTTCTTCGCAAAGCATTTCTACTTCTGACCACAGCCGACCATCTCTTCCCCCGACGCATATCACAGCAGTTTCTTTTGACGATTCTGAGCACAGACACGCACTCCGCTCGCAGCAATTAGCTGATGCCTACTGCCGGCCCATCATCGACCGGCTTATCGGCGCTTAGAACCCGCCCAATGCTAGGCTTCGCCGACAGCTTCGCAATTTCAAGCTCGAAGATGGCATACTACGCCGCTACGTATATTGCCCTGCTGGAACTCGTTGGCTCCCAGTCGTGCCGCTTGCGCTTCGCCCACGTATACTGGCGGCTTTCCACGATGACGCCACTGCCGGTCACCTTGGTTTTAACAAAACATATGACTGCGTGAAAAGACGATTCTTTTGGCCTGGCCTATCTTCTACCATAGCTAAATACGTCGCTTCCTGCCATCTGTGCCAACGTCGCAAGCGGCCGACTTCTCCGCCCGCTGGCCTCCTACTGCCTCTTCCATGTCCCGCCACGCCATTCGACGTAGTCGGCATCGACTTATATGACCCCCTACCTCTCTCCGACGGGGGTAACCATTGGATTATAACAGCTGTCGACCACCTTCCACGCTATGCTGAGACGGCCCCTGTACCGACTGGTTCCGCTGAAGAAGTAGCTAATTTCTTTTTGCGGTCAATTGTATTGCGTCATGGCGCTCCTCGGGTGCTTCTAAGTGACCGCGGGATGGCCTTCTTATCGACAGTCGTATCCGAAGTTCTTCGGGCCTCATCCACCCTCCATAAGACAACCTCAAGCTACCATCCCCAGACTAACGGACTGACTGAGCGATTTCATCGCACCCTATCGGACATGATATCCATGTACATCACACCGGATCATCAAAATTGGGATACTGTTCTATCATTCGTCACATTCGCCTATAATACTGCAGTACAGCGGACTACCGGTTACTCCCCATTTTTTCTCGTTTTCGGCCGTCCTCCCACTACAATCCTCTACACTTCCTTCTTCTCTACGCCCGATTACTCCTCATCATTACCAGTCGAGTTCTTATCCCGTGTGACCCGATCCCGTCATCTTGCCCGCCTCAACACAAAAGCGTGCCAGCAAGACCGCAAGAGTCGCTACGATTCGAAGCATCGCGTGGTCTCTTTTCGTCCTGGTGACGAAGTACTGCTCTATACACCACTGCGCACCCCTGGCCTTAGTGATAAATTTCAGCGCCGCTATGTTGGTCCCTACAAGGTCATCAGCCAAGCATCCCCAGTAAACTACCAAGTCACACCTGTTGATCCCCCCGCGGACTGACGCCACCGTGGAGCTGAAATTGTTCATGTATCTCGCTTGAAGCCGTTTGTGCGCCGCGGTACATCGGTTGATAAGGAGCGGCCAGGCTGGCCGCTTCCGACCCCCCGGGCAGATTGTGTGAGCCCTCCACGGATCTTCTTTCATTTGTACATACCATGATCTTCTTCTTCCTCTTGTATATACCATCATCATCGTCCCGCGGCGCTGGCTCCGGCACGCGCTTGGGTTCTGTCCATCGGAATAAAACGCCAAACACGGCATCCGTTGCCTTGCCGTCTCGACGTGGCCTTCTTCCACAATATATATATATATATATATATATATATATATATATATATATATATATATATATATATATATATATATATATATATATAGGGGAAATGAGGGTACTCGTTATAATACATGACGCAAAGAAGCCAGCTGTCTGCGAGGCCAAGGAAAGCATTGGGGATTGTACTTTGTCTTTTTGTTATTTTTACTTCTATAATCACATAAATTAGGAATGTAATCGGTCTAGGGGAAAGATAAACACAAATTAGAACGAAAACCAAAGTGCCGATGGTGGGGACCGAACCCACGACCTCCGAATATCGCGTCCGGTGCTCTTCCTTCTACTTTGTGTTTATTCATCTTTCCCCTAAACAGATTACATTCCTAATTTGTGTGATTACAGAAGTAAAGATTAAAAAAACATTAATGCACAATCCCCAATGCTTTCCTTGGCCTCGCCGACTGTTGGCTTCTTTCCTACACACATATATATATATATATATATATATATATATATATATATATATATATATATATATATATATATATATATATATATATATATATATATATTATAAAAAGTAAAATCACTTTTCGCCCTCGCGTGACACAGCAAGCGGTGGCATTTAGCATTTTTACACTGGCTCGCATTTTCTTTCTCTCTTTTTTCCACTGCAATTCGGCACCCTGGCTTCTCGGAGCCTCGCATTGTTTGCGCGCCATCGGTAAGGAGGCATTGGATGGCAGAACGGCAACTGTCGTGTTCTGCCGCTGCGATGCTCCTTTGTGTTTGGCGCGAACGGCAGTTGTGCGACGTGCGCGACGGGCTATGGTCATTATTTCCCTCTTCTTACCTCCCACTGACATTTTTCACTTCTCTTCCGATCAGATGTTTGATAGTTGTAGTCAGTGCTCCCTGTGTCCCCTTCTATCTTCGTCCTCGTCTTACGCGCTATTTTATCAAAAGAGTAGTTGTTGATCTATAATTTGATGGCACATACCCACACAGGGGAATCAAAAGAGTAAACTGCATGTTCGATTGCCTTTCGAGACACGAAAGACTTCGTCTTCGAGTGGTGCTGTTGCACTTGCTCTAGCAACAAGTGTCGTGAGACATCCATCGTTCGAACAGCAGCATGATAATGAACGGCGCCACTCTGCCAATTAAGGCTTCTATCCCCCCCCCCTTTCAGTGTCATCGGGTGTCGCACTATATTACGCATACAGAGCCAAAGGGATTGCCGCGGACCACTTTACACAGCGAACGAGTATGTGTACAGGTCCCCACTTGTCAGCATAAAACGAAACGACAAAACTGCAAGACAAAAAAGTGCAGGCACCAGCAGTAGTGCGCCCGCGGCTCCCACGGGGAGATCCGAAGGCAGTGGGTTAGTTGTGACACTGACACGGAAGGCCGGTATAATTGCTTTTTCGCTTTGCGTTTTGAAAACTCTCACCCGGCTCCGACAGACAAGGCTCACTTAACGAGAGAGAACCGGCTTTTCAAAAGAACCGCCCTAGCAGACCTGCATCCTCACCTCCCTCGCTCTCGAAAAGAGCGGTGCACCCCGCTGAAAAAAAAGCCGAGGGCAAGGACATTATTTCTAATCTTGCAAGAAAGGACAGGAGGTTGCTTTCTTGCATCGCTAATATATGGCGCGGAAGTTGCATCTGCCTGTGACGGAAAGGTTCATTGAATGAGAGAACCAGCAACCAGCTCTCCGAACGATCCGACGACTCCAACTTTGCGGAGCCAAATGGCTCACCCGCTCTTTGAAAGGAGAGCCTCGAAGGTCCGGGTCGCTCCGGAACGACCCATCCTACCTCACAACAAAGTTGGGGAGCTTGTGGAGGCCCACCGCCAAGCCCAATACTTGCATCTCACAAAGACTTCCACCGGTCGCCATATCCTGGAGACTTTAGACATTCGCGTCCCAGCGATTGACCCTGCCCTCCTTCCCATACCTCGCCCCCTCCAGAGAGGCCTTATCATCAAGCCTCTCCCTCGCAACATGCCTCCAGTATCACGAGCAACGCCGCCGAGCCCGAGCAGCGGCGCTCCACAAATACTACGGCTCCGAAACGGACGCCGTATGAGTGGAAGCCGCATGCACGAATGAGGGAGTGGTATTGGCCGTCACCAATTCCTTCCTGCAACCTCTTGCCCCTGTCCCCCTTCCCTCGGTCATCTCCTCGGTAGCAGCCGAGGAAGCAGCCATCACCTACGCACTTGCACACACGGAAGCACGCTACATAATTTCCAACTCTAAAACTGCGATATGAAATTTTGCACGTGGTAGAGGCAAAGTTCCTACGTTCAGCATACTGAGCTCCCTCGCCACTAACCCGCCCCGCTATGTGGAGCTGATATGGGTGCCTGTGCACTCCGGGTATCCCGGTAACGAGGCCGCCAATGCGTTAGCCCGAGCTTCTTTCAACCGGGCGCCGGCGACCTCCGATCCGGGATTCACGCGTGATCGCATGCACTCCTTCAGTGAGCTAACGTAGGCCTATCGGGCCGAGCGACTTCTCTACCCTCCACCTCACCCATCTTTACAACTTCGACCCGCCAGGGTGGCGCAGTGGTTACGACGCTCGACTACTGTTCCCAAGGACGCGGGATCGAATCGCGGCCTCGGCGGCAGCTTTTCCATGGAGGCGAAAAGCAAGGTGCCCGTATGCTGTGCGATGTCAGTGCACGTTAAAGAACCCCAGCTGGTCGAAATTTCCGGAGTCCTCCACTACGGCGTCTCTCATAGCCTGAGTCGCTTTGGGACGTTATAACCCCACAAACCACAAATCCTTTAGACAACTACCACCAGACGCTCTGGCGACGACTACAGACGTTCACCCCCCCCCCCGTCCCCTTATAGTGCGTCTCGCTACCGCCACACCCTCACCGATCCCTCCTGCACCCTTTGCAACAACCCTACCGCCACCCTCGCTCACATCCTGTTCCAATGCCCGGCGGATCCTCCTCCGCGGGGTGTAGAGCACCTTACCACCTGAGAGGACTGGGAGACCCTGCTGCACTCTGAGGACCCGGTTCGGCAGAAGATAGCCAAGGACTGGGCTGCCGACATCATGAGCCATAGGGACATAAACGTTTGAGTATAGTGGGGCTGTGCGGGGGCCCAGGGGGATGCAAGCCCCAAACTCCTCTCTTTTAAGAAAGTTATTACCACCACCCTGGTGTTAGCGAAAACTGTTTTGGGAGGATGCCTCGGACCTAGTGATGTGAGATAGAGCAAAGCTAAGCATGGTTGTGCATGGTTTGCAGGTTTAAATTAGAAGGACGCTCAGTCTTCGTCTGGCGAGTAGCTGCGATATCCCTTCCGACACAGTTCATTCCGCGAATTTGTCTATATATTTTTGTATAGTGTTTAAGGAAAGAATGCGCAGTATACTTCTGAGTGGACACCACTTAATGGTGGATTGCTACCTTTAAACAGGTCGAGTCCACACAAGCTTTTGAAGATCATGCCAGAGCACGACCTCCGGCGCTTTGTAGAGGCATTCGTTGTAAGCCGAATGGTCTGCTGCCACATATACAACTCTCAAATATGCAGTAACTGAGAAAGTGGACCCCCTCATTCAAAGCATACAAAAAGCACTTCAACACCCGAAACATACTTCTATCCCGTGCGTTTTAAATATGGGAGTCAGCAACACAGTCTAAGACCTACTGGAAGGCCATCGCACGGCTCAGATCGGCCCCGTTGCATTAGTATACTTCTATAAATATATCCGCTTCCACTTGCGTAGAGTAGCACTGGTTCCACACGTTCATAATGTAAATAATTCAACAAATGAAATGTTTGGGTACTTACGCCGTAACTTTGACTTAGCACCATGTTCAATGAAACTGCTTCCTTTCTTAACATTTGCATTGTCGAAATTAGGGTTTGCATATGCCGCGTACAATCCATCCTTTACTAACCTCATTGGAATGCTCGAATACATCCAGAATCGCGCTGCAAGATATAATTCTTCCGAACATTGAATCACACCAGCGTCTCGGAACTAAACTCTCAGATCTATTTCCCTACATTGCATTGTTTTAGCAACATCATTAGACGTTTTTCATCTTTGATCACGAAGCTGCTCCTATCACACGCGCTCATCGCATTTCTAGTAATTATCCTTATAACGCCTAAGTCCCTGTGAAAGCCAGCCTCGAAACATATTATCGCACTATTTTATTGGTACAACCTGAGCCTGGAATGGCCTTCTATCCAAAGCGGCAACCATTACTTGATTCAGCAAATACAAAACCGCCATCGCAGATAATCTGCATTCATATTAATATCATTTCGCAACCCACCCCTCATGAAATGTTCCCGGACTTTTGAGGAATGAATAAATAAACATAAACAGACTTTCCCCCTCAGATACGGGCAGGTTCCTCCTCGCCTCACTGAAACTCCAACTAAAATACCCAGCTCCGATAACAGCTAACTAGGCTCGCAACATATCTAGCACAACTTTGTCATACAACCACTAAGAACATGAATCCTGCTCACCAAACGTCTCGAGTCGAGACGCTGAAAAAAGTCTACGCAAATTACACCGACGTGACCTATGTAGACGCGGCCGAATACAGTCACCCCGTTTCCTGAGCCATCAGTGCACTCTCACACGACTTCAAGCATAGATTTTTGTCCTTCGTCCAAGCAAACACTTTGAGCGGCGAAATAGGCAGCCCCAGAGCTAACCATCTTTTCCACGGCCGCTGGCATAATTAGCGATTCTAAACCGGTTATCCAAAATTTCGCAACATGGTAGACAGATCAACTCAGTCGCTCACTCACAGTCTTCCCACCGATTCATATCCTCTAGGGGCTAAATCATTCAGGCAGCCCCGGTAACGAGTCAGCCCACTGAATTGCTCGTGCGCGCGTCATCCGAGCGTGGCTCATCGAGGTCTGGAGAAGCACGCGGAACAGAATTCTCTCTTACCATGATATCATGCTTCACTATTGAGAATAACCACTCTTTAACACACTCCTCACAGCTCCCTCTCCAAACTCCAACAATTAATCTGGCGAGAGCTAGAAGCCAAAATGTCCCCTCCCTGTCTTGACTTACCTTGGCTCACGCGGGCTGTTACGGCCCCATATGCTCTCTATGCTGCGTAACGAGAGATAACTTCGACCACATTATGTTTATATGCAAAGCCTTCCAGCAACCGCCCAGTGGGGATTTGAGAGAGCACCTTTCAGCTCGATCCCGACATTGCAGCCAATGCTGGTCGACTACGCTGAAGCGGTTGCTACCAGGTACTGCCTGACGGACGCCATGTGAGTTCAGAAACCATCCCAGTTCCTGTAATTCGCCCTGGTTCCCTCAACAAATGTTTTGCCCCATCCTCCCACCTTCAAGGTCACGCGGACGGACAAGTCAACATTCAGAGAGACATGGCATAGTGAAGTTTTCGCTAGCACTAGCATGGCACTGGAGGGTGGCAGCTGTGTTGGCGGCGCACTGATTGGACGTACGACTGCCTGACGTTACATTTGGAAGGAACTGCTAACTTGGAACTCTTTTATTTTGGGGCAGTTATCTAGAGTCAGCCTGCCAGGATAGTTGTGTTCACATTAACCCTATGGCACGCATGCACACTCATGGGACTCGGTGAAAGCGGGACTTCATATGCCACATCGCTCTCCATCTTCTGGCGCAACCAAGTGGCTGAACAGCGTCTGTCTGGCACGTGCGTCGTCTTCCTCTCTCTCTCGAGCTTCGCCTCAATGAAAAGGCTAGCCGGATTGTTCTGCTTCTTTCCACTTTTGTCAGTGAAAACATGAGGAATAGTAGCCTCCGCAATCGTGTCATACCCCTAAATTACGGAGACAAAGTGTTCCCACAATTTTCGTAGATAGCATGTTATGCTGCAAAGCATGCTATCGCAAGGCATGGTGCAGCAAGCTTCCTGTTGCAGTTATGTTTGCGGCATAGAGTGCTGAAGCCCTGTCAGCTTATTTAACACTTTCATGCGGCTGGAGCCAGACCTGTGCCTGGCAATGAGTGGCGCAAACGATACGGCTGGGACGGGACTGACTGTGTATTGCGTTCCTCGATACGTAGAGAGTAACACACGATACAGTACGCTGCCGCTTTGCCGTCGGTAATATTCGAAGATATTACAAAAACACAGTCGGACAGCACTTTATACACATTGTATTTTATGTGGCTTTTCAGACGTGTTTCACTCTACAATGTGCACTTTTTTGGAGCAGGTGTAGTCCTTAATTCTCTTGCGTCGACCTGGATTTGAAATTCATGGACGTATGTATACCGCTATTACCCAGATTAAAAGCCCTAACAGAATATCAGTGTCCAGTAACTGCGGTTAGAGGCATGACCGCGGTTTCTTCCACCACAACGGCTGAACGAAGCTGCTATCAGCGGTAGAGACTGCTCGTACAAAGAACATTCAGAAGACGACGCTGCGTCGTTTTGTCGTCAGCGCCTGCGCTTGTTGGCGGATCAGCAAGCTGTTCACGAAGAAACAAAAATACTACTTTTAAATACATCTGTAACTTTGTGATAGCTGTTTAGTAGCTTGCCACATTAGGAATACCGCGTAAAAAGCAGTTCACAATCCGAAATCAAATTCATTAACACTTTACAACCTTAAATGATGCCTGGCAGCGCTGCTTCTAGATATCATTACTGACGACATCACCACCATCGTCATCACTCATCGTCCTCCGGAAGAGAGCCACCAAAGAAGCAGAAGAAGCAAAATAATTGTCAAGAAGAAAGAACTGTATTCTTTGCAGAATTTTCTGCTCCTGGATTGGATCTGCACTAATTTTCATGTCATTTGTCATATAATATAATCCACGCTGATTACTTGTCAATTTTGTCTCGCCTCAAACATCATAATAAAATTATTTGAGGTGATTTCCAGGTTTCAGTACTTCCAACCCATAGCAGTCAGACTCAGTGATTCTTTACCAAATACAACTAATTATCAGCACTTAGAATATAATTGGAACTTTGGTTCATGTAAAACCAGATTGTGTGAGGTATAAATGACACCGTTGCGGTGCACGATACTCATCTTGAATTACTATCTTTGCGGATGTGGCTAGACACCGACAAACATATCTGATTTATGCGGAGGAGCTGAATCTATCATGCATTTTCTTCTCTCCTGCCTGAAGATCGTCCCTGAAAGATATACCTAGAGATCCCTCTATCCAGTGTAGGCCTCCCCATCTATCTTCCAGTGTTACTAACATTCTGTGCGAGCGCCAGAGGATATGCGTCGGGTTAAATATGCAAGGATCCTTCCTGATATTATGCGGGCATAATTGCAACTGGTAGATTGAATTGCTATTTTGTAAATATCTTCGACATCTTCGTTTGCCACCATATATTATATTTATCGTCTTGCTTTAAGTGCCCTTCGGTCCTTTCTGATCACTAGATTATTCAATATTTATTCTTGGTGCTATTATTTTGCCGTAATCGCCTCGTAATTCTCATGTATATGCCATTCCACCTTGGTCTATCCCCCCAGTGGGTATGCGCCATGTTTCAAAAGGCCAAGAAGAAGAAGAAGGTTTCCAAGGTTCGGTAATGTCGCAGTTCCAGGGCACTGATACTACGTGCACCCAGCTTCCTTTATCGGAAGGGCCACCTCAGCGTTCCCACAAAAATCACAGTCAGCATGTAAGTAGCCCCTCATTGAAGGTAACGAAGCAGCTTTCACAGCATTCGTCAGCACCGAAGAATAAGCGACACCACAGGCACGACAGAACGGTCGCCCATAGAAAGGGTAGTGCGCAAACAGGAGTCCAGATGCCCCCAAGGCCCGGAAGTCTCAATACTACGTCCGCAAACAGGCCCCTTGAAGTGGAAGCCAACGTGCCCAACGAAGGCAAGCCGCCACACTATAGCTCAGGAAGGTTGCCTGCAGCATGTGCGAACGCGGACTCAGGGAGCGACTCGTCGCCACCAGAATGGACGTCAGGAAGGTTGAAGCACTTCGCCAAAGTGTTATCGGGAAGAGGTCGCGGGAACGATGTGAACATTCCCTCTGAAAGAACACTACCACACAGAAGCTCTGGCAACCTATCTGCGGCATCAACTGATTCAACCTTTAGAGCCAACTCACCCACACGACAACGGAAGTCCGGAAGGTGGAAACACTTCTCTAGGGCATTATTCAGCAGGACTCCTGACACCGTGATGAATGTTCCACCTGAGCGAGCAGCACCAACCATGTCTACCAATGTCGCTATGACGTCAAGTGAAACAACCCCTGACGGCGAGGCGGAGATGCGGCAACAAGAGTCGCCAAATTTCAGCTGCGAAATTGTGACTAAAACACCACCTAACAGAGCTTCAAAGCCAAAGATCGAACTGTTGTCGGGAAATAAAATGCGGACCATTTCGAAATGCACTTCCGTAACGTCAACTAGGGCGGGTCCTGACCACTGCCAGGCTCCAAGTCCACCAGTGCTGAAGACAGAAAAGGTATCGGAGGACACGACCCGGTCAGCGAGTAACGAATGGAAACACATCGGAAACGAGCGGGCGTGCAGAGCGAACATGGAGACGAACACTGAGCCGTTTAATACCCGCAGCAGTTATAATTTGACGGGAGTTAGCCTGGCGTGCGAAATGAAAGAAGAGCTACCGCTGACGCAGCAGGATGGCGGAGGTTTTAAGAGACTCGCTGGCGCAATGCAGATAACCTCGGAGGCTACTAGAACTCCTGAGTTCAACGCTGCACGTACGGTGTTGTCCAGGAAGTGCATCCTAACAGACATTGGCAGCCCCGACGACACTTCGCAGGCGAGAGTAAAGGGTTTTTCATCACCGAAGTTGGCAACGCCCGGTGAGTGGACACTCAGTACTTAAGCGGTCAGTTAAGACTCCGGCACGGAGTAGGCATTAGGTGATCGGAGGGCACATAGCCGCTACAGAATCAGCCCTAAAGACATTTAGCCTTATCTCTATTAAGAGGTGTTAATTATCTTAAGAATGTTTCCCTGCTTATTCCAGGCTCGGCGTTCTCGACGAGACTTCCATGGAGTGCACTTGCCACTTCTGACGACACTCGGCTGTCCAGGGTCAGCCGCTGGAAGTTGTGCGTGCTCATTGCAACGCCCTGCGCCTTCCTTGGAGCCGCCATCTTGCTCATGCAATTGTTTCAAAGAGGTCCTCGCATGCCTCTGGTCCGCCTGAAGCAGATCGCACTCTGGGTCCAGCAACTCGGAAACGCCTGCTCTACAGTAGGCTGCGAAAGAGCGGTGTCAGAGATGAGGTCTTCAATCGACACGTCCGTGGACCCGTGCTGGGATTTCTACAGCTTCGCTTGCGGTCACTGGGCTCGTGATAGGCCGGATGCGAGCTACATGGCAGTCCAACAGCTGTCTTACATTGCAGCCGTAAACAAAAGTCTATGGAACGTGGGTCACTTGGGCTTTGACTTGTCCCCCGACGACACCAGGGAGTTGTCTACAGTATACAGGTGGGTATTTCGTCGAATTGATTCGTTCACTGCGACGAAGAAAAACGACACATGCTCGAGCAACTACTGTAAGAAAGTAACCAAAAGAATTCCCGCCTCTTTAACAGTTCATTGCTTCCTTGTTTTTGTTATGATGATAGAAGCAATATTGCGAAACACTTTGGCGACTAAAGTGGTGAAAGGCGAAAGCCTGAATGCCGCATTCTGCTATGCGTTTGTTGAAAAGGTGGCGATGGCGATGATGCTTCGAGTAAAGAGGGTGACTACTGTATCACATTCCTCCCTTCCTTTGCAGCTGGTACATGTGTTCGTGGAGAATTGTGACAGATTCTGCGCCTTTTATATACTGTAAATCAATTTCAAAAGCCACTGATGCCTGCTTTACTAAAGCCTCCCAGACATCAGGGTCTTCTGTTTGTTGTGTGGGGCGGCGTTCGAAAAAGCGGCAAATGAAAGGGCACACGGGCGTCTGGATTGGACGCCCGGTGAAGTCAACTTCGTATAGAGCTTATTCACGTGGCATCATTGCAGCTTCACTGACCGCCATGGCACGCACAACGCAACGTCGGAGAGCTGGAAAGAAAGATTACACGGTGTCGGTGAAATCCGAGCTCTGGTTGGACGGCGTTGCAAACGGCGTCTCAAATGTCCGACAAATGAACGGCGCACAGCAGGGAGGACGCTCGTAGACTGGCGCCGACGCGTCGGAAAGATTTTTTGTGTGCTTTCAGTTTCGAATCGCCCACGTTATGGTGATGGTGATGGCGACCCACCCTTTACAGCAGGTCACCGGTTTAACTTCACAAAGCTAAAGGATGACGTCTACGCATTATAGTGTTGCCACAACTGCCGCCTGCTAAACCTGATAGTGAATAGGGTCTATACGCATGAATCGCCTTGTGACGTCATGACTTGTCGTGACGGTAGATCGCGCGCCGCTTGTCGAACACAACCAGCATTTAATTGAAAGCATTAAAGTTCACCGACGTTTTCTTATTCGTCTACATGAAAGGAAAGGCGCAGTATCTATCACTCTCTGAATCTCGCTATTATTCTTACTGTCGACAAAGGGAATTATGAAGAGCGTTTGATGATCCGGATTGTGGCGCAGTAGTAAGGCGCTGGGTTCGGGATCCAAGGAATGGAGCCTCGATTCCGCTGTGGCAGACTAGGTTTATTAACTTCTTTTTTATGTATTGATTCAATGGTGCCTTGGCGTAATATTTCGGGTTGTTCGCTTCGAATTTCGCGGCTAGCGACGTCATCCCGTCCCGACCAATCAGAGTCGCCGCAAAAGCGGGACAGATTTAGTCCACGAGAACAATGAGACGTTAAAGGCTTTTGCCTTACAATATGATATTTGCCAGCAGAAGTCGCTTCCGTTGTCCAACTTTTCGTAAACGGAGAGAACCAATACCCCCCAGCTCTCATGGTGAGGGCCAAACCTCATACCACATGAGTTGACATGCTTTTAACCGATATTATTTCTTTAATATTTAATGATTAATATTAATATTTATTATTATTATTTTTATTATTTTAATTGGGCAACTAAAAAAAGGCACCTTTCGCAATGTTAAAACCTATGAAAATTAAGGAAGGCATCTAAGATACGTACGTGATGCGAGTGTGATACCCACGATGCGGGTTGGATCATATCAGCCTTTTCGCCATCGATGATGGTGAAATGGCGACTGCGTACTATGTGCTGTTAATGACAGGTAAAGAAGCGGAGTTGATAGAAATTTTGGAAGTCGTCCATTGTGGAGTCCCTTGCTGCCCGAGTGGGGCGTTCAATCATATAAGCCAAACAAAACCTAATGTATTTTCATGAGTTCTTATATGATGATAATTAACCATTGGACAAAGCCGAGTTAATCGGAGAGAAATCAGAGGTCTTTGCCTTGCAGTAAGTATAGTCAGGCTTGTGAAGATTGTGTTCACAAGGCATACAAACGAACGTGGCATGGTATATTTGGTCGCCTGTGTAGATCGAACACCTTGGCTATGGCCTCGAGTCCTTATTAAAACCAATAGTGCTTCTTTAAGCGAACTAAAACACCTATAGAACACCGGCTTTCAATTCGCTTTGCATGTTGTGTTTAACCACTTTTATTTCCTGTGGGACATCTTCGACGGCAGCATTTTGGACTGTTCGCATTTTTTGGGATTAAGATTTTGATGTCTCTTTTGCCTGGACGCAGACGATGGCTTTCGTCACTGCTGAAGCAATTTGTGCTTGCGCATTTATAACGTTAATGTCGTTGTGCAGATCCTGTCTGAGGTTCATCGATCGGGAAAAAGTGAACATCGAGGAGGCGTGGAGAGCTGCTGGTATTGACGCCCACTTATGGACCAGCCTAGCCAGCTTCCACAGTCTATTTGCAGTTGTAATCGGTAACCTCTTGCAGTACAACCTGGAGTCCGTCATCAACGCGCGATGGACTAATAACAATGACAGCGGATCACCAGCTCTGTCCGTAAGCCTGGAGGTCTCGACCGGCACAGCCATAGCGCGGCATCTGGATCAATCTTTCAGGAAGGCGCTCATGATCCGTGCTGTGGAAGCTAGCGGGGCAGCAGCACATGACCACTTCCCTCTCATTGAGCACATCGACGACACCGTGCTTAAAATAACACAGAAGATGTTCTCCGGGCTAGACGCAAAAGTTGTTCATGCCCGCTATTTGGATACTGGGAAAGT
This sequence comes from Amblyomma maculatum, assembly GCF_055883805.1. Classification (NCBI taxonomy): domain Eukaryota; kingdom Metazoa; phylum Arthropoda; class Arachnida; order Ixodida; family Ixodidae; genus Amblyomma; species Amblyomma maculatum. Next base: position 94,968,851 of record NC_139354.1, on the reverse strand, counting down.
AAATTGGTCACAGGTCCTTTCGGCATTAGCGAAGCTCTTCGACAAGCCAGCGCCTGCTATGGTCAGAGTGCGGAATGTGAAAGGTGTCCAAGACATCCTCGAGTTCTTGGGGAGGGTTAACCTCAGAACAGTTTCCGTGTACCTGGCGTTGGTTCCCCTTACCAAATTTTTCGTTTTGGCAAGAGACATCCAGCGTCGCATCGTCTCCTACCGGGAAAACGACGAGGACAAGTTCAAGTACGAGGCGTGCGTACGTGCTCTAGAGTTGCTATTCGCTGACAGTTACAGGGAGTGGATGTCTGCCCGTATAGAGGGCTCAAGTACCCCGGACGATGTTAACCAAGTCTTCACGGACGTACTGACAACTGCGAGGAACTTTACCGGGGCCTTCTCGCGTATCCCTCTCGACGAAAGGCGTATCGTCGCGCCTCCGTACCTTATTAGAGGTGAGCGAAGACAGTCATTCAGCCTTTGTGCCGTGGGTATGAGCGAATTATCTTTTCCGTCGCATTTTACATGCATTCAATATCGGAGAAAACAGTTCACTATCATAGCTAGAAATGCACACTCCACCTATGCCAACTGTTCTCACAGGTCATACAATCAGCTACAGTGAAGAAATCGACGACATTACCCCACTTAGTTCGGAGGAGCTCATTTCACGCCGCTTCTGGTTGGGGTAGAAAATTTTTTTTCGCTTTCGTTTGCAACGAATTTTTATTTCTGCATTCTCATGATTGATATAATGCAAGCTGCGTGCCGTGAAAATTTCAGTTAGAAAACTTATCTCTCACGTCCTTGTTTTGTAAGAAGGCCTAAAAATAGTAATTACTTAATTTAAGGGTGCAACTGAAGTTTCAGATTTCTTGACTTTCCAAATATCCCACCGTTGAGTTTTATTTCCTCAAACTTATCCCGAATTGGTGTGAGGTGAGAATTGAAATGTAGCAATTTGTGGCCTTTGTGTTGTACCGCTTCTATGGATAAAATAGCTTGTAGGAAAGGTGCCCTTCATGGTAATGTTCGGAATAAATAACGCGCAAGTTATACCTAGTTGCGAAATGAATTGCTGCCAAAATCTCGTACAATGAGACATTTTTTTTATATAACTGGCCCGAGGAGATAGAGACCACAAATGTGATGTGTGATTAGGCGAATTTTTGGAACTGAGGCAAAAGCGCAAAAGAGCTACCTTATCCAGCAACGGCTGGGCATGGGCTCACGCTTTTCCATAATTGAAAAATTGAAAAAACATTTATTTCCAGTAATATACAGGAAATGGGCCTCGGGAGAAAAGCTACGATAGCTTGAGAGATGCCCGAGGCCCAGTAATTGCAGAGCAACAGGACGTCTGACATTAAGGCGAAGATATACATGTATAACATTAACATTATGAAGGAAAGAAGCCAACAGTCGGCGAGGCCAAGGAAAGCGTTGGGGATGGTACTTTGTCATTTTTTCTTAATGTTTACTTGGATAATCACAGAGATTAGTAATGTATACTGTTTAGGTGAAAGATAATTAATCACAAAGTAGAAGAAAAAACAACGTGCCGATGGTGGGAACCGAACTCACGACCTCCGAATAACGCGTCCGGTGCTCTTCCAACTGAGCTACATCGGCCGCTGTCCCCTGAGCAGGGGGGACAGCGGCCGCTGTCCCCCCTGCCGCTGTCCCATCGGCCGCTGTCCCCTGAGCAGGGGTGACAGCGGCCGATGTAGCTCAGTTGGAAGAGCACCGGACGCGTTATTCGGAGGTCGTGGGTTTGGTTCCCACCATCGGCACGTTGTTTTTTCTTCTACTTTGTGATCAATTATCTTTCACCTAAACAGATCACATTACTAATCTCAGTGATTATCCAAATAAACATTTAAAAAAAGACATAAAGTACCATCCCCAACGCTTTCCTTAGCCTCGCCGACTGCTGGCTTCTTTCCTTCATGTATTATAACGAGCACCCTCATTTCCCCTTAATTGATTAACATTATGAGGCACAGAAAGAGCCCATATATACATATGAAACAGCAAGTTAAAAACCAGCACAGTAAATAAACGGCCCACAATAATGTAACAGTATGCACGAAACACGGCAAAACATAATGTTAGCAAAACATCTTGTTTCTATCGCCTCCTTTGAAAATAACAGTTACGTTCGCATATTTCATTCGTGCAGGAAATATTCCTGATGTGAGCGACAAGCTATATATGTAGCTTAAGTATGGTGCTAAGAGATCCGCAACAAATTTAACAGGTTTAATTTGGAAGTCATCGAAGTCGGTGCAACTTGTAGCTTTTAGGTTCATTATAACGCTGAAAACTTCCTCGCTGGACGTCAAATAAAAAGCAAAAGTCTCTAAACCTGTATTTTGGAAAAACCGAAGTGCTTCGACCGCGGAACCACTCGGTCTAAAGCTTGTGAAGAAGTCATTAAATTTTTCTGCCAGCAAAGAGCGGGAATAGGGCAAGCCATCGATCACAAGGTGACGTAAGTGCGTATTTTTATTCTTGTTTAGAAACTATTCATTCAAACGTTTCCAAAATGCTTTCGGACCTTCCCTGCTAGTGAGGATACGCGATTGATAGGCAGATTTAGATCTTCGCAGCTCGTTAGTTAACTTGTCGCGGTATTTTTTTTTTTTTAATCTGTAAGGTGATCAGGGTTTCGAGTGGAGCGTTTGAAGAGCCTAGACATGATTCATTTCGACGTGTGTTAGAGTCACCCAAGGTTTACGAAGTTTCGTGTTTTATTTCTTTGTTTTGAAGTGAAAACACTTATTGTAAATGTCTTTCAAAGTAGTTAAAAAGAGCTCATAAGATTCATGAACAGAAGAACAGGCAAAACACAGTTCCAATCTGCAACGCGTACAGATTCGCGAAATCGGGCAAGTGTCACATCAGTTATACATTGATAAGCAAAACTATTTAGTGTTCCTAACTTGGTGAGCAGCCATGTGGCACGGATACGAAAATGGCACAGTGGTCACTAAGGTAACAAGCAATAGTACCAATAGAAATGACGGAGGAGACAATGTCTACTATAAAAAGGTCAATTGTACTGATTGACGTCGGTGTTATCCTTGCAGGTGTAGTGATAAGATTTGTAAAACCATTGGAAGCAATTGTGTGATTCAAATGGCGATTTATACTAGAAGGTTCACTTGTATTAATTTTGAGGTCACCACCAATAACAGTAGAGTATTGGACTTCAGCGGCAAAATCAAGAAGTTTGTCGGGATGTTGCTGATAATAGCATAATACTTGTGAAAACGCACCTGCTTGCGGTAGGGTAAGATGTCTAGTCTCTGACACAAGTGACGCAAAGCGTTAAAACTAGCACACAAGTCGATTGCAGGTACTGCAACTTTTAGTCTATTTGCGAAATGGAATGTAAAACATCGATAGTTTTAGTTCAGTCTCGCGATCTATTTTAATTAGATACATTCTGAAACGGTCCAATGTCCAGTAGTACACTCTTCTAGATGCCGTCTGTAGGTAATAGAACTTTTACTTGCGGAAAATGTATTAACGGTGAGTGGCCTGTTACTAATTCCTTAACTTTACTAACCCCTTATGCCCATTTGGGTAGGAGTAAATGGCAGTCCCGGCTCTTCTAGCCAAAGTACCAGTGCCTGGCCGTCCTGCCGTAATGCGTTGCGCGTAACGCAGTGCACAATACTTGGCAAGCATTGCACATGGTCTCGCTCCGAGCCTGCGTTCACGGTGCTACGCGTGTTGTTTGTGGGAGTAGGAGGTGCTAGCATTGCACCTAATTATCATCCAGCAGTAGGCCACGTCATTGTTCGAGGGAACGCCTTTCGGGAAAGTACACGCATGAACTGAAGCTCGTTACCCCTGCAAGCGATAACGCCAGCTAGCTGTGCGTTTTGGGCTGTCGCGGCAGGTCGAGCGGCAAGAGCGATGCAGCTCCAACACGTTATGTATTTTTCTCTCTGTTGCTACCGCTTGCCGCTAAGTTCGCTCGTTCGTTTCCATGGGAACGAGCATTAGGAGATTCTAGAGTGCATGCCTTACAGAATAGTGGATGAGGAGATTGTGCTCATGCACACTGCGCTCACCTTAGAGCATTTTGTATTCTGCGCTACGCCATTTTATTGAAACTCAAGCGGATACACGAGTGCGAATATTACGCCACTCAAGATATTTGTTCTGTTACTCGTAGGAAAGTGGTATCAAACCATTTGAGCAAAACAAAACCTACCCTTTGTTCTTGCCGCTTCAACTTATCCCACAGGTTCTCCAGAGTATGCGAGCGATCCACCAAACTCCATGGCCGAGACGAACGATTCGCCTACCAAGTTTAGCAGCGACTTCATCGCAAACACTATCCTCTTCTCCCAGCAGCGAAGCCGCGGCAGCGGCGGCGCCAGCTGTGAACCAGTCCTCACCATAAACTCTATCGGGATGAGATGGAACGACACGGACACACTTCTCCGGCTTTTGATGCCCGACTTCTACCAGGCCGGTGCCAAAGAGGCGGCCGTCAACTACGGCACGTTAGCCTACTACCTGGCCTCAGCGGCATTCCAAGCAGCCGTAGCGGAGAACTGGACATCATCAGCCGATTACGGTCCCTGCATCGCGGACTACGTCCACTCTCGCATGGGATTCTCCCTGCACGAGCACAGCTGGGACTACATCGTCGCACATCACTGGGCCCTCCAGGTCGCGCTCAAAGCGGCAGTCATGCGTGACCCAGAGCTCAGGCGAAGCGGGCCCCTCTCGAGACTTTTCTTGCTGCGCTTCGCACGGACGTGTTGCTCGCCAACGGATATTCCTCGCGCATACAGCGACATCAATGAGATAGACCAATCGCCAGAATCTTGCAATGCCGTCGCAATGACTCTACCGGCCTTTGCCGGCGCATTCGGTTGTTTGCATATGCCTCCGATAGAGTGCTGAGTGCCCGATGTTGCTCTGCGTGACGAGGCACACTTCTTTCAACTCTTCAGACTGTAATGCCAGGTACGTTTGTCACAATTTCAGTTGTTTTTTCATTATTCATACTACAGACTGTGAAAATATAGAGCTAGGCGCATCTTTTATAACAACTTCAAAGTATTTAGTTAGCACTTGCCATATTGTTCCAGCCATTAAAAAGCACAATTGCTACTGCCCGGGCTCTGTTTTTTCTCCAATTAGAGCATGGGCTAGAATTATGACCCATTTATTATGGACTACACTTTTATTAACATTCAACATAGTGTGCTTGAAATTCCTGTGGTCTTTGCATCAGTCGAGCTGCATATATCCTTATATGCAATACATCAGCGTAGCTTCGCAAGCACTCGGATTCTTCTTCTCAGCTATGTAGTGTGGATTAAAGCTATGACCCTGGTGCCCGTCTAAGACTTTAAAACGATCCGCAGTCGTATACAGGGTTCAAGCTTGGCAACGAAGCTTCCCTGATCAAAGTGAAGTGGAATTCCGCACTACGCTTTAAACATGGACAGTAGTAAGTGCTTAACAGACGCTTTTAGCGAATTCCAAATTTTGTATTTGGACTTAAAAATGCGCCATGTGAGTAATAAAGGGTCCCTGGAATGATAGTTGAGGTAAAATGTCACAGACGCCGGTAGAGCTAGGTAAGCAGGATTTGTGTCGCTAACAAACAAGCAGCGGCGAATGAGGACCAGGCCGGGCCAACTGACTCGCGAGCGAGCTCCCAAGAGAGAAGACGACGAGCACGCGCCAGTCTCCGGAACTCGACCACATGACGGCGCCAGTATTTAACGTTGCGGCAAAATACTAATGCAAACAATTCATAGAGGTGGTCCTTATGGGCATTCGAATATATTTTGAAAGCCTTGCCATGGAGCATGTAATTTACAAATAACTTTTAAAATGTGCCCTTGGCGACCGCTCGCGACCGATTGGGGTGACACATTCCCGCGCTCAAAATGCGCGATGTGATGTGATAACAACTTTACCTTTACACGAGATAAGGAGGCCCTCAATCCCCGTCTCCGGCTCGCAGGCCTAAGGGACGGGAGCCGAGACCTCCGCGATCAGAAGCAGGCAAAAAGGTCTTGGCTCTTCGCGGCTTCTTCCGCCAGGCGGATGGCTTGTTGCTGTGCCCTCCGGAAGCCCTCGCTCCGCAACAGGGCTTCCGGCTTCTCTACAATTTATATTTGTTTTAACCCCTGGAGCGCTAGCACATTACCTGATAATCTCATATGTGACGTCAGATGAGCTTCCTGTGCACACCCGCTAGTTACGCGGGCGTAATGATGCAGTTGGCGCCGTCGTGACGTGTCTACTTCTTTTGTCGTAAGAGCTACATAACCTGCAGTCTCGCCGTATCGCTTAGGCTTTCTCATCGCCAGCTCAGCGCATGCGAGGAGCAGAGTGACGTCAGAGCCGAGTAGCTGCGCTTGATTTATTTCGCAAAGCAATGAAGGCAGCCGGAGCTAACCCCCTGCTAATTGTTGGAGACTTCAACGCTTGCCACCAAGAGTGGGGATATAATAGGCAAGATCCGAAGGGCAGGCAGTTATGGGAAGATTTTCACGAATTAAACCTCACCCTGCAGACCGACTCTGGCTGCCCGACCAGGGTGGGAAGGTGGGAAACAGTGTGAGCAAAGACATAACCCCAGACTTAACATTCACCAAAAACATAGAGGAGCTTAGGTGGAAGAACACAGAGCTCAACTTTGGAAGCGATCATTACGTCCTCGAAATAACGCTTAAAAGCGGAGTCAAAGTAAGACGAGAAAAGATCATCAGCGCAATCGAATGGGAGAAATTCAGACAAATTAGGGAATCTGCAAACATGGACGAAAATATTGAAAATATTGAAAATATCGATGATTGGGCAGAAACCCTCATGCACCACGTTAAATCCGCTACCATTACCCTAGGGGGGGGGGGGGGCGATGCACCGAAAACAGTCGACAGGAAACTCCTACACATGTGGGAAGCGAAAAAAGGTATGGAAAGACGCCTCCGGTGTCAGAGATGGAACCGAAACCTAAGGCGAGAAATAGCCAGGCACAATAAGGAAATTGAGGATTATGCAATTAAACTCTGCGAGCAAACCTGGTGTAGCAGGTGCGATGAAATGGAGGGCAACATGAGCCTTTCAAAGACGTGGAGCCTGCTACGATATTTTCTTGATCCCGACAGTTCGAAAACACAGTCAAACATAAAATTAGCAAAGGCAAGACACGCGTTCGAGGGGACTGACGCGGAACTAATAACTAAACTCGTAGACACATATGTCGGCGATACAACATCCCTCCCTCTTAGGCAATACGCGGGCCCACCGAACGAGGCCCTCGACGCGCCCATCTCAGAAGCGGAAGTTAGAGCCGAAATCCTGAGCTTAAAGACGCGATCAGCTCCCGGCCCCGATGGAATAACATATAAAATGCGACCTAGACGACGCTTCCATAACGGCACTCACCAACTACATGCAAAAAGTATGGAGTAGCGGTCGTCTTCCCCAGCAGTGGAAAACTGCAAACGTTGTGGTAATTCCAAAACCTGACAAGCCACCGAAATTGGGAAACCTCAGACCTATTTTTCTAACCTCATGCATTGGAAAGCTTATGGAACGTGTAATCCAAACAAGGCTAACTAATTTCATGGAGAAAAAACGACCTGTGGCCGCACGAGATGGTCGGGTTCCGACCGGGCCTGTGCACGCAGGATGTAATGCTCCGATTACAACATGACATAATTGACTCGAAATCCAGAGACGCGAAGGTAATTCTAGCACTAGATCTAACAAAAGCATTTGACAACGTAAGACACCAGGCAATTCTCGCGGGACTACAGGAATTAGGAGTCGGCGAGAGGACATATAATTACGTAATGGATTTCCTGACAAAGAGGACGTTGAGACTAAAGTTTCAGGACCTAGAATCCCCCACTGTCCACCTGGGAAGTAAAGGAACTCCGCAAGGCTCGGTGCGCTCCCCCTTCCTTTTTAACGTGGTGATGAGAGGCCTTCCTGCCACTCTGAAAGTCATAAAAGACCTGAAGTTCAGCATTTACGCGGACGACGTTAATCTCTGGATGAACAATGGCAGCGATGGCAGCATAGAGGAACGCCTACAGGCGGCAGCGGACACCATTGCGTCCTACGCGGCCGAAAGGTGTTTTTCGTGCTCTCCGCAAAAATCCGAACTTTTCATATATAATCCAAAATCAATGAGGTGCAAGGGCGACTTTAGCGTAGAAATTAAGGTCGACGGCAAAACCGTACCAAGAGTCCAGCAAATCAGAATTCTCGGACTTTTTATTCAAGAGAACGGGTATAACGACGGAACGATACAAAAAACTCACTACCTACGCGAAGCAACTAACAGGGATATTTAGGAGGGTTGCATTCAAAGGCAGAGGCCTCAAAGAGAGAAGCCTCTTGAGACTGATGCAGGCGTACATAATAAGTTGAATATGCTTTGCACACCGTTCCTCAACATCAGGACCAGTGAAAAAGATAAGATAGACGCACTTATCAGACGTTGCGTCTAGAGGACGCTGGGTCTACCCATCTCCTCTTCTACGGAACGCCTGATAGAAATGGGAGTGCATAATAGCTGGACGGAACTTGCTGAAGCGGTGAGAATCGCCCAACATGAAATATTCAGTAGGTCGAGCACGGGTCGAACCATCTTAGAATGGGTGGGTCGAAAAATAGATAGGGGCACAGCCGACAAGGTTGCCCTACCACCACAATGTCGCGAGAACATCATCGTCCGTCCTCTCCCCCGCAACATGCACCCAGAATACCACAAGGAGAGACGAGAAAAAGGAGCAGAAGCACTGGTTAAAAGAGCAAAAGAATTTACAGTAAAAGAATTTGCCTACGTAAACGCTGCAAGCGGCCGATCGGGGGCGGCAGTCGCCGCGATAATCGGTGGTAGCGGCGCACCAGTCGTCTCCGCCACTATCCGAAGCAGAAACATAGACACGGCTGAAGAGGTCGCAATAGCGCTCGCTTGCGTCGGAACGAAGGCTAGACTGATCTTTAGCGACAGTAAAACTGCTCTCTGGAATATCGGAAAAGGCAGGGTCTCGCAAGAAGCCGCCCGAATTCTAAAAGCTGCAACTAAAATCGATCGCAAAATCACCCTAATTTGGGTCCCAGCACACACGTCCGTCCCCGGCAACGAGGCGGCCCATGATTTAGTCCGAGATCTCTACTTCCGGGCAAACGTGGAGCCGCCCGACTGCCAGGCGATGGACGAACGTTTGAAAACCTATAAAGAAATAAATAGAAAATTATGGATTATGAAGACGTCTGATGCCGCCACCTTATCCTAGCTTAAATAATTAAGAGGCCATAGCCTGGCGGCGATTACGAGCTGGAAATTTCCCGAACCCTGTCTGGTTGTTTCACATCCAGATAGATGAGAGAAAAAACGATAAATGCAAAGCCTGCGAAGCGAGGGGGACCCTCGACCATATACTTTGGGAATGCCCTAAGTCTCTTGTCGCTAGGGACAACATTAAAAGTAGAGAAGCCTGGGAAACCCTGCTGCGAAGCGACGTCCCCGCTGACCAGCAGAAAGCCGTCCGCCTGGCGGCTGAGGCCGCGAATAACCAATGTATATTCGCCAGTCCTTAGTCGCGGAGGTTCCAGCCCCCGTTCCTCAGGCCTGCGTGCCAGGAGCGGGGTGTAGGGGACCTCCTAAATCGGTGAAAATTAAAGTTTTAATCAATCAATCAATCAATTGCGCTTGATTGGATTACGCGTTCTATAAGCTTTCCAATGCCTGATGTACGAAAAATAGAATAAAAAATTTCAAGGAGAAAAACGAGCTGTGGCCGCACGAAATGGTCGGGTTCCGACAGGGCCTGTGCACACAGAACGTGATGCTCCGATTACAACACGACATCATTGACTCGAAATCCAGAGATGCGAAGGTAATTCTAGCACTAGATCTCACAAAAGCATTTGACAATGTAAAACACCAGCCAATTTTCGCGGGACGGCGGGAATTAGGGGTCGGCGAGAGGACATATAATTACGTAATAAATTTCCTGTCAAAGAGGGCGTTGAAACAAACGTTTTAGGACGTAGAATCCCCCACTGTCCATATGGGAAATAAAGGACCGCCGCAAGGCTCGGTGCTCTCCCCCTGCCTCTTTAACGTGATGATGAGAGGCCTTCCCGCCGATCTTAAGGTCATAAAAGATCTAAAGTTCAGCATGTATGCAGACGACGTTAATCTCTGGATGAACAATAACAGCGACGGCAGCATAGAGGAACGCTACAGGCGGCGGCGGACACCGCTGTGTCTTGTGCGACCGAGAAGGGTCTAGCGTGCTCTCCGCAAAAATTCGAACTTTTTATATATAACCCAAACTCAATGAGGTGCAAAAGCGACTTTAACATAAAAATTAAGGTCGACGGCAAAACAGTGTCAAAAGTGCAACAAATCAGAATCCTTGGACTACCTACGCGACGCAAGTAACAGGGATATTTAGGAGGATTGCATTCAAAGGCTGAGGCCTCAAAGAGAGAAGCCTCTTGAGACTGGTGCAGGCGTTCACAATTAGCCGAATATGCACACCGTTCCTCAGCACCAGGATCAATGAAAAAGATAAGATAGACGCGCTCATCAGGCGTTTTGTCACGAGGGCGCTGGGTCTGCCCATCTCCTCTTCTACGGAACGCATGCTAGAAATGGGAATGCATAATAGCTGGACGGAACTTGCTGCAGCGGTGAGAATTGCCCAGCATGACAGATTAAGTAGGTCAAGCACGGGTCGAACCACCTTAGAATGGGTAGGTCGAAAAACAGATAGGAGCACAGCCGACAAGGTTGCCCTACCACCACAATATCGTGAGAACATCATTGTCCAACCTCTTCCCCCAACATGCACCCAGAATACCACAAGGAGAGACGAGAAAAAGGAGCAGAAGCACTGGTTAAAAGAGCAAAAGAATTTACAGTAAAAGAAGTTGCCTACGTAAACGCTGCAAGCGGCCGATCGGGGGCGGCAGTCGCCGCGATAATCGGTGGTAGCGGCGCACCAGTCGTCTCCGCCACCATCCGAAGCAGAAACATAGACACGGCTGAAGAGGTCGCCACAGCGCTCGCTTGCGTTGGAACGAAGGCTAGATTGATCTTTAGCGACAGTAAAACTGCTCTCTGGAATATCAAAAAGGCAGGGTTTCACAAGAAGCCGCCCGAATTCTATCAGCTGCAGCTAAAATCGATCGCAAAATCACCCTAATTTGGGTCCCAGCGCACACGTCCGTCCCCGGCAACGAGGTGGCCCATGATTTAGCCCGAGATCTCTGCTTCCGGGCAAACGCGGAGCCACCCGACTGCCAGGAGATGGACGAACATTTGCAAACCTATAAAGAAATCATCGAAAATTATAGTTTATGAAGACATCTGATGCCACCACCAGATCCTAGCCTAAAATATAAAGGGGCCATAGCCTGGCGGCGATTACTAGCCGGAAATTTCCCAAACCCTGTCTGGTTGTTTCACACCTAGATAGGTGAGAGAAAAATGATAAATGTAAAGCCTGCGAAGCGAGGGGGACCCTCGACCCTATACTTTGGGATTGCCCTAGGTCTGTGGGCGCTATAGGGACAACATTAAATGTAGAGAAGCCTGGGTCACCCTACTGCAAAGCGACGTTCCCGCTGACCAGCAAAGAGCCGTCCGCCTGGCAGCTGAGACTGCGAATAACCAATGTATATTCGCCAGTCCTCAGTCGCGAAGCTTCTTGCCCCCGTTCTTCAGGTCTGCGTGCCAGGAGCGGGGAGTAGGGGGCCTCCTAAATCAGGGGTAAATAAAATTTTAGTCAATCAATCAATGTGCGCTTGAAATCGAAGCTCGCGGCCGCGTACCGACTACGATGCCGACGCCGCAGCGACGCCCGAACCAAGATAATAACGTCGTGCCAAGCGGATTTGATAGAAAAACTTTATTTTTCACCAGAAGAAAGCAATCCCTGCCACCCCAGGCACGTCGGCCTGCTAGACGGAAACAGCACTTTAAAGGGTAGCTGGCAGCCCTTGGCCCATGGCAGCCTTCTCTGCCAGATTGATGATTTTCCGCTGAACCTCAGGGTCCAAGCTTTGTAGCAGGGTCTTCCAGTTCTCTCTACTGACTGTGTTTCGTCCCACCCCGGGAGAGTGCGGGCATTTCCATATTATGTGGTCGAGGTTCCCTCTTGCCCCGCAATCACTACATCTACCATGGTCTCTCCGCGCGGTGTACACACTGTGCGCCAAGACCGGGTTCGTGAACGTATTTGTGTTCAAGTGGCTCCATGCATCAGCTTCTTCGTTATTCAATTTTGGATCTGAGGGGCACCAGCCACCGTGCCAATCGATAGTGGTTGATTATTTCCCCATAATTTAGCAACCGCCTCTCTTACTTGAGTCGTCGGGGAGTTCCATGTGTGGTCGGGTTTCGACCACCCTTGAGCACGCAGGACGTGATGCTCAAACTGCAACATGACATAATGAACTCGCACACTAAAGACGCGAAGGTAATCTTAGAGCTACACTTCACAAAAACGTTTCATAACATCAAACATGACGCGGTCCTCAACAGATCTTGGGGTAGGGAGCTTGGGTTAGGTACATCAAGGATATTCTGTCAGGCAGGACTGCTCGCACTAACTTTCAAAATTTAAAATCTCCTATGATACACCTAGGAAGCAGAGGCATGCTTCGGGGAAGACCACCACCTCGTACGTTACTGCCAGCTCCCTCCGATGAGCGCTGGGACCAACTTCTTACGTGCTCAGACAAGAAGACGCAGCTGGCGCTTGTATCGTGGGCCCAGAGCGTCGCCCCCACCTGGCGGCCACGCCAGGCCAACATCCCTTAATGGTTACTCTTTTGGCAATAAATGTTATTTCTCTCTCTCTCAAGGCTCGGTGATATCCCCTTTCCCCTCTTTAACGTAGCAATGAGAAAGCTCTCAAGAAAACTCGCGGAGTGGGAGGGGCTAAAATTCAGTATCTACGCGGATGACATTAACGTTTGGGTAAACCAGGGGAGCGATGCGGAAGTCGAGAACTTATTTCAATCTACCCCGCCGGGGTGGCGCAGTTGTTACGGTGCTCGACTACTGTTCCCAAGGGCGCGGGATCGAATCCCAGCCACAGCGGCCGCTTTTCGATGGAGGCGAAAAGCGAGGCGCCCGTGTGCTGTGCGATGTCAGTGCACTTTAAAGAACCCCAGGTGGTCGAAATTTCTCATTTCTGGAGTCCTCCATAGCCTGAGTCGCTTTGGGACGTTAAACCCCACAAACCAAACCAAACTTATTTCAATCTGCTATTGACATTATTCTTAAGTATTCAAAACATCGATGGACATGAAGATTGAAGGGATAGGTAAAGAAGTACCAGAGATGAAACAGAGCAGAATATTAGGACTAATCCTCGAGGCCAATGGGTACAATGGAGAGGTCACAAAGAAGCTCGAGCATCACACGATACACACTCTGGGCCTTAAAACGCATAGAGTCAAGTGCAGAGGAGAAACCTCATGAAGCTAGTAGAAGCGTACGTGATTAGCAGAAGTGCCAAGCGGAGACGCAGATCGCATTATTAATAATAATAAATTCGTTCGCAGGAAAGAAAAGGCGCTGTACCTGTCAGACTTTCTCTGTGGACACCTGCACCGAGACGTAATGGAAGGGAGTAAGTAAGGAGAGAAAGTGAAAAGAGAGAAAGAGGAGCCATAGTGGAGGCCTACAGAGTACTTTCGACCACCTTGGGATCTTGAACGTGCACAGACATCGCACAGCACACAGACGTCTCTCCGCGTCGCCTCCATCGAAACGCAGCGCCGGCAGAGCGTAAAATGCGGCGCATAGCAGCAGCAAAGAGAGATTTAACGTAAGCAGGCGAAGAGAGCAGCGGAGACGCTCGAAGAGAGAGAGGAACGGCTTGCCAAACGGTGATGCCAGACTGCCGAGCCTAATAGACAGCGCATAGCCACCGAGTTGGGGCCTATGGAAGAATTCAGTCAACGGGAACCAACAGAAGAGGATGTGAAGGCAAGTTGTTGACAGTTCACTCCATTCGAGTTTCCAAAAGTGCATCTGCGACCCGGACATTTGAAGCAGACTTTGTGCACACTGCGTTTGGAAGCATGTGTAGTGCGCGCGAGAGACTGTGGTGCCGAGTGGACTTGACACTGCTGACTAATTCAATGTATGAGACTTTGCGTTTGGAAACTGTCAAATAGATATACCGTTTAGACAGATTTGACACCGCTGCATGCTACTTCACAGATCATCGGGCAGTCTTCGTCCTTATCTAGCAAAATGAATAGAAGATGTGTATACTCAATGTCTCTCTTTCCTAAACATACATGACCACTACAAGCTCAGCCAGGGAAACGTACCTCTCGCTACTTATTTGCCATTTTAAAACTGATTTTAAAACTGATTTATTTATAGGAAGGGAAAGGCGAGGTAACTGTCTCACTTAATTTCTGTGGACACCGCAACCGCGCCGTAAGGGAAGGGAGGAAGATGGGAGTGAAAGTGGAAAGAGAGAAAGAGGAGCCGTAGTGGAGGGCTACGGAGTAATTTAGACCACCTGGGGATCTTTAACGTGCGGGTGGTGGTAACAACTTTTATTGCCACGAAATGAAAGGAATTATTTCGGGCTGGGGCGAGTCTAGGGTGGCCTCCAGTCGGGAGCGACCTCTTGAGCTCGCGTGACGAGGGCCAGTTGCGTAGTTTTTCTTGGGCTGGCCAACAGCTTGTCCCATTCCTCCGCTGAGGGAGCTGGCAAGAGTGTCTTTGGAGGGGGATTGCTGGCGCATTCCCACAGTATATGGTCTTGCGTGGCCTGCGTCCCGTCACCGCAGTGCCGGCATGCAGGGTTGAATTCTCCGTTTGTAATTAACGATAGTCGGTAGGGGCTAAGAATGGCCTTTGTTTGTAGGCGTCTGAGTGTCGTGGCTTGCGCCCGGTCGAGGGCGGGGTGAGGGGCGGGGTACGTGCATCTTAGCTCGCGATAAAAGTTTGTTACCTCCGCGTATGTGCGCGGTGCCTCGACAGGCGCGTCCGTTTCCGATAGATCTCCCGTCTCCCAGTTGGTTAAGCCTCGGGCTAGACGGTCGACCCCTTCGTTTCCGGAGTTACCCGCGTGAGCCGGAACCCACACGAGATTGATGTTGTGATTGAGAGATCGGTTGCGCAGAATTCGCACCGCGAGTGCGCTTACAGAATATTTGGCGAAATTTTGAACGGCGCTTTTTGAGTCGCTTAGAATAGTTTTGGTGCGGGGATCCGCGATGGCCAGTGCGATAGCTACTTCCTCTGCCTCGCATATGGAGCTAGCATGAAATGTTATGGCGTTAATGAAGGTTGACTTTGGAGTGGCCATACATGCCACGTATGCTCCGTTTTTGATGTGTTGAGCTGCATCCACGTACACTGCTTGTGGATCGTCCTCGTACTGTTTCTCAAGGGTCTATGCCCTTGTCTTCCTGCGGGCATCATGTCTACCTGGTAGCATGTTTTTGGCTATTGGTTTAACAACTAGTCTACTAGTTATGTCAGCCGATAAATGGGATGTTCCGCACGCCTCCTCAGTGGGGTGTATGTGGAGCTTGTCGAGAATTACGCGTCCCGCAAGGCTGCGTGGCAAGCGGGTCACTTGTGCTGTCTTATGGGCTTCAATTAGTTCAGATAGCGTGTTAAAAATTCCTAACTGCAGTAGTCGATCTGAGTTAGCGTATACTGGTAAGCTAAGCGCCGCTTTGTATGCTGTTCTAATTATGCTATAAGGTGCATGTTCGTCCCTACGACGCAGATGATAGTACGGGCAAGCGTACCTGATTCTGCTTATCATAAAGGCTTGAATGATCCTGCACAGGTCGGCTTCTCTCATACCCCTGCGACGTGTGGCAATGCGTCTCACCAGCCCACCTGTCTGGTGCGCCGTGACGCGTAGCCTGCGTATAGCTTCTGTGTTCTGCGTATTATTCTGAATCAACATTCCGAGAACTCTGATCGTGGCTACCGGGGGTATCGGATGGTTGTCAATGTGTAACTGGATAGGTTCTCGAGAATCTGGTTTTACCTGTGAAGCTTGTTTGTTCCTTATAACTAATAGTTCTGATTTAGCCGGTGAACAGGTAAGGCCGTTTTCCGGCACATAAGACTGTACCGTGTCCATAGCTCGTTGTAATGACTCTGTAATATCTCCATCGGAGCCAGAATTGGTCGATATGGTGATGTCGTCGGCGTATATGGAATGATGTATGTGTGGGATATCATCTAACAGACGCGGGAGGCCGCTCATAACGATGTTGAAGAGAAAAGGTGAAAGTACGGTGCCTTGCGGTGTTTCTCTCGTGCCTAGTGTAATTTTGTCGCTAACTTTGTCAACGAAATGGAGCGTAGCCGTACGCGCATTCAGAAAGGCAGCGATGTAGTCGTATGTCCGTTTGCCTACGTGTAACTGTGAGAGGTGATTGAGGATGGAAGCGTGTGACACATTGTCGAAGGCCTTACTCACATCGAGTCCCAGGATGGTTCGCGTGGCTCTTATGCGATTTTTATCTAGAATGTCTTGTTGAATTTGCCACATAATGTCCTGAGTCGAAGACCTGCTCGAAACCCAATCATGGACGGGGGAAACGTGCCTTCCGCATCGGTGTGCATAAGCAGCCTGTTTAAGACAACGTGTTCCATTACCTTCCCGAGACATGACGTTAGCGAGATTGGGCGGAGGTTCCCCATCTCGAGTCTTTTGCCCGGTTTAGGTATGAAAATAATTTTAGCGTGCTTCCATTCCTCAGGGACGCTTCCCTCTGTCCAGTACCTGTTGAAGAGGTCCGTAAGAGCCTCTACTGACTGGTCTTCTAAATTGCGCAACATCTTATTGGTGATGCAATCTTCCCCCGGTGCCGAGGTGGTGTTAATTTTGTTAAGAGCAGCCCTAATCTCTGCTACGGTAAAGACGCTATCCATGCGAGGATTATCCAATCCTGAGTACCCATCTGGCGTGGGTATATCCTGGGAGGTGTTAATGTATTTATCTTTTAAAGTGGTCATGAGCTCTTCGTCGGTGCCTTGGAAAGATTGCGAGATTCTTGTAAGAATTCTAGGTTCTTGTAAGAATCTGCCATAGTTCTCGTAGGATCCAGTAAATGTCTAAGTAAAAACCACGTGTTCTTGTTGCCCAGTTGCCCATTAAGGCGGTCGCAAGTCTGATGCCACTGTTCTCGGCTAAGTTCCCACGAGTAAGCCTCGATTTCCTTTTCAAGCCGGGTTAGCCGAATTTTTAAACGTCGGTAATGCTTATTTTTACGCCATCGAGCATGGATACCTACCATGGATACATGGAGCATGGATACCTACCTGTCCCAGCCCCATCAGGGGCAGAATCAGCCACCCTTCACCACCTCCTCCTGCGTAGTGTTTCATCGACCCTTCAAAGCTGAAGTCTTTATTGGCTCATGAGTGTGGACAGAGGTTGTGTGTCCGCAGAGGGTGTCACACCGTCATTGTCGAGCCATGAATTGATCGATATGTGAAATATTGGTTGTATGAAGTAGAGTGTGAAAGATTGTGTCTGGAAATTTTATTATCTGGAGTAATTAGTTATTTAGAGCAAGAAATACAATTTGACTTCCAAAATATTAAGGACGACAATATAGTGTGCAGATGTCAAAGCAACCACAGACGTCGAAAGTTGGGAAAGTACGCACAAAAAGGTGGCCAATTGTTTTTCATGTCAAGCATCCTCATTCCGTTACAACATCGAAAACAGTCGGTAAAGAGTAAAAGAGGAAAGAATACAAGTAAATACAGCAAACAAAAATACCTAAAGAGGAAAAAGTAGAAAGAGTAACATAAAGGAGAAAAAGAGTAAAAAGAAAAAAAAAGAGAGAAAGAGAAAGAAGCACATGAGTGAAAAATGTGACTGCAGTCCACGCTGTGAAGGTGGTTGGGGAGCAAAGCTGTGAAATGACAAGACATTACCCATTGCGACATCACTTAAACATTGACGAACGTGGTTCTACAAATTCTGTCGAGTTCCGTTTCTGTGGTTTACCAATGGCAGCCTGGAATGAACTGGATCATTTGCTAGCCCGGTCTCCTTGTTATATGTGAGAGCGCGTGGTGACGTCGCCACGTGATTTCTACGCTTTTGGGTAGTTTCCACCCGCAGTAGCTTACGGAGCCGTAATCTTTACCGGGAAGAACACGCGGAGAGAATGACGTGCTTTGCATTCTTGCAGGCAGCGTTATCATTCATTATGCGATTTGCTCTTCACACAGGGCTTTTAATGACGTTAACCTCTTTAGAAAGCCTGGCGTCTTTTTTTCTTACGACAACGACACGAAGAGTTCCTTGAGCAGTACAGATCCACAACCAAAACTGTCTTTCGATGTTGTTAAGCATTATAAGTCTTAATACACATTTCTAATTATATTGACACAAACCCAACGTTTGTAACCCCATTTGCTGTTGTGACGTCCGCGCTGTTAGAACATACAGATGGCTATATCGACGTCCGCGCTATTTTGACGCGAACTCCGGAGCCATCCAGTACAACATATCTTTCTTTCTTTACTTCTGCCTCCCTCCCTTCCTAAGTGTGCGGTTCAAGTGGCCGCCGAGAAGTGTGACAAATACATGCGATGGAGGCGCACTCGCGGCCCGTTGCGTTGCATCCCAATGGGTGTTGGATGACGTATTGGGAGCAGTTACAGTTTCCGGCCTGTTGTTGTTGTGGCTGTAGGAAGAAGGAAAAGAAAATGCACGGGCGTGCTATTGGCTCTGTAGCTGAGCTACCTCCGCTGCCTCGTGCAGACAGAAGAGAAAATAGAGATGAAAAGAAAAAGAAGAGGGAGAGAAAGACGCGCGCCGCAACAACAGCTGTCGACCACCACCGAAGGAGTGGCGGGTGCAGTGACTGCCTAAGACAGATAAAATTCGGTCGCTGGCTAGCCCCCGCCACAAGCGGCGTTGCGTATTGCCATTCCCTGAAAACTCCAGCAACGGAAGTGCCGGCTGGCGTCACTAAAAAATAAATCACAACAAAAAGAAAATCAATAAAGCTATATTGTTTTTTAGTATACAGTGCATAAACTAAAACGCATGCGCAATAAAATAGTTTGCTGCAATAACATTGCTTCCAGTAATCCTCTGATCGTGCCAGTTGCGTCCGTGGCGCCATCTTTAGTACGTTGAATCAAAACTATTAAGAGCGCATTTAAAAATCGCATTACCCTTCGCTTCTGTGGCGCAATGGGTTCCCAGGTGTATCTGCTTGTAAGACATGTTCGACTCCTGTAGGTAAAATATTTTTATTTTGAAATTCACAACGTCCAATCAAATTACGACCATATTTCCTTGGGTGTGTTCCCTTTAGGTTGCATAATGCGATGTTTTGTTTTTCTTCATAGCAGTAAAACTAGCCGCGAACGCAGCCAGGATGTGACGGTATGAAAACGGTTACACTTTTCAATTACCTTCACTGTAATCAATTCCTGCCTCTGTGAGTGTATGTTACCTTTAGGTTACCTTTAGAGACAGCTCTCCGCAACAACCGCCTTTTAAGACGCTTTAAACTCTTTTTACGGATTTACGCCGCACCGATTTTTCAAATTATTCAACATAGCAAAAATGGCGCGACGGACGCCACCGATATATTAAGCTGTTTACAGTAAGCAATTTTAATCCAGAAAACTATTTTATTATTAGTGCATTTCAGTTTCAGTACTGCGCTTCATGCACGAACAAAAGATAAGGTTGTGTTTTATATTTCAGTGACGCAACCGGCACTTACGTTGCTGGACTTTTCGGGGAACGGCAATACGCAGTGGCCGTTGACCTACCATCGCAGCCCCGTAGGGCCAGGAACTGCCACTCTGCGTCCGTTTCCGCCCTCATTCTCCGAGGGGCGCCGCTATTCGGCTACGAGGCGCCGCCGGCACGAAGGTCCAGACTACGCTAATGGAGTGGGCTGGCTGTAATGGTGCGTGTTTTCATTGTGGCTGCTCAGCATGACCGCGTGGTTCTGCTATTTCTGCGTGCGTGTCATCGATGCGTGTGTCAACAGCGTCCAAAGAGCATGCGGCGCCATGCCACGCAACTGCTGGGTGCCGCTGTGCACCACAAGTGCAAGAAAATTGCCCAAGATTGGTTACAATGAGTTCCCATGAGATTCACATCGTCGTGCAGCATGGCTGAAAAACATATCTAGGGAGGGCCGGCCAGAAAAGGAAGCCAGAGGAAGTCGAGTGACAAGTCACTGGTATGCTCACTGCACTCCACAGGTGACGACTGCAGGAAGAACACGAAACAAGACCCTGCTTCCATCAGAAGTCCCTTCCACGTTCCCGAGCTACCCACATTAGTTGCAACCACAAGTTCGCAAAGGAAGAAGAGACCTCGAGTTGGCCGCTCAGCTAATGGCACAGTTCGGAGAACTTCAGCTGAGTGCGACGGCTCCAAGGAGGATCCAAACATGAGAAGATCTCGCCTTTCTGATTGCTACCAGCATGTTGCTCTTGAAGTAAGCACGCAGATGAGCACAATAAGTTCAGAGTTTATGAAGGATACATGCCAGTCTACGTTGGAAATATGTCGCAAATATTTTGCTGGTTGGTAGGGCTCGTCAGACTGCGTTTGATCTCGCGAGCGTGATGGCCAATAAAAAGAAGAGCGAGTACAGGCTGAAGTCTAAATTCGCTCCTCAAGGAAAGCGCTTCGAAAACTACAAGCCGAGCACAACAAAATGAACCAACGCTTGCAAGGGTATGAAGAAAACAAGTAAATAAAACCTCTCTCCACCAGAAATCAAGTTGTCCAATGTTGCAAGCAAGACACTGTGTGCAGTGAGCCTGTTCTAAGAGAATGCGTGCTTTGGAAAGCGGGCTCAAGCAAAAGATACGATTAAGTCCTATCAAGAGGTCCTTTGGTTATTTTAGGCTATCGTGCCGTACTACCCTGCAGACGTATGTTGATCAGTCAACAGAAGTTGGAGTGACATCCCTCATGAAAAACTGCTTATGGAGTGTAAAAACCTGAGTGTGTGACGAGAGGCTTACTCTTCACAAATCATTGATCAAATGCCAATAGCAAAAAGGTCATATATGACCGGGCTCGTAGACATGGCCTCGTAGTTTTCGGTCTCGTATATGTGGGCTCTGCAGAGCTCTCAACAATAATCCTTCAAGTTGCAAACCGTCTGCTTTGTTTTGTATTGAGAGGCTTGTCAAAACATTACATAATACCAGTGGGTTATGTTTTCAAACAGCATCTTTAAGAATAACCATAGAAGTAATGCAGTCAGTTGAAGAGGTTGTTGCATCCCGCACGTTTCGGTTTCTTTTCCATACGCCAGTGCTATCATCATCACCACATTTTCTCTCTCTCTTCTCTCGAGCTCACACGCTCACACTCTGACGTAAATAAACAGTCTACCCTGAGCTGCGGTCTGCGCCTGTTCGTTCCCTCCGTCCGGATACCGGACACCACAGAATGGCAACGAGCAGAATGGCGACGAGGATTCAAGCATAGTATTCATTTCCGAAAGCTGCACATTCGCCAACATGTCGGGCGGATCTTACCCCCCGCTCCCACCGTTCCTGCCTACGACAGGCGAACCCGCAGTACCTTGGCAACAGTGGAAGCTGGCCTTCCTGAACTTCTTGGAAGCGGTAGGAGGCGACGAGCTACAGCCCAAGCGTCGCAAGGCAATACTTCTGAACTCCCTCGGAATCGAAGGCCAACGTGTGTACCATAGCCTCGGCGCAACAAGGAGCACCGCAGATCCTTGGGCAAGTGTCACGTCAAGTGTTCACGAAGACCCCTTCAATGCTGCTGTCGCAACGCTGGACGCCCACTTCGCAACAGCAACCAACGACCTGGTGGAACGTCACCGGTTGCGTCAGCGCAAGCACCTACCCGGTGAGAATTTTCAAGCCTACGTAAACGGTCCACGAGAGCTTTCCGCAACGTGCAATTTCGGAACTGCAACTGACAGCGTGATCCGTGACCAATTACTTGAGGGAACAACTTCGCAAAAGATACGAGAGCGCTTACTTTACGAGGGAGCGTCTCTCACTCTTCAACGCGCAGTTGACATTGGAAAGCAGATCGAGCAGGCAGAAAGGCAATTAGAAGAATTCAATGTCAGCGCTCCTGTGAACCGCGTGCGAGAAACAAAAACGGAATCATTCGACCCCTCGCATGGCACGTGCTACCGCTGTGGTTCGGCTTCCCATCTAGCAAAGTTCTCTGCATGCCCAGCAAAAGCCAGACACTGTCGCAACTGTGGAAAGATTGGACATTTTGCAAGCGTCTGCACGTCAAAGAAAAAGAAAACTGCTAAAAGAAGAGCACCATGCCCGAAAGCAGAGACAGCCAACGCCATTACAATCTTAAACGTCAACGATAAAGATGGGCAACCGAAAGAAATTCGTGCCACAGGTACGATAGGGCAACGTCCTTTTTCTCTCGTTGTTGACACTGGGGCTACAGTCTATCTGCTGAGCGAAGAACATTACCGCAGATTCTTCGCGGGTATCTATGCGTTGTGCTCGCCTGCTGTCACCCTCCACAACTACTCCGGAGGAAAGATAAACATCGTCGGATGCTTTCTGGCCGACGTGGTTCATGGCGAACACCGCCGGTGTGCTGTTCCACATCACAACTAAAGGCACGGGTTTGCTGGGACTCGACGCCATACGCAGT
Organism: Amblyomma maculatum; assembly: GCF_055883805.1. Classification (NCBI taxonomy): domain Eukaryota; kingdom Metazoa; phylum Arthropoda; class Arachnida; order Ixodida; family Ixodidae; genus Amblyomma; species Amblyomma maculatum. The sequence continues at coordinate 94,946,172 of NC_139354.1, read as the reverse complement.
CTGGGCATAAACATCGTCGGATCAACTTTAACCTGCCGCAGCGTCGCGCACGCAGACTCTCCCCCCTCGCACCCCGCCGAGCTGCAGGATCAGTTTTCGCACCTCTTCTCGACGGGCCTCGGGCTCGTAAAGAACTTCGTGCACCACATCCAGCGTCGCTTGTCCATGCCGCCGGTTTCTGCAAAACTGCGGCGCCTGCCCTTAACTCTGTGAGAGCAAGTTTCCGAGGAGCTACGCCGTCTGCAGTTGCAGGGGTTAATAGATCCCGTGTCTGCGTCGGAATGGGTCTCCCCCATAGTCGTCGTGCGAAAGAAAGATGGCTCGCTTCGGTTGTGCGTGGACCTCCGCGAGGCTAACAAAGCTGTCATCGCCGACGCGTTTCCTCTCCCGCACACGGAAGAACTCCTGCATCAACTAGCAGGTGGGACGTGTTTTTCGAGGCTTGGCTTGGCGTCTGCGTACCACCAAGTTGAACTTACACCGGAGAATTGCGACCTAACAACTTTTATCACGCATGATGGGTTGTTTCGATTCAAAAGAGTATGTTTTGGTCTGGCCTCGGCTCCTGCGGCTTTTCAGAGAATGATGCAACTGTTGTTGAAGGACTGCAAGGGTGTGCTCTGTCACATTGATGACATAATTGTCTGGGGAAGGACACGCCAGGAGCATAACAAAAATTTGAAGCAGGTACTTGAACTTATAAGCGCTTCGGGATTGAAGCTAAATGATAAATGTCTTTTCGCTATTCCTTAGCTACACTTTCTGGGACATGTCGTTAGTGGGAAAGGTTTGTGCCCGTTGCCTTCCAAAGTAGACGCTGTTGTGAATGCGCCTGCCCCTCATGATCTCTCAACATTGCATTCTTTCTTGGGACTGGTAGGGTACTACTCCCGTTTTATTCCCCGATTTGCTGATTTGGTCGAACCGTTGAGAAAGCTTTTGAGGTCAAATCAAAAGTTTGATTGGAATGAGGAAGCTCTACGATGTTTTTATCTCGTCAAAAGCTCCTTATCAGCTAGTCCCGCCATACAGATGTTCAACCCAGAGTTAGATGTAATCGTCACCACAGATGCTTCGGAAAAGGGCTTGGGTGCTGTGCTTCAGCAACGCGATGGTGAAGAAATGCGCACCGTTGCATTTGCATCGAGAGCCTTGACCGCGGCGGAACGAAGATATTCCGTGGGTGAACGAGAGGCTTTGGCATGTCTGTTTGCAAGCGAGCATTGGCATGTCTACCTTTGGGGAAGAAGATTTGTGTTGCGCACAGACCATCAGGCTTTGGTAACTTTGCTTTCGTCAGCTGGCGCAGGACGTCGGCCTCTTCGATTATCCAGATGGTCTGCTCGCTTACTGTACTACAACTTTTCGATCGAGTATCAGAAAGGGTCTTAAAACGTCATTGCAGATGCACTTTCACGCCTGCCTATTGAAAGCGCTTCAAATCAAACCGTAGACGAAAAATAGTCTCGGTCGTGTCATCATCCGTGACAAAATAGCAGCTGCAGCTTGCTACCGCTGCAGAAGAACTATTGCAAAAGGTTGTGGGTATGTCACAGAAGGGTGGCCGCCGAAAACGTTCGTGGAACCTGATGTGTTTCCTCACTTTGACGTGCGAGAGGAACTGTCTCAGGTGGATGGCTTGTTACTCCGAGGGGAAAATATTGCAATCCCCGATGTGCTGAAGGCTACGCTTGTCAGCTTCGCACACGAAAACCGCCCTGGCATAGTAAGAACTAAGCAAAGGCTGCGTGACCTCTATTGGTGGCCTCGAATGGACAAACAACTTGAGGAAGCTATAAGTCGCTGTCACATCTGTCAGACACTCGCGCCTCTCTTTCCATCTTTCGCGCCTTTGCAACCTGTGGCATTCCCAGACAAGTCATGGCAAAAGCTCGCGATGGACATTGTAAGTCCTCTTGAATGGGCACCTTCCAACTGTCGATACATAATAACCCTGATTGATTACCACTCAAGTGGCCTAAAGTTGCATTTGCCCCGACAGTAACGTCGCATGCTCATCTGATGAGAAGAGAGGAGTCGCTGGAGAAAGATTTGATGTTGGGAAAGGTTGAGGGTCGCCGGAGAAGGGGTAGGCAGCGAACGCGATGGTTAGATGGCATCCTCGAGGCACTGCAGATGAAGTTATGTGATGTTAGGAAGATAGTGAGAGACCGGAAAGCGTGGCGTGACATGGTCCATAGGGTCACGAAGAGTCGGACACGACTGAAAGACTGAACTGAACTGAACGTCGCATACAGTTGTTGAGTTCCTGCAGGGAATATTCAGCCGCGAGGGTTTCCCGGACGAAATTGTAACTGACAACGGACCGCAGTTCAAGTCACAAATGTTCGAGGAATTCTTGCGCGAGAGGAGCATTATACATTGTTGCTCTTCAATGTACCACCCTCAGGGAAACGGTGCAATAGAAAGATTCAACAGGGTGCTCAAAGATTGGATACAAATGGCGAGATTGGAAAAACGTCCGTTGAAAACTTCCTTGGTTGACTACCTCGGTACATATAGATCAACTCCGCACGCGACGACTGGCTTGTCACCTGCGAAGCTCCTACATGGTCGTCAACCCAGAACACGGCTCAGTATTGCTGGAATGCCCTCTGGGAGCGACGTACACTCTAATGCTGTATTGAAGCCCGTTCGCGAGAGGGTGCAAGCTAAGCAGTCGTACACCCAACAGTATACGGATAGGAGACGCGGTGCTAGGGCCCCAACATTTTGAAACGGTGACCTCGTTCGAGTAAGGATTCCCAAAGGTGGAGGCAAGGCATCGCTTTCATACATTAATCCATTTAAAGTAGTCAGAAAAAGAGGCCGGAATTCATTTCTCCTAAGTGACGGCCGCATCTGGAATGCATCTAAATTATCTCGCGTACCAGAAAACAGCTCTGACTCTACACCGTCCTGGGCACTGCTTCCAGAAACGATCCAACTACTTCTGAAGATCGCGCGGAACCAGCACCAGCTGAAACGACATCTGAACCGCAGTCTCCAGTGGTTGAAGCAAGTTCAACTCCTCCGCTAAGAGACCGTCGCCCACCTGACAGACTTCAATACTGACTTTACTGTTTCTGCTCTTGTGCATACTGTGCTTTTACGTGTGTTTTGTGTTTCTTTTTAAGCGGGAGGTGATGTTGTATCCCGCACAAGTTTCGGTTTCGTTTCCATACACCAGTGTTATCATCATCAGTACATTTTCTCTCTCTCTTCTCTCGAGCTCACACGCTCACACTCTGACGTAAATAAACAGTCTACCCTGAGCTGCGGTCTGCGCCTGTTCGCTCCCTCCATCCGGATACCGGACACACCACTGTTCCCTGTTGCCCAACGTTGGGCTGTTCAAGAGCCCTGCAGAGGAAGGTGCAATGGTACATGCGGTGCCTCACGCTTTCAGGGAAAGTGATCCCCTTTTTTAACATTCGGCCCTAACCCCTTGCTAAAAAATCTGCCATGGCCTGCCTGGCAGTAGAAATGGTTGATGAGGGACAGGAAATTCTAGGCGGATTTTACTTGAAGATTTTTAACATTCAATCCCAACTTCTAGTTAAACAGTTTAAATAGCTCACGCGGGCTCATGTTGGTCCAAACTACCTTGAAGAAATGAAGACGCGCAGATCAACAGATATATTTTCCACCTCTGTGATAGCTACACTTCAGTTCCTCCAGGACAACCCGCAGTGTCATCATGAAGCATGTGATTTTAAGATAGTTCCACCACGGTCCCTTTTATGAGCATGATATCAAAATGGTGCACAATGCCGCATCATTAAAGCCATGGAGAGACGAAGAGGGGCCATTCTATTTGTCTCTTGACGAGCTACTCTCTTGGTTAGAGTTGAACTTTGTTTGCTATATCGAAGACATTCAGGTCCAAGAAGGCCCGTCGGAGCAAATGCTAACCACGAAAACGTATGAAGCAAGTCATCACAACCAGGTCAATAGTGGCGCCAATTGAGTACCTCGCATAAAATAAGCATCCCCACAACAATGTCTTCTGTGTGCCTTACTAGTGCGTTGCTTGTAACCGGATCTCTTATTTTCAACTTCCAATACGTCCTAACGGAGGCCCTCAACCATGATCCTGTATAATCGCTCAATGGCGGAAACGATAGAATTGACGCACCAAGGGAAAGTGATCCCCTTTTTTAACATTCGGCCCTAACCCCTTGCTAAAAAATATGCCATGGCCTGCCTGGCAGTAGAAATGGTTGATGAGGGACAGGAAATTCTAGGCGGATTTTACTTGAAGATTTTTGACATTCAATCCCAACTTCTAGTTAAACAGTTTAAATAGCTCACGCGGGCTCATGTTGGTCCAAACTACCTTGAAGAAATGAAGACGCGCAGATCAACAGATATATTTTCCACCTTTGTGATAGCTACACTTCAGTTCCTCCAGGACAACCCGCAGTGTCATCATGAAGCATGTGATTTTAAGATAGTTCCATCACGGTCCCTTTTATGAGCATATCAAAATGGTGCACAATGCCGCATCATTAAAGCCATGGAGAGACGAAGAGGGGCCATTCTATTTGTCTCTTGACGAGCTACTCTCTTGGTTAGAGTTGAACTTTGTTTGCTATATCGAAGACATTCAGGTCCAAGAAGGCCCGTCGGAGCAAATGCTAACCACGAAAACGTATGAAGCAAGTCATCACAACCAGGTCAATAGTGGCGCCAATTGAGTACCTCGCATAAAATAAGCATCCCCACAACAATGTCTTCTGTGTGCCTTACTAGTGCGTTGCTTGTAACCGGATCTCTTATTTTCAACTTCCAATACGTCCTAACGGAGGCCCTCAACCATGATCCTGTATAATCGCTCAATGGCGGAAACGATAGAATTGACGCACCAAGGGAAAGTGATCCCCTTTTTTAACATTCGGCCCTAACCCCTTGCTAAAAAATATGCCATGGCCTGCCTGGCAGTAGAAATGGTTGATGAGGGACAGGAAATTCTAGGCGGATTTTACTTGAAGATTTTTGACATTCAATCCCAACTTCTAGTTAAACAGTTTAAATAGCTCACGCGGGCTCATGTTGGTCCAAACTACCTTGAAGAAATGAAGACGCGCAGATCAACAGATATATTTTCCGCCTCTGTGATAGCTACACTTCAGTTCCTCCAGGACAACCCGCAGTGTCATCATGAAGCATGTGATTTTAAGATAGTTCCACCACGGTCCCTTTTATGAGCATGATATCAAAATGGTGCACAATGTCGCATCATTAAAGCCATGGAGAGACGAAGAGGGGCCATTCTATTTGTCTCTTGACGAGCTACTCTCTTGGTTAGAGTTGAACTTTGTTTGCTATATCGAAGACATTCAGGTCCAAGAAGGCCCGTCGGAGCAAATGCTAACCACGACAACGTATGAAGCAAGTCATCACAACCAGGTCAATAGTGGCGCCAATTGAGTACCTCACATAAGATAAGCATCCCCACAACAATGCCTTCTGTGTGCCTTACTAGTGCGTTGCTTGTAACCGGATCTCTTATTTTCAACTTCCAATACGTCCTAACGGAGGCCCTCAACCATGATCCTGTATAATCGCTTTTAGCAGCCTAAGTCAACTCAATGGCGGAAACGATAGAATTGACGCACCAGCTGCAAGTCTCACATCAGAGGAAATACAGAGCGTACCGTTAGCGAAAAAAATATCAACGTAGATTATACACATTTTGCCATGCTTTGTACAGGCTGGCATCCTACGTGCCTCAAACTCTGCAAATGCACGTATCAACTTTGAGACAAAGGCAGTTATAAAACTTGGCATTCAAGATAACGGAAGCCCTTCCTTGTCCATCACGTCTCTTCCGAGAGAGTTTTCAAGTCAGCTTGGATTCATTCATGTGCGGAATGAATGAGCACCTGACATAGAGTTGGCACCAACTGCATGCTTGGCTGGTTACCGTGCACGTGCATGTGAAGACAATGTATGAATATTTTTAAAAAATTGCATGAAACATTTCTTTTTTTTTTATTTTCAGTGCCTGCCCTTGTTTTCATTATTTATATATAACCAAAGTTTAAATATATTCGAGTACGTAATTTTTCATTGCTTAATTTATTTCATTAGTACCCTTCCTTTTATTACCTGTTTGTACTTGTATTCAGATGCCTTGTGATTCGTGCAAAACCCTGATTCAGGTAGCAAAACCAACTAAAGCAAATTATGGACTTATGAGGAATTCTAACGATGGACGCCTAAGGTATCCGATAATAGAAGTAGTTACCTTGTGCAAGCTTACATGCACCTTTGTTAGAAAGGTGGTGTAGTGCCCAGAGGTCAGAAGAAACAGCAAGCCATGAAACATGCCGGTTTCATTCCTTCTTCCCTATTTTGTGCAATATCCGGAGTTCATTTGCGAGAGAGAAGACCGCAGGCACGCAAATGAGTTCTGCAAAACATTTCTAACCATACCTCCACAGCTGACCAACTGGAAAGGCGACATCGATCTGACGTTGCAAAAAATCATTCTGGACATAAAAAAATACGATAGAAATCGGAATCGGAAAGCTCCTCCCACTGTACTATCGCCATTCTTAAATGATTGTGTGACGTCACAAAAGAATAGGCTGCGGAGCGTCGTCTACAATGTAGGCAGCAATATCAAAGGACACGTCTCTTTTCTTTTTGTGGACGATTGGCATAGTAGTCATCCCTCTTGCAGAAGTGCTTGAATAATATGTTACAGCACAAAAGCGATATAGAGTAAGGTATGTTTTCTTCAGCATAAGGCACGGTCGCAGTCAGTGGGTTGCACGGTTAAGTTCCTTAGCTTATTGACGCAATTACCTGTCGTATTACCCCGCGACGCCAGCGCGATTGCCGGTGACCTATCGCCGTAGTATGAAGTTTTCAGCGACGCCGACCTATCTGATCTGCGGATGGTCGCCCGATCTAATACTGTTCTAGTCGGATATCGGAGTCGGAGTGAAAACTTGGCACGTGAGCCGATGGCCTCAACATCTGCGCTTGTCTGTAGCTTAATCATGATGAAAAAATAAAAACAAGCAGCTGCACTTTATATGTTCCCTCTTCTCATCAGCAATGACATTGGCCAGAAATCTCATCCGGCGCGGAACTGCTGGCACGTTCCTCTAAGTGTATGCATAGCGCGAGTACGCGGGGTTCTGGTTTACAGTTTCGGCGATTACGGAGCGCGATTCACAAGCTTTAGCGGTTGCATGTGGTCACCTAGTGTAGCTCCGGCAGTAGCGACTTCAAATCGATGACTGCTTGCATTACAAATCTCGTGCACACTGAGCGGGAAGCGTCGATTGTGATGGCGAGCGCAGCCGACAGCTGTCAGCGCCGCATGTGGGTACCCGACGCTGACAGGGGACGTAGCATCCACGGCGCTTCTTGCAGCGCTGTTGTAGCTTGTAAACAAATAAAGTATCAACTGATGTGAAATGAAGTGGGTAGTTTCAGTTTTGCTAACACAGCTTGCATTTTATGCCGGAAAATGAGCACCATATATCAGGTCATATACACAAACGGTACTGTGAACAAACACACTGGGGGCGAAGTAAACCGCGAATCGGCGCATTCCTGTGGGAGTTTAGGGCTCACACACTAAGTACTAAGTGGTGTACGTTTGCGTTGAAGTATTCACGAGTCATTTGCTAGACAAGCGCTAGAAAAACGCAAGCTGAGGCTCGGGAGTCGGTCGCAGTTGCGCGCGGCTGTGGGGATCGCTCTTGTTCGGTGCGGGCAGTGAAGCGCATTCAAATCGCGTTGGGTTTTACCATGATGGGGCTGAAGCGGCTGCCACAGCACATGATTCTAAGGCGAAAGCCTTTATAGACTCATGGAACAAAATCCTGAGCGCGAGAGCTGTGCGCAAGACCTGTCAATTCCGCAAGATTCCGCGAGATGTGTTCTTGTCTAGCTTTCCTGCCATCTGCAATGACACACTTGAACTCGCGCCAAGGACCTCCACGCGACAGGAGCGATTCTCTGCCGTCCAAACCCACCAATCTTTTCCTGTAAACCAATCATAATTATACATAGCACTGCACGAATACCAATAAGAGGCAAACGATGAGAGGCAAAGAATAGGAGAGCAAGGGTACGATCTAAGAAATCCTGAAATTTTTTGTGCGCTGGACGTGGCCATAAAGATTGTTTTGCAAAAAATGATTTACCAGACGACAATAATCCAGTTTGACTAGCACGTGCATATAACAGCAAGTAAAGGAGTACCACTTCATTCTAAAGTTTGTCTGCTCCTCTAATGCCGCAAGGTGTGCTCTCGCGTCATGGATTTTCCTTTTTTGTTCTTGGACAGAAAAGGCGAATAGTAATAGCTCAGAAATCAGCAACACAACGCTAACCTCTCCCCCCTTACGCGGCGCACTTGGTGGAAGGAAACGTTAAACATGCACCTTTTTTGTACACGGCAGCGCTTCTTGCTAAAACAAACTAAATATCATAATGTACGAATAATATTGTTAGGAAGCGCTGAAGAGAGTAAGAAAGTAATGTGAAATAGAGGAATATCGCCATTTGTCATTTAGAGCACCTCATTTAGAGCATGGAGTCGTGCTCTCTAATTAAACCTTAACAGTGCGGTGCTGGTGCGATGGAACCAACGACTCGCTGGACTCCCACCACTGGCCGTGACAATGATCCCACTTGGCAACGCATGGCAGCCAGGCGCAGCGGAACCCACTTGGCAGCCCTACTGTGAACAGCGGACATTTTCTGGCAAGGCTAGCGAATACGTGAATGAGTGGCTAATCAATTGCCAGCAGGTGAGCAAGTACAATCACTGGGATGCCACAGTCAAGCTAGTCAATGTTATTTTCTTCTTGGATTCCACAGCACTAACATGGTTTGAGAACCATAAAGCCGCTTTATCTATCCAGGACTCTCACCCGCATTAATAAACGTTTTTACTGGCAAAATATGCGTCGCACGACTCAGCATTATATGACCTGTGTGCAGTGCCAGCGGTTCAAGCTTCCCACGACTTCTCCGCCGGGCTGCTTACATCCGCTGACACTACCGACCACATTATATGGGTAAGTGGATGTTGACTTCATAGGCCCGTTTCCCCGCTCGTGCAAAGGCAATCGCTGGGTCATTGTATGCGTTGATCATCTCACGCGTTACTGTGGAACTGCCGCCATCCCTTCGGCAACCGCTGCTAATGTCTCCTTCTTTCTTCTTCAAGCAGTCGTCCTCAAACATGGCCCTTTTCGTATCATTATTAATGACCGTGGATGCCAATTTACAGAATATGTTGTGTAACAGCTTCTGAGCTTTTGTTCTTGTCAATTCGGTCACTCTACGCTGTATCATTTCCAAACAAATGGCCTCGTTAAACGTACAAACCGGACACTGACGAACATGCTAGCGATGTATGTCGACTCTCATCATAAGAACTGGGATGACATGCCTCCCTTCATTGCATATGCTTACAATGCCTCGTGGCATGAAGCAACTGCTTATATCCCACTTTTCCTTCTTTATGCTCGTCCGCCTCGAGGCTCTCTCGAGCCCACCTTACTGTTCGCTCTCGACACCGAGCCTTCCGTTTCCAGCACACTCTACCGCGCTGAAAAGGTTCGTCGTCTCGCCCCGTTACGCCCTGTGGCCTTGCAGGACCGCTCTATGCAGGGCTACGATCGTCGGCACCGGGATGTCTGCTGCCTTCCCGGAGACTTAGCATGGCTCTAGACGCCTCTTGGTAAGCATCGTAGTCAATTAAGCTGTTGTCACACTACACAGGCCCATTTATTGTGCTCAATTGGATCAATAACATATATTATGTGGTGTCTAGTCAACCTTACAAAGGCTGCTCCTTCACAATATGCTTCTGATTCTATGCTTAAATAATATAGCATGAGCCCATCAGTTGGGTCTCCTCGACAATCTCTGGACCGAAGCCCAAAACAAGTCCGATAATCGCTCAGGTCGCATATTATAGTGAACGCTTCTCAATGGAAAAAGAGAATATGCAAACAAAATATTTTGCTGAAGAAGAAACGGTCTCAGTGGTACCGTCCAGGGCGTGCATGCAAGATGCAGCGAATACCGTGAATAGCAGACGACATGGGGATGATATGATGTTGTGGCATCAGCGGCCAATAGTTTCCAGACTAGGAGGCTACTTTCCAATTAATAATAAAATTGTTTTAAAAATATCTACAGCACCGAATGAGTTCAAATATAAAGGAATTATAATTTAATGCGTATGCAGTAAATTCAATAATAAGTTTATGCTGTAATGTTAGCTGTCATGACTACTTTAATACTTGCTCACGCCGGGGTGGCGCAATGAAAGCATCACAGTCGCAAAAAACTGAACGGGGCTTCTATATTGAATTCCTTCCACTTATGCCGAAACTTGAGGAAGAAGTTAAAACACGGCTTGAGCAGCCGATTTCCGTGAAAGAAATTAAGGATGCAATAGATGTCCTGCCAGCAGGTAAAGCCCCTGGCCCTGATGGACTGGGTGCAGCTTTCTACAAAGTGTTCAAACCGGCAATATGCCAGGCTCTGCTGAAGGTTGTTGACGAAAGCTATGAGAAAAAACGTGTTCCGCTGTCTTTCACAACATCCCACATAGTGCTAATTCCTAAAACCGATGACCCTGATAAGCGCTTGTTGGTGGGGTCTCATCGCCCGATAAGTCTCACCAACGTCGACTACAAAATTTTCATGAAGGTGCTAGCGAAAAGATTGCAGGGTGTTATAACAACGCTGTGAGGCACGCACCAAACATGCGGCATAAAAGGGCGAAGTATCGCTACTAACATACACGCGGCACGATCCATACTAGAATGCTGTGACTTATTTGATGACCGAGTGGCGATGATACAACTAGACCTGGCAAAAGCCTTTTACCGCGTTTCTCACGATGTTCTGTTTGCCGTATTAGATCATGCAAATGTCGGCCGAATAATATTAGAGGGCGTTGGAATGGCATACAAAAACTGTACCACACGGATTGTTGGGAATAGAGAGCTCACTGAAAGCCTCCAAGTGCGATCTTCTGTGAGGCAGGGTTGTCCACTGTCGCCATTGTTATTCGCAGCCTAAATTGAACCGCTTTGCTTGGCCATCCGGAATAATGAATGCATAACGGGATTCACGCTACAATCAGTGCATGTGAAAATCCTGGCTTATGCCGACGACATCGCTGTCTTTTGTGCAAATAGAGAAAGTATTTGTGAGGTGACGAATGTAGTACAGAAATTTTGCAGCTGCACAGGTGCCCAGATAAACTGGGAAAAAAGCTGCGGTTACTGGCATGGTAGCTGGGAGGTCACACCCGAACACTATTCTCGGATGCGCTGGTCAACCACTCCAGCATTGTATCTAGGAGTGCCCCTTGATTCTTACCGGGACCCAGATCCGTACTGGCATGACCAAGCATCGAGGGCGAAGGAAAAAAGTGATGCGTGGCAAGGAAGGCAGTTGTCCATGTTCTCGCGTGCCACTATATGTAATCTGTTCCTTACTGCTAAAGTGTGGTACGTGATGAATGTGCTCAGTGCTTCGAGGACAAACATACAAAAACTTCACCGCGTTTTTGCCGTTTTCATCTGGGCGTTGACCTGCGAAAGGACGAGCCGAACAAATTTGTTTCTTTCCGTACAAAAAGGAGGGCTTGCTCTGGCACATTTATTTTTGCGACAAGTTGTCTCGCGTTTCATGTACCTTCGTGGCCAAAATGATGTCTTCCTCAGAACAGTAATCCAAGTTCGGCTTGGTCGACTCCTTCCTAATTTTTTTGTCAGTTCGTGTCTCAATGTAGGTGGTACAGTAAGGGGCTACTTGGGAGAAGTGGTGCTCGCGGTGCTCGCGTACAGATTGCTGCATGTGCGCTTTTCCATGGAGTATTTGTGCAATGTTAAGCGGAAAAAATTGTATGCGGACCTAGTGGACACAATGCTTCCTGTACCGATTATACCGTTTGTCGCACTGTCCAGGCCCAGGAGATGATGTACTCAAGAGAGGTAAGAAGATGCCAATATCACCACCAGTCAAATAATTTTTCTTTAAACTCCACACTAGCACATTATCAGTCAAAACATGGATGCACGCTAAAGGCCTGTTCGTCCCTTGGTCAACAAACTGTTTCTTGTGTAACATACCAGAGACGATATAACACGCGTTTTTGGACTGTGGGGATGCCATTTTTTTCTGGGATGTTCTTCAGAGCACTTTAAAAAAAGAGCTACCTCTAGATGCATATGGCATACGATTTTTACCATTACCTAATACAGAGGAGTTTCCCTTTGATACAATAATGCTCCTGGGCCTCCACAGCTTGTGGAAAACCAGAATGCAGTTTAACAAGGCAGATATACAAGTCAATCCTGTACGAGAACATTTCATACACAGTGTTGTGCGGTTCAGGGAAGTGCATGACTCTCCCCGAGCAGCCACAATGGATTCATGTGCTTGACAGTTTGGTAAAACTGAAAACGTTTTAACCCGCCGTGTCACGCGAAAGTGTGCTGGCACGTTTTATTGTTCATCGTCTTATTCTGAATGTCCAAGTCGGCAATAAAGAAAAAAAAAAAAAGCCGGGGTGGCGCAGTGGTTACGGCGCTCGACTACTGTTCCCAAAGACGCGGGATCGAATCCCGGCCTCGGCGGCCGCTTTTCGATGGAGGCGAAAAGCAAGGCGCCCGTGTGCTGTGCGATGTCAGTGCACGTTAAAGAACCCCAGGTGGTCGAAATTTCCAGAGTCCTCCACTACGGCGTCTCTCATAGCCTGATTCGCTTTGGTACGTTAAACCCCACAAAACAAACCAAACCATTAATTAAAACCGTTCTGTCCTTTTCCACTCGACGAGTGTGTTTCTTTTCCCGACACCTGTCACAAAGCCGATAAAAGGGGGGCGTTTAGAAAACGTTTTAGAATAGGCTCGTGTGGTCACTTATGCTCAAAACTGAAAACGTACTAGGTTAGAACAGGCAGTGGCATGCACATCATATGCCTCATAACCAGCAAATACATCCAATCACTACATAGATTTGTGTAGAAAAGTTTATTAGACATTCACATTAGCAGCGACAAATCACAAAAAAAAAAGAAAAATAGACATGATCAAGAACAAAGGAAAGTGTACATAAAACACATCCTAACGAACAAATACATCACAAATTAGTATTTACATAGAGAATAAAATCGGGCTGTTCGTTATCATGCTCTATAAATTTCAATAACAAATATGTTTAGAAGAGGTTATATTAGACATTAGACGCTCACATTAGACATTCACATGAGCGGCGACAAATGACCAAAACAGGAAATACACATGGTTAACAACAAATGAAAGTGCACATAAAATACATCCTAAGGAACAAATACATCACAAATCAGTATTTACTTTCATAATAAAATTTGGCAGTTCGTGACGATGAAATATACAACAATGAATAGCAATATACATGAACGTATAAACAGTGTAGAATGATTTGCCAGATAAAATGGATATAAACACATACAGCAATCGCATGTATAGTATGTAGTGCACATGTGGGTTGCGATGTGAACATAAATATTTACAATATATTACATGTACCAAGGTGGGTTGAAAACCACCTGGACACGTCCATCCGACACGAACACAAAAGGGCATGAGGGACTGCCCAGCACTCAAGCCAACACGAATCCGGCACCTGAGAATAGCTGGCCTTTCAGCAACCAATCCTGCCTCATACGTCACTTGGACGCAGGGACCTCATCATCGCTCACTTCTGGACTTCATAAAATCAGCCATCCTTTTTCCATTCATTTAATCATTTATTCATCCTTCATCTCATAACCTACTGATGCCCTGAGGCAATAAATATCGGCTTAAAAAAAAAAAAAAAAAAAAAAAAGGGCATGACATGTATTGACAAAGGAACTCTCGTTCACCAAGGTAGAAAAGTTCCTCAGCCAGAAAGCTTACGATCTCCTTTCGTTGACGCGCCAGGACAGGGAAAAGCGCAAATCGGCGCCGGCTCGATGCGACAGCCACGCAGCAATTGCGCCATATTGCGAAAGTGCCAGCTACAATTAGCAATCGGGCAAAGCGACCGCGAGGACATCTACTATTTAACCGATTGTTTTTATTTCTTTAGCAAATACTGCCGGCCTGTGTCACAGGCCTTAAGCAGGAGTGGGGGGTACAAGCAAAAATCGGTTAATATCGGTACAAACAAAAATCGGTACAAAAATAGGTTAATAACTAGACTTCTGAAACCGGCATGAATTGCCCTCCAAAAAACACGAGCAACGACGCATTGCTGGGCCATGTGACGATTGGATTCTTGAAGTGGGCAGTTGGGGCATTGCCGCTGTCCGCACAATGCCCATCGTTGCAGCTGATCTCGTGTAGGCAAAGCCCCCACTCCGAAAGCCACGTAGATTCCCTAGCACTGTTTAAGAGAATTTTATTGGTATTGAAGGTTCTGGTACAGGACAAGGCTTCATGATGATCTTTTGACACAGCAATAAAGGGCACTTACAAAAATGTTACAAGAATACAATGAGCATTCAGGCATACAAATGTGCTATTTGGTTATTACATCCTACTGGTGTTTTACGCATGTTGACATTATGCAGCACCTTGCGTATAACGCAAGGAGAGGATATGCAAGTAGACAAAAATACAAGCAAACACTCGTCCACCTTCCTAGTAAGGAAGGATGGACGCGGTCACTTTTCCATTAACAATGGAAATGAAGCGCGTTGACCAATGCAGGAGGAAGGCCTATTCCGCGAGCATTACAAGTTCTTCATTTAGATGCCTCAATAAAAGAGTTCTGAAACCATGGAGCAGAGGGAACATGGCTCTCTACGGGCGTCCCCGCAGACGCGCATATCCTCTCCGCTTCCAAAGTACGAAAGCGCCAATGCACATGATGAGTTCGCCAAAGGCATCTCGGTGACGGCTTTGCCACTGAATGTGTGTCTGAAACATGCGGGTTAGAAGGCGCCAAAAAATGCGCGCAACCTGACATTCGTAGACGGCGTGATTTAAAGTTTCGGTGCGACCGCATTGCGGGCATGAGGCGCAGGGCGCCACGCCCCACGCCGCAAGACGATCGGCCGTGGGTAGCGCTTCCCATTGCCGGAGCCAAGTAAAGCTTCTTACATCTGCTGGGAGGGAAACAATGGTGCGATTCATCCGCCTTCTTTTGCGCATTTTCCTGCATTGGTCATCGTCAAGAGCTTGGAGCGCTACACCTTCACAAAGCTCGCTCGCAGTCATTTCTCTAGGGTCACATTCAGGCATCGTGTTATTAAAGAAATGCAATGAGTTAATTACATACATGTAAAAGGGTGGCGGTCTCTCGGCCGCCGGGCCCTTCCGAACAGGAAGATCAAAGAAACGACGCGACATACCCATTAGGTATGAGGACAGCTCGCTGCCTCGATACATTGTGTCAGAAATCAGGTCCCACATGGTTTTCAAGGCCAATGCATGACACATGACATCAAGATCTGGAATGCTGAAGCCTCCCATGTTGGTAGGGAGTCGAACAAAAACTCTTGCCACGCTTTCCGCATGGCCATCCCAGAAAAATGAGCCACACAGGGTGGCTAAACTCTGAAGGACTCGACGAGGAGGACGTGCGACCTTGGCAACATAGAAAAGAGATGCTATGATGGAAGTTTTGATCAGGTATGCGCGTTCTGAGAACGGTAGGTGAAAGGTTTTGGCTATTTCTGTTCGCTTTTCAGCTTTGCGTCTTATTTCCTTCCAGGTGGTGCGGACTACTTCTCAGGACGCCAAAAACGTGACACCCAGGACTTTGACACAGACTGAAATCCCTGCCCAGCATGGGTGAGAGGAAGAGGAAGGTTGCAGTGGTACCGTATATGCACAGAATTTCGCATGGCCTCAAAAATGTAGGCAAGAGGTATAATGTTGACGTCGCATTGACCGCCCCGCTAAAAATGAAGATGATCTGCCCGGCTATTCAAAGGGAAAGGCAAGCGAAGAAGCACCGAAATTCGCACCGACTCAAGAAGTTTGGACCTAGGCGTAGTATTCGTTCAGCTTTGCGTCTTATTTCCTTCCAGGTGGTGCGGGCTACTTCTCCGGCAGCCAAAAACGTGACACCATCTACATACACAATGAAATGATCAGACTTAAATTGCTGTTTAAGGTGACGTGTATCGAAACAGGGCAGAAATATCATTTTAGGAAACCCATAGTAAATATTAAGCTAGTTCTCATTCTTTACCAAATATTAGCACGGATACTTGCATCAGCATTATTTGTCTAGCATTGCCGCTTTTTGTTCATCCGAAAGCAAAAACTTTTAATTTTATATATGATTAAACAAAACGAAACTTTACTAATAACAATAATACACTGTAATGCTCAAGTGAGGCAAAGTGCTCGCCCAGAAAAAAGGGTGGTGGATCTATGCAGTCACAGATACCCTAAAACATTTACTGAAGACAGTTTGAAAATTCTAATGTGCGCTTGGCGAAAGCCCTGTGGTCAACCCACTGCAGATACCATATTTTGCATGGCTCCCCAGCGAAATGGGCGCCCCTTAAAAAAAAAGCTGATTTATTTATAGGAAGGGAAAGGCGCGGTAACTGTCTCACTTGTTTTTCTGTGGACACCGCAACCGCGCCGTAAGGGAAAGGAGGAAGATGGCGGCCACTGTGCGTTCACAGAATCGGCCGGGAAAAGTTCGATTGTTTTTATTTTTCCATCCATAAAACAAGCACAGGATCACATGCAAAGTGCGCGTGGTCAAAACGGGTGTTTACATTCCAAAGCAGTGTGCCACGCGCGCGCATGAATAAGCCGCGTCCATTTTGACTGGAATTTCGCAAAATACCATCTGGCTGGCAGGTAAGAGAGACATCTATATTCAGTTAAGCATAAATACTCATACTATGCTCTTGCATGCGTCCGGTCGCATGCTCCTGTGTGGATCGATGAGCGTCCACATCTTTCCTCTTTGTATTTTAAGAAGAAAGCCTTTCAAATCAGGGAGCAGAAAGCTGCTCGCGGGAGCTGTGCGCGTGATACGTGCGCAGATAAATAAATAAAAGTTAAATTGGTTCACAGGAAGGGAAAGGCGCAGTAACTGTCACACTTGCTCTGTGGACACCCGAACCGCGCCGTAAGGGAAGGGAGGAAGGTGGGAATGAAAGTGGAAAGAGAGAAAGAGGAGCCGTAGTGGAGGGCTACGGAGTAATTTCGACCACCTGGGGATCTTTAACGTGCGCTGACATCGCACAGCACACGGACGCCACTTCGTTTCGCCTCCATCGAAACGCAGCCGCCGCGGTCGGGTTCGAACCCGGGAACTCCGGCACAGTAGTCGGGCGTCTTACCACTGCACCACCCCGGCGGGGCTGCGCAGATGTGCCATTCGCGAATTTCGGAAGTGAGTGGAGGGAGATTACTAACGAAAAATATGTCAAAGATGACTTGTAATGACCAAACCTAATTCGAAAAGTAAAATTGATTAGCTATGAGTAGTAATGACTACAATGACTAGGTGTGACACATCATGGGTGCGAAATGACCAATATGTCAAGCGATGGATTGAAATGACTGTAAGGGATTGGAAATGAGTAAAAATACTCAGCTAAGAGTGGTAATGACTACGATTACGGCGACTGATTCATCATGACTACAAAACGAGCAATATGTCAAACGACAACCAAATGACTACAACTGATTAGAGATGAGTAAAATGACGGCGCATGACTCATCCTGACTACTAATGAGTAGGAAACGATCATATGTATAACGATGACTTGTAAATGACAACTAATGTAAATGAATAAGTATGCTTGGCTATGAGTGGTAATGATAACAATGGCTAGGCATGACCCATCATGACTACAAAATGACCAAAATGTCAAACAGCGACTTGAAAGGACTGCAACTGATTGGAAGTCACTAAATATTCTTAGCTATGAGGAGTAATGACTACAGTGACTAGGCCCGACATGACTACAAAATGACCAAAATGTCAAAAATTGACTTGTAAATTACCACAACTGATTGGAAAATAATCAAATATACCTAGCTACTAGTAGTAATGACTACATTTACTAGGTATGACTCTTTATGACTACGAAACAACCAATACCTGTCAAACGACAACTTAAAATGACCCCAACTGATTGGAAATGAGTAAAATGACTACGCATGACTCATCGTGACTACTAATGAGTACGAAGCGACAATGGTGTCAACCGATGACTTGTATATAACCAAAACTGAGGGAAATGAGTAAATATGCTTGGCTAAAGGTGGTAATGATAACAATGGCTAGGCATGACTCTACGTAACTCCGAAATAACCAATATGTTAAACGATGACTTGAAATGGCTGCAACTAATATAAATCACTAAATATACTTAGCTATGAGTGGTAATGACTACAATGACTAGGCACGACTCATCATGACTACGAAATTACTAAATTTACAGACAATGACTTCCACGACTGCAAGCAATAGAAATAGGTAGACGATCGATAGGGAGGAATGGTGGATATAAGGCATTCTTAAGGGCGTTCATATAAAGCATTCTTCATGACTTAATACACGCACGTCTCAGATCTTCGCAGACACGATCTTTCACACACAGTCACTTTATAATGTTGTAACGCCACTGCCCTGCGCGTTGAACACGAGGTGATCTAGGAGGCCGAGGATTTGCGAGTTCAGGCAACCTGCAATTATTTTTCCCATCGATTGCTGAATACAGTGTTAAAGTTAGTGAGCACAGAATCAATGTGCTGACCTTAAAAACATGTTTCAAGCCTACGAAAGCGGTCACTTGCCGTAGACAGCAGCCACACCCAGTGGTCTGAAAGGGAAATGGCGCCCACGGGCACCGTTGCAGTACTCTAAAAATTTTCCAGCAATTCTAGACCTTATGCAAAATTGCTGCCATCTATCAGACTTTCAGCGAACCACGCCTCGCGTTGCCATGTTGAAGAGGTGAGTGAGTCGACCGTGCTGCCGCGGCTGCTGTCCGTCGCAGCTACTTCTTTGGTGCTGCGGTTTTCCTGCTATACGATCTCCTTCAGTCATTCAGAGCAAAACCAAAATGACGGAAGAATGGGGGACGCACTTGTCCACGCTGCTTAATTTCCAGTTTTACTTCGTAAGGCTGTACTGCGCGTTGACAAAGCTTTTGCGAACGCCAACGTCAGCGTATCTGCAGGGGACAAAACTCGCATTGCCACTTCTAATTTCGCTCTCTACTCCGGTCATTTCCTAATACACTGCTCAAATAGGCATCCATGAGTGAGTTTCAGTGTAAAACACGTCTCCGATGTGATTACATTTTGTCCCCGCCGTAGGAGGCTTTCGAGTGCAGTGCGGGCCAGGTTCAACATGTTATTGCGCCCTGGCACTCGGCCGCGGTCGTTGGCGTTGCTTGGTACATTTTGCGAATACGCATACACGAAGGAGCTTTCACAATAGACAGGAATGCTCATAAAGACCACCACTATAGAGTTTTTTCTTTTGTATACTACCGCAACGTTAAATACTGGCGCCGGCCTGTGGTCAAGTTCGGGAGACTGGCGCGTACTAGTCTTCTTTCTTGGGAGCTCGCTTGCGAATCGATTCGCCCGGTCCTGTCCTCATTCGCCAGTGCTTGTGTGTTTATGGCGTAAAACCTGCTTACGTAGCTCTACCGGCTTCTGTGACATATTAACTCAAATAGCATTTCAGGGACCAGTTAATACTCACATGACGCATTTTTAACTCTAAATACAAAATTTTGAATTCGCTCAAAGCACCTGTTAAGCACTTACGACTGCTCCTGCTCAGAGGGTAGTGCGGAATGCCACTTAAAACATTTTGATCAGGGACGCTTCGGTGCCGAGTTTGAACCCCGCACACGACTGCGGACCGTTTCCTAGTCTTATGCGGGCGTCCAGAGTCATGGCTTTAGTCTGCCTTACATAGCCGAGGAAAAGGATCCCAGTACGTGATTTCAATAACTGTTTGAAATGCGGATAGGGGTTCCTCTCTATACTTATTTGCCTCTTTTAAATAACCCTCACTGGTCATATAGACCTTTTAAGGTTCAATGCCTGGGTGCAGCCATCTTAGTTCGATGGTGGCGCCCCGTATGAGCCCAACTGGGAACGTCCGCTCCGGCTCCTCTTGACACCATCTTGGGCTGTGCTGTGCGTGTTGATGCTGTGGTGCGGCAGTGTAAAAGTGCTGTTTCGCGGTGCTCGTGAAAGCTATCCGACACCTTGGTGCTATTTGTGCTTTGTTTGACCTCGCCAGGAAGCCGTATACCATCCGTTTGATATAGCGGCAGCAGTTGGAAACAGCACCATCTAGCAACCGGGGTGACTGCGAAGGACTGCGCTCCACTTCAGCAGTAAAGATGTATCTGTTATATCTTTCACGATACATGTATTTTCAATTATATTTGATAATCGCAATGGTAGCCGTACACTCAAGCACACAGCGAATGAACCGTATGGGCAGCTACCGAACGCGGAATGCAGATACTGCGAAAGATGCTAATTTCCAGTTATCGCCGCATTGATTTAACATGAAGTGCGACCCATTTCGATTTAAGATCGAGCTTTCCTGCTTCAACAATGTATACCTTCAAGGTAAACCACGGTTCAAAACCAGCACATAAGAGAAGTACTGTCTAAAGTACCATCCGTCGACGTTTTTATAAAGCCTTGGTGTTCGTACGGCGGCGCAACAACATCGAATACCCCCGTTCCGTACGTCGTAGCAGCATCGTTTGCACGACGTATTGTTGAGCAAAACGTCGAAAAACGTACGCTCTCAGCTGCACCAAGAAAGAAGACGACAAATTCGCAGCAGATGCAGCAGCGCTTACGAAAGCGGCGCTGCCCGCTGGCGCAGCGGACTACGCCACTCTCGTCGTAACGCTACTCCCTAGTCGTCGCTAGGCCTAAATTGTTTCGCATCGAAAGCACATCTAACGACGCTTTGTAATTGCTCAACGTTAGAGTAAATGGTCTTTAATGGAACTGCCTTACTGCCGATTCCATAGTATCAGTAAAAGAATTATGTAAATTTCGGTGACGCCTTAGCAGCGGAGCCAGCGTGCATACGATTAGCCGTGCGCAGCGCCAGCGGCAATGTGTTGCGTAACTTATTTGTGTTGCAATTATCAATCACACGGTATGGGTCAGAAATCCGAAAGATTTTTTTTTTTTTTTGCTGTCGGCTTATTGTTTAAATGAAGAACAGATTTTAGCACGCTCTTGCGCTGGCGGAAAAGATCCACCCTATCGGTGGCGTGGTAAGCTTGCGGGAGGCACGGCCTGCCCGGCGTGCGTGGCTACTAAAGCGGAGGAAGTGAAATGGGCATCAAATTCGTGAGTCCGTCATTGTACCAAGTCTATCTGGCTTACATAAAACGCTCATAGGCAGCTTAAATAAGGATAGACTGGAAAGCGCTGAAGCAGAAACATATCCCAGCCGAACTCTGACTGTCGATGCATGCTTCCCGCATACGCTCTCGGCAATCATCTTGCAATTTCTTTGATTCTTTGTGCATGCAGTCCACGATCGCGCATTGCTGTCCCGATGACATTACCGCTAAAAGAGGCGCTAATAAAGGTATTTAAGTCTCTCAAACGACAATATACCTAGGTGCAAGGCTGCTCTGCTATACATGAAGCATGCGAATGCACAGCCCACTCGGTACTGGCAACAATGGGCCGGCGCAAGGAGTCTGGTTAGAGAGTAGTTTCCTCCTCTCCTGCTTGCTCTCGGTAAAACGGTCTATACCACGGTAGAAGCATAGAAAGCCAGCTAAAGGTGCAAGAATTATTAATTGGGATGCTTGCACAGCAACGCTGATGTATTGCATAATAGGACATGCAGCTCGCCTGATCCATATTAGATGGCTCACAATAATTGACCATGCACTAAAGGCATAAGCCAAGAAATCGTCAAACATCTCTCTGGTCTTGAAGCGGAGGGAAGTGGGCATTGGGCAATAGCTGCCGTTTTCTCGGGATCCGGCAGGCCGCCAACGTGGCTTACGACGGGCCCCAAAAACCTCAGCTTGGTGCAGGCAAAATGACCCTTCTCATTCTTTGAAGTAAGGCCACAGAATGTTATGGCTTGCAAAGCAGTTTCAAGGCGCCAAAGGTGCTCCTCGAACGTTGGAGCGAAACCCACAACATTGTCAAGGTAAACGCCATAGGTCTGCCATTTGAGATCTGCAAGTGCGGTGTCCATGAGCCCTTGGAAAGTAACCGGCGCAGAGCAGAGACCAAAGGGCATAGCCTTCAACTCGTAGAGCCCATACGGAGTAATAAATGCTGTTTTCTCTCGATCCCTCTCATCTACCTCTATTTTCCAGTATTCAAACTTCAGGTACATTGAAGAGAAATATTTTGCGGAGCACAGACGATCCAGGTCGATACGTGACAGGGAATAGACGTATTTCTTCGTAGCGCTGTTTAGCCGGTTGCAATCCACACAAAACCTCAGTGTACCATCATTTTTCTTTACAAGAATGACAAGTGCAGCCCACGGACTCCGCGAGGCCTGGATGATATCGTCGCGAAGTCTCTCTTTCACTTTGCGGGGGATAGCGACGCGTTCAGTCGGAGACACTCGGTAAGGTGACTGTCTGAGAGGTGGAACTGTATCCTCCATAATAATGCAGTGCTTCGCGAGATCGGTTCTACTAACATGCGAAAAATCGGAGAAGGTCACCCAATAGCTCTGGAGGGGCTCATTCGTATGGCGATGCTGCAGCTGAGAAAGCGCGTAGTTAATATTCAAGTGTGAATCGGGTGGTAGGCCTCTCCAGCGCAGTCAATGACAGCGTCGCAAGTTCAGAGGCGTTTCTAACGCGCGTGATACCACAAATGCGAGCCACTACAGTTCCAAGGCTAAAATTCTGATGCTCATCGCCGAAATGCGTGAGTAGGACATCTACTTTGCCGTCTTCAAAGCGAATGACTCCTCTGGCTACAGCAAGACTGCGTTCGAAAAGCAAGACCTGTTTCCTCTCCACGACATCTTCAAACTTTCGCAGTGTCTTCGCAGCCACAGACGTCATCACACTGGAACAGGGCGGAGTAGTGACGTGTATTGCGTTCTCAGTCGATAAGGTCCCTGACTTAGACTGAAGGTCGATAGCGGCTCCATTTTCTGCTATGAAATTTATACCAAGGATGATGTCGCGGCAATACTGGGCAAGTACGGCGAAGGTTGCTATGTACGTTTCTTCATTCACTCTTACCATAGAAGAGCACGCACCCGTCGGCATGATCAAGTGGCATCCGGCAGTATGAGTTTGCAGGCCTGTCCATGGTGCAGTCACCTTTTTCAGAGTAGCGGCGAATCACCCACTCATTACAGAATACTCGACGCCGGCATCTACGAGCACTGTCACTTCGATTCCGTCCACTGAAATGTTCAGGTAGGCGGTTACAGCTATGTGTTGCCGGAACTTCGCGGGGTCCAATCACGACTGCGATGTGGTACCAGCTGATTTCGTGTCGTCGAAGAACTGGAGCGCCGAGGCAGCGGATCAAATCGGGGCTCATGGTGCAACCATCCGGTTGCAGCTGTGGAGGAGCTTGAGAATTTCGTCGATGAGCAACCTTCCACCCAAAGATTGCCTCTTCAAGTTGGCTCGACGGGGCTAGGGACGTGGACCCGCGCCAGGCCGGCGTTTGGACATGTCTGCGAGGCGTAATAGCGCGGTGAAGGCGAACGGGAATAGTTATAGGCCATTCTGGATGTTTCAGCAAAATACGCTTCAATAGCAGGGGGCCGTTCACCATGCTTTGGCTTTCGCACGTCAGCGCTAAACCCCGGCAGACCCATTCGTCGGTAATAGCAAACGCAGTGCAGGTGGCCTGCCTCGCCACAGTGGCAGCATAGCGGGCGATGATCGCGAGCGCGACAGACGTCGCTTTTGCGTGGACGCACCTGAGGAGGTCGAGCGGGAGGTGCTGGACGAATGTATGCAGGGGCTTCTTGGTGCTGACTGGAAGGTGGACAGGCACGACGAGCGACTGTGGCGTAGGTCATTGCCTGTGGTGGTATTGTCGGGAGTGGCTCGGGTTTTTTAAGTGCCTAGTTGACCTCTTCTCGAACCATATGCGAAAGGCAGGATACTTGTGGGGCTTCTCCCATCGGAAATAGTTTTTGCGGCTCCTCGCGTACAACGGCCCGTATGGTCTCGCGGAGCACGTAAGTACTACCAGTGTCACCGATGACGGCAGCAACAGGGATGAACGGCCGCTCGTACTGCTTGGATCACATCTCTAGCGCCTTCTCAATGGTAGGGACTTCGGACACAAATTCCCCGATGGTCTTGGGATGATATCGCACTAAATTAACGAAGATATCTGTTCCTTAATTCCCCTTATAAGAGATCGAAGTTTTTGTTTGGATCAGCGCGACGGAATAGCCTCGTCATCTCCTCGGAGTAAACGAGGACGCTCTTGTTAGGGAGCTGAAATATTGTCTGTAGGAGCAGCTCGGCGCGTTCCTTGCGAAGAATGGTGATGAAAACTCGCAGGAGCTCGTCCTTAAAAGAACTCCACGTTGTGATAGTAGTTTCATGATTCTCAAACCATGTGCGAGCTGCACCACCAGCAGAAAAAAATACATGCTGCAGTTTCTGCTCGTCGGCCCAGCGATTGTACTGAGCTACCCGCTCAAATTTATCTAGCTAGTTTTTCGGGTCGTCGCCTGGAAAGGCTTGGAAGGTGGGTATCTCCAGTGGCTAATGTAACGCGAACTAGTGCACAGTAGTATCGACCTGCATCATTTTGGGCGGTTGTGTTGTCGCCGAAGGTGGTGCTGGAGAAGATGGTGGCGGCCTTGCAGTGCGGGAAAATGGCAGAGGTGCGATTCGTGCTCATGACCTCGAAGTCGTCACCTACACTGATGGGTAGGTGTAATCTCGATGGTAGGAGATCCCTGAGGGCTTGAGTCTCGGCTGGTTGGAGGTGTTCGGAGCATCGGTTGCGTTACCTAGCGCCTGCCACCCGCCCCCCGTGTGAATATTTAGGTGCATTTCTGCATACGCGAAGTGCATGGCCGCAATGTGAAATGTATAAATATGGTGGTTTGTAACAGAATACTTCGATTTCAACCGCTCCTCTTACTCGTGTAAGCGAGTGAGCCGTGAGGTTGAAATGAAACTCAATACTGTGTGCACGTTTGCCGGCACGAAACAAAAGGGGACCAATGCAAACAAAATGTGAAAGCGTACTGAGCAGAGTCCATATTTTTATCAAGTACAGGAGGTGTGTGGATGTGTGTGTGCGTCTCTGTGTGGAGAGATAGGAGCGGTAGATTTGACTTTGCGACAAATTAGGCATCTAGCAAGTCTTCGTCCTGTCAGACGAGCGGTATATAGGCAGTCATCTGTGGCGACACTAACCAGGCAAGCCAGACCAATTGTGGGGATGGGGAATTAAGGGGATTCCAAAGGTATGGAATATTCTAAGAGGCAATATTCTTGATTGGCATAAGAGTGTGAACCGTTTTGTCAGGAAGGGGGACAGGTTGGAAAGCGCCCGAAAGAAGAATAATCGCGCCTAATAATGGAGTTCAATTTTTCAGAGGACAAGGGTGGAAGTAAGCTAGGGGTACTCGGGTTGGGAGAAAGATACGCTTCCAGACTTCCGCGCTAATTAATATTCCATAATTTGATGTTTGCAGAGTTGGACTCTCTCACCAAAGGGCGGAACAGGAGGTAACAAAGAACGCAGGAGCATTCGCCTCGTTTAACGCTGCATCAAATCTCCACCAAGCGCCGGGTCGGAGGTTTGGTATTGAGTAAAACGTGATGTTCAGCGCACCGCCATCCGCTGCCCGCGAATCTGTGTCTCGTGCGTCCTGTTACATATATTTTGGACTGACAAGGCACATCTTGGTCTCCTCGAAAGCCAATCGTGCTAGTGAAACGCTCTATACTCCAAATATTATACAATGAGGTAATGTCCGTGCGATAGACCGCGGCACGTATTTTCAGCACTTGTTGATGCCATCGCTTCTTTTGCGGAGGCCGGCGCTGATCGCGTGGGAAGCCGCAGAAAAAAAAAAACGGCGAAGGTAGCTGAGCGAGACGTTGCTCCAAAGTTTCAGTTCAGCACCGAAATCTACGAAAGGCATTATTAGTTGCCTCTTTTCTTTGATGCATCTGGTTCTCTGTTTTTCATAGCGAACCACATTGTGAAAACTATGCCGATTGTCCCTGGCCATTAATGTTATTGTTTATTGCACTTTATTCTAATTATTGTTATCTTACTCTCTATTACTGCGATAACGTTCTGACTGTTATAATTTATGACTTCAGTTCTTAATCATCGTCAGTGGGTGAAACTTCACTGCTATTCAGCTCTATAGTCTACCGTCTTCTATGAAGCACCAAATGGGCGGCTGACTAGTCTTTATGAGCTCAGAGCTTCCTATGGGCCAGTTAATCTTGTGCTAACTGTTCTAGATGAATAGCTTGTCAAAAGGAAAGAAACGAGTAGTGCGCCGTTCTGCAATAACGCAATATTTTCTTCCCTTTTTGACACGCTTCGCGCCTTAGGGGCATTTCTGTACATCTTTTCGAAAAGGAAACAGGGATATTTCGAGCTCGAAATGATGCTTTCTTCAAGAACTGCGTGGATAATTTAGAAAAAAGACAAGTTTTTCGACACAAATGTTGTCCAACTAACGAATTTACCCAGTTTTCCATGCATTCCTTCAAATTAAAACATGGAGTACGCCCATAGAGGTCCACACTCTTGAACAGTCTCAACCATAAGAAGTCGCTGATGTGTGAGTTGTACGTCATGTTGCATAGCCCATATATGCCTTCATATTCTTTCAGACATCTTATCATTTCAGCCTTCATAAGATTATTCTTGTCAAATGAAAACGTTCACTCAGCAGGTAGTGCATAATTTCAACAAATGTTACCCCATTCTTGTCTTTTCTGGGAGGAATGTAACCATAGAGCACAACACGAGAGTAAAACATCAACCAGTTCCGCCCTTCAGCAGACTTCCAGTAAAGAACTTCTTTCAACGACCTTGGAAGACTGGAAAGCTCTCATACAGAACACAAACTGAGCACCTTTTCATCGACCTCTTGAAAACAACTTCGAAGGTGCAAGTGCAGACACTTTTTGATGTCAGCCAGAGCATTGTGGTGTTTTCACAAAACCAGAACAGCATGCATATAATCCACCACAAAGCCAGAACAAAAGCTGAATTAAGAATTAGTGTACGAATGCTGGTATTTCTGACACCACAACTTACATTTTCAAGCTTTGTTCTGGCTTTCTGTGCATGACTCATGGGCACACAGAGTGGGGATAGTCTCAGGAGCAGCATACACATGGCAGTGGCCATTGCCCTTGGCAACCACCTGACCAGTGATCTCACACCAAGCACAGCCATGTTCGCCATTGAATTGAGCTCATATTTTCCAACACTGTCCACAGAACATGGAGCTGGAAAGGCCAGTAGACGAAAGTTGATTTACGTTTGGACAGGAAGGTAATAAAAATGAGTTCATAGCTGGCTTCCTGGGGTCCAACCAAAGTCCAGCAAGGAGCAGTTTCTGAACCCTTTCCATATAAAGACCTCAGACCTGAACCAAAAGGGGCCAGATCCCAAAGCTGCTTCCCTCAAACAGTGGGGCACCATGAGCATTAAATGTCAAGCTAATGTCAGTGATGGTGTCAAGCTGATGATGAGTGAGTGCCTCACTGCACGATCAGCGGAAATGTCTGATGTCACCCTCAAACCCGTTATGATGAAATCTCACAGCCTTTCGCGTCTTACTTCAGCGTTGTTCAACTCGGATAATTACTTGAAGTATACAACCATTTGTGGCTCTTTCCGTGAACAGCTCGCAATGAAACGGAGAAGTTAAGAAAGAAGTGCGCCTATCTAGAAAGACCAATACGGTCGCCGCCATTGTATATGTAGGCAGTGCTCTCGGCCACGAGCTCGTACTTTGTAGCTCATACTGAGCACGTAAGTATTGCACTTATTCCCTGCTGCAGTTATGATGGTTTGCAGTTTACTTCAAACTGACTTCGCCAGATGCCGTTGCCAGCAACCTAAGCAACAGCTTGAAGAGCTCGCATAAAGAGCGATGAATCGGCTGCAATTGTGGTGTAGATGAGTTACCTGCAGTTCTATTGACAGTGCCTCGACTCAGGAAGTACCGAAACCGCATTTTTACTACTTTGTGGGTATCACACAGTATTTCTCGAAGTTGTCGGCATAGAGCTTTTTCTATAAAAAAGACTGCTATGTACTGCGCATCGGAGTAAAGTGATTACTATTTCAAGATATATACTGGGGTCATTTTGAGCTCTTATTGAATTATGCCAATCATTTTCCGCCTCAGTAAGCTAGTGTGCCGTGAATTTTAGTTCAGCTGTAAAAGAAAGTGTAGTTAGAAAACGGAACTCTCATCACAACACATTCATGTGACACAAAATCCGTCTCCACGAGGAAATGGTATTCTTAGCAATTATAAATCAGCATAGCAGGTTTTTCCCGAAACATCTGGCTCGCAAATTAAAAAAGAAAGGCACGTCTCCTGCATGGACTCTCTGAAATCGTTCACGTGATATGGAATTGCAAATAACGATTACCGAAATACCTCTCCAGCACGCAACCATACGTAGTAGGAGCCAGAGCTGGTTCACATAGGTCTCCCCGAACATCGCAAGCTTCTCACGAAAGCTCGGGAGGTGGCCCAAGGCATAGGGTTCATTGGCTAAGGTCAACCCTCAATGCAATTCCGCGAACCAGTGTTTTGTTACCGGAAAAGATGTTCAATGTGAAATGCTGCCTACAACCTTGACCAGTAATTGCGAAATTTTGGCAGTCCTGAATACCATTTTATAATGAAACAGTCTAAGGTGCGTCGTCTGCACCTCTAAAAATACGATTAAATCACACCGCTCTGTATCTTCAGTGGGACTACACACAAAAAGAACAACAGAAAACTGTCTGAAGTTCACGCCTTTGAACTCTCTCATTCACGGTGAATTCTTGACACCCCTGAAATTCCATGGCTACAGGGCCGTTTATTAACAAATAATTCTTAATGGTGATGACATGATTAAACTGGAAAAAAGGTGCCAAAGGACCAAATACTTTGCTATGTTTTAAAACATTTGTTTACCCCAAATCGCATATTTACAGTAACGTGAAAAAATATAAACGAAATTCAGAATAGCTGTGGAGACGTTCATAAAATAAGATGACGTGTACCATATCTAGTAAATATAGTATTATTATTAGAAACACTCTGCAGAAAGTAGTATAAATTAGGTTTGGAACATCATTTAAGCATTAAACGTAGCCAAGGTATAATGGCTCAACTGCTGATCTTAAGGGCGTGGGAGCGACAAAGTCTCGACGGTCTAGTTAAGGTACAGGTGAAAAACAGTACCGAGTACTACTAGCTCGATGTCGGTGCAAGTTCATAAACCTTCATTTGCCTACATTTCTGATGCCCTCCATTACAGCTTCATCACAACCGACGTCGGGAAATCACGAACAAGGGCCGTGACTGTGACATGGTTGAAATATGCGATGGTAAACATTGCTCAAATGTGAGCAGCGGAGAGCTTCAGAGTAAGTGTCGAGCAGAGCTAGAAGAGAAAACAACAAACTAAAGCGCCTATATACCATCTCCCCTGCTCGTCGGAAGGTGTAGGATGTGGTGGGCGACTAGTGCTGTCCTGCCGTCCCAAACAAAAGTCCCTATAAGGGACGCGAGTCGGTTCGCCACACGGCGCGGATTTGTCGCGATACGCGCCACATAAAATGTGAAAGCGCGCGCTCGTGCCTTGAAGACACTAACTATACCATTGAGCGTGAGGTTGAAACGCGCTGCTTCTGAAAGGGCGTGCGTTGCCTGCGAGAGAACTTCATGCCAGGAACAGGTAGAGACCCCGCTTCGTTCAGAAAGCACGCCAAGTGCACGTACTGCGTCCACAAACGTTACGGCGCAGCTAAAGGTCCCCTGAACTGACCGAAGCGGAGTGCGTTACTTTTCCTCGTGCTGAGCTGTGCTCCAGATACAGCTGCGCATTGTGAATGGATGTTCTAAAATACAATTAATCTGTCATTGTCACGCAAGAAGAGTGAGATGTCCTCCACATATGCAGATACAACGAACGTCTCCTGTCCAACTGATGGAAAACCTTGAATACACCTGTCCGCGTCGACCCTACGCAGGAGTGGGTCGAGCGAAAGTATGAAGAAAACCGGCGAGAGTGGGCACTCCTGACGCACGCCACGCGTAATCAGAAAAATGCCGAAAATGGGGCCATACAGTACTAGTTCACTGCTGAGGTCTGTATAAAGGCCGCGTAGGAGCTGATCGAATTCGTCACGAAAGCCAAATCAGCGGAGAACCGCAAACAAGTAACCATGTCCAATGGAGTGGGAGGCCTTCGCCCTGTCCAAGGCAACGAAAGCTTTAGCGATTCGTTTGGCTCAGACGTATTCGAAGACGTCCCTCGTCAGTGCCAGCGAAGCGAACGCCGGTCGTCCAGGTACCACGCAGAGCTGGTATATCTAATCAACTATTGCCGATAGGTTCGCACCCTACGGACCAGTAATGGCTACGAGTTTATAGTCGGGGTTAAGGAGGGTAATGAGGGACTCTTTCGCGTCATGCCTTCCTTCGAAATTAGAACGACACGGTCGACACTTTTAACGAGGGTGGCTTGGCGCCGCTTTCGAGGAAACAATTTACGAGCCTAAGTAAAGAAGGACCGAGGATGTCAAAGTGGAATAAAAACCGGCAACTAGACCGTCAGGACCGGATAGGGTCAACTGGTTCACGGCGCCTAAGGCAAAACGCACCTCCTCCTACAAAGTTAAGACTACTTAAGTGCCGAGCATGCGTCTTCTCGAAGCTGAGGAAGAGGCTCTGATGTGAACTGACCAGGGATTCACCACAGTGGGGCTATAGGGAGCAGAGATGAAGGACTTGGGGCATCCAGGGAGGAGAGGCGAAGAAGAATGTTTTATACACTTTTTACATCATGAGGTAGGAGGAAGAAAACAGAGCTCTCGGTAGAGACAATTTTCACCGCTTAATAACGATCCGTTATCCCCACTTCCCTATCCGGGGAAAGCGTTCAGTCGGTGCAGTCCAATCACTGGGGCACAAGAAATCACTCATGTGCCGCCCACTGCCGAGGGTGGTGCTCGAACCTCCTCTCACATCTTTCGGTGGCCAGAGCAAACCTTTTCGATGTCGATGACAATCTTGTGCTGGTGGTAGAGATTCTGCACCAAGGCGAAACATCTCGCGAGGTCGCCCGCTGGCGGCGGTCCTTTCCCCCGTGTAATTTCAGGAATGTCACCCGCCTTCTTTGAGAATTCGGCAAGCGGGGTCAAGGCTGCTCGGTGATGCGTCTCTGATCCATTCAACTCAAGGACACTTTCCCTGCTGTTGCCGGCACAGATGCCAAGGGGGATATGATAAGGTCCGAAAGGCAGTCTGTCTCCGTTCCGAAGGGGGGAGGCGGAAAGGGTTGGCCGCCGTAGCAGTAGACAAAGGGTAACTCCCCCGCCGGCGCCGCCGCTTCGATGTCTTTGGCAGCGGGCGCTCGCCAGCGTCCGCTAGAGCTGTTTCTGTCTTCAGCTGCTGGAGACTGCAAACCTCAGCTGGAGCCCCATTCACAACAGCGCACAGAAAGAGCAGACGGCTTCCTGACAATTCTCCTCCTGGTCGAGGCCTTGAGACGAAAAGAGGGCGGCGAAATGCTTGCTAAACAAGTTGTGGATGTCCGCGGGTTACGAAGACGTGGAACCGTTCCCAAGCATTAATCTCTCTCCAAGCGAGTTCACCGGTTGGATGGATGGAAACAACTTTATTTAATAAAAAAAAAAGTCTTCCAGGGTGGTCCCCTACTAGTCCAGGAGTCCACGGGCTTTTGCTTCACATAGAGCCCGATCGACCAGCCATTTCTGACCGGCGGGTTGAGCTGTCCGCAAAGCAGCCTCCCAGGAAGAAAAGGTGGGATGGGGGATGGGGGGCACTGCCTGGGGGGAAGGACATTCCCACAGGTAGTGGAAAAGTGAGGATTTTGGCTCGCCACAGGTGTCGCAGTGAGGGGGCAAGCCAGGGTGAAGGCATGAGAGACGGTAGGGGGAAATGAAACAATCCGTCTGCAATTGTCGCCATGTAGCATCGGATAAGGGTGACAAGGTGCTGTGGGGTGGTGGCAGTGTCATGCGCTTGCGTTTGTAGAATGTGGTGATTTGGTGGTATGTAGAAAGGACCGATGCGGCCTCCTGCGCGGAGTTGGGTGCCTGATCATCCGGGGCTCGGGTAGAGAGTTCTCGAGCCAGCGCATGAACGCACTCATTACCGGGGATCGAGGCATGCCCTGGGATCCACGTTAGATTAACCGTTCGGTCAAGAGATGTGGCGGGGGTAAGAATATGATGCGCGGCCGGTGTCGCCACGCCGTTTAGGTAGTGGCGGTATGCTGCCTGAGAATCTGTACAAATTTCGGTAATGGCTTCGTCAATGGCTGAATGGGCAAGCGCGAGTGCGATGGCGGCTCCTTCCGCTTCTGCAGGCGAATTAGTTCGGATAGTGGCAGCGGACCCCACTCTGCCATCCTCGTATTCAGCGACTGCAGTGAAAAATCCTACTTTAGAATTCCCTGCCGCGTCGACATAGAGGATATCAGAGCGGTTGCGGTATCTTTTGGTGTAATAGCTGGCTCTAACTTTCCGCCTTCCCTGATAAAGGCAAGCGCCCATGTTGCGTGGTAGGGGCTTCTGGTATATGTGATCCTGCGTGCCCGGAGAGATCATGAAAGGTGTAGCACTTGCTGGGGTGGCGATGGGTGGATTGAGACGGAGTTGTCGCAGTAGGCATCGTCCTGTTTCCGTGCGACTCAGGCGGACTAATTGGTTGGTGCGTTGAGCTTCTATTAATTCGTTCACGGTATTGTGAGTACCAGTGGCCAACAGACGTTCTGTGCTAACCGTCCGTGCAAGACGTAGGGTGGAGGTTACGGCCACGCGTATTAGGATGTCCGCCTGCTCTGTTTGGCGCTGAGTGAGTATATGATATGGGAGGTGGTATATGATTCGGCTAATGATTAACGCATTGGTCATATTGAGGATTTCGCGTTCCGACAGCCTATGGTTGCGCGCAGCCACACGCCTGATTAGTCCAGCAACCTGCTTAGTCTGTCTTTGCAAGAGTTGAAGGGTGGCGGTTGCATCAAGTGCGTTGTTATTTAGAAGGCCGAGAATCTTCATCTGAGACACAATGGGCACTGGGCTTCCGTACATGTGAAGTTCAATGGGGGGATCACCGGGTATGGGTTTAAGCTGCATTAGTTCCGATTTAGTTGGGGAGCATCGGAGGCCTGTGTTTTCTAGATAGGTGGTGGTGATGTCTATGGCAGACTGCAAGATATTCTGAGCTGTTCCAAGGGATCCGCTTGTTGTCCAGAGGGTTATATCATCTGCATATAAGGCTGTGTGGAGCTCTGGGATAGCAGCAAGGGCCTTTGCTAATGGCGCTAGGGCCACGTTAAAAAGTAGCGGTGATAGGACCGCCCCTTGAGGTGTTCCGCGGTTAGGCAGGGGGAAAGGCTGGGTGGCAATATCCCCAAGGTAAAGTTGTGCCGTGCGTCCCTGAAGAAAGGCCCGAACATACTGCCATATGCGCGTGCGGCAGCCCGTGGTGGCTAATGTCGTCCGGATATGGTCATGGTTTATCGTGTCGAATGCCTTGTGAATATCCAGGGCCAGTATGGCGCGCGTAGAGGCTGTACGGCGCTTAGTGTGTAAGAGAGACTCTTTAAGGGCGAGAAGTACGTCTTGTGCCGAGAGGTTTGGGCGGAATCCAAATTGAACATGGGAGAGAAAGCCTGTTGCTTCTAGGAACGATTGCAGACGATTGAGAATGACATGCTCGAAGAGCTTGCCGACACAACTCGTTAAGAATATAGGGCGCAGATTTTGAAGAGTGAGGGATTTGCCCGGTTTGGGTATAAATCGCATGCTGGCGTGGGTCCAGGTTGATGGGAGCGCCCCAGCGTGCCAGTGGTTATTAAAGAGTTCCGTGAGTTCCTGGAGAGAGACTTCGTCCAGATTGAGTAATGCCTTGTACGTTATGCCGTCCGGTCCTGGCGCCGAGAAGCGGCGAATCTTAAGGAGTGCTCGGCGAACTTCACTTAAGGTGATGTCAGCCTCAAGTTCGGAGTTAGGCGGAGGTGGATTTAGTGGATCTGCTGACTGAAGGGATATGGGTATATAGGTGTCCCGTAGTTGACCAATTACGTCGGTGCCTTTTTGGAGTTCTAGCTGTATCAGACGTTGTGTGTTTACTTGTGTCTGTGCTTTAGTGGTTGTTGGATCTAAAAGAGCGCTTTAGTGCACTGGCCAACGGCTCGAGCGTGTCCGAGGTCCGCGGCATCCTCGAGCGGCACGTGGGATGGCGCCGCGGAGAGTGATGCGCACGAATTGTCCTCGAGGATTCGATGGTAACGCTCGTGCAGCGTCTCGAGATATTCGCGAAGCGTTCCTCCGCCACGTACGATGCGCATACGGCGCAAAACGTCATTCAGCGCAGTCATAATGCGGACACGCCGTGCTTTCCCCGCAAACACAGAAACATCTCGCCACCCTGATTGCCGCAAGCGAGCACTAAGAAAAATGGATTGCTATAGTAGGTGAAACATTTGTTGTTGTTGTTGTTGTGGCTGTAGGAAGAAGAAAAAG
The DNA here is from genome assembly GCF_055883805.1 of Amblyomma maculatum. Lineage (NCBI taxonomy): Eukaryota > Metazoa > Arthropoda > Arachnida > Ixodida > Ixodidae > Amblyomma > Amblyomma maculatum. The sequence continues at coordinate 94,911,421 of NC_139354.1, read as the reverse complement.
AATGCGCGGGCCTGCCACTGGTCTCATAAATGCTGCGCTGCTTAGTTGTATACGGACAAAGCTACTGGACAAACACTGAGGTTAAGCGTACAGTTCCTTTGTCCGTGTACAACTAAGCAGCGCAGCATTTATGAGATGTTCCAACTAGCCCAGTCCCAGCCACTTCCTGGCCCCGCCGGGGTGGTGCAGTGGTAAGACGCCCGACTACTGTGCCGGAGTACCCGGGTTCGAACCCGACCTCGGCAGTAGTGTCCGTGTGCTGTTGGATTTCAGTGCACGTTAAAGATCCCCAGGTGGTCGAAATTTCCGGAGTCCTCCACCACGGCGTCTCTCATAGCCTTAGTCGCTTTGGGATGTTAAACCCCAGAAAACCGCAAGCACTTCCTGCAACTGGCTCTGTAGCTGAGCCACCTCCGCTGCCTTGTGCGGGCAGAACAGAAGAGGGAGAGTAGCCGCGCGCCGCAACAACGTCCACTACCTAAGCGGTGGCAATGACGGCCTACAGCAAATAACAAATCGGCGGCTGGCTATCCCTCCACCGCAAGAGGCATTGACCTACCACCATAGCCACGTAGGGCCAGGAACTGCCACCGCCGAAGCATTAGAAAATAAAAGTTTTTATTACGAATCATTTAAAAACGAGGCCGGAATGTAACGTTAGGAAACGCAATATAATTGTTAAGTAACTTCTCAATTATTCAGAATATATATATCTCGCCTATATTCCCCAGCATTCTTCAACTAGCACTGCCGCTTTTCATTTATCCCAAAGCCAAATGCTCTTAATTTTATTGTACGCTATATTAGAACGGAACCCTGTCAATAATAACATTGCAATGCTCAAGTGAGGCAAACTGCTAGCCCAGAACAGAAAGGAGGTGGGCATATGAACTCGGAGGTTCACTGAAAAACTTTAGAAGGAATTCCGCCACTGCACGAAGTTAGGCAGGGTCCGGCAGGACTTCAATCTTGAACACGACGTGGCCGAGTATGATCTACTGTCAAGCACGAAGCCGACAACACGAATTCAAATTTAGCTGCAAGCCTGCGTCGCTCGGACATCGATTTTTTAATGAAGAACTTTCTTTTCCACCAGAACAAGCCGATCACCCCCGCCCCCTACACATAGGTCTAGGAGACACGGGCAGCCGCTTTAAAGGCTGGCTGGCAGGCCTTTGCCTATGGCAGCCCTCTCCGCCAGGTAGACGATGCTCCGGCAATTTGGTCATTCAGTACTAGTTCGCTGCTAAGGTCTGTATAAAGGCCGCGTAGGAGCTGATTGAATTCGCCAGGAACGCCTGATGAGCGGAGCATGGTGAACAAGTAACCATGTCCAATGGCATCAGAGGCCTTCGCCTGGCCCAAGGCAACGAAAGTTCTGGTGATTCGTTTAGCTCAGATGTATTGAAAGACGGCTCTCGTCACTGTCAGCGAAGCGAAGACCGATAGCCCAAGTACCGCACAGGACTGGTATGGGCTAACCAAATCCTGAAGGTAGGTTCGCACCCTACGGGTCAGCAATGTGGCTACTAGTTTATAGTCGGTGTTAAGGAGGGTAATGTGGGACTCGACACCGTCATACCTTCCTTCGGAATTAGAACGACACGGCCGACACTTTTAACGAGGGTGGCTTGGCGCCGCTTTCGAGGAAACAATTTACGAGCCTAAGTAAAGAAGGACCGAGGATGTCAGAGAAAGAGGAATAAAAACCGGCAACTAGTCCATCAGGACCGGGCACGTTCGACTGGTTCATGACGCCTATGGCAAAACGCACCTTCTCCAAAAGGCTCCTTAATGCCGCGCAAGCGTCTTCTCGAAGTTAAGGACGAGATCCGCAGGAGAAGACAGCTTCCTGAAAATCCTCCTCTTGGTCGAGGCCTTGCAACGAAAAGAGGGCGGTGAAATGCTCGCTAAACAAGTTGCGGTTGTCCTCAAGTTACGAAGACGTGGTGCCGTCCGCAAGCATGACTCGACGCACGTTCGCCTGTTAGTGCACTGGCCAACGGCTCGAGCGTGCCCGAGGTCCGCGGCATTCTCAAGTGGCACGTGGGATGGTCCCACGGAAGGTGATGCGCGCGAACTGTCCTCGAGAATTCCATGATAACGCTCGTACAGCGTCTCGAAATACTGCGCAAAACGTCATTCAGCGCAGACGTAATGAGGACATGCCATACCTTCCCCAGCACAAAACACCGTGCGTGTTTAGAAAACGTTTTATTAGACATAAGACATTGCCTTGTCAGATGGAAGGAAGGATGCACTAGGTGCGATCCTCCTGTGAGGGTACAGACCTCAACCTGCGACCATCATCATCCTACGGCTACCCCAGGCAAGGCCTCCCGCGCGATAAGGTTTGGGGGGTTTTTGTTTCGGGAAGCCGGCTTTTCCCAGCCAAGGAGCTCATGCAATCCGGCCTGTTCCCACCGGGGCGGGGTCAGTGTGCATATGCACCTCGTCCGCACCACCCCGGTGGGTCGAAGCCTGACGCGAGCAAATCTTCCAATATCTCACTTCTAGTTTTCCGTTTTCTTCCTTGAAGATCACCATGGGATGTCCCCATTCTTCAAAAAACTTCTTTCTTTCTAAGTGGCGTCTCTCTCTGTCTAGGTGGAACTATACTTCTTTTATGATTTTAGCCTTCACTTCATGGAGGCTCGAAGTCTTGTTCGAGTAGGCCGCTTTGCAGCGGGCCAACCACACCAGATAGTTGAACTCTGCCGGGGTCAAGACAAACAGCTCGCGCCCTTCCTTTGGAAGCGGATTGAAGTAGCGCACAGTGGGGTATGGGATTCCGGGGAGGCCGGACATATCTCTCAGACGCTCTAGGAGTGCTTCTGGAATTAGACAATCAAGAAAGATGTGCTCCGCTGTCTCTCGGGCCAAGCAGAAGGGACACAGGTCAATAATTCCCGACGTCGCAGGGACGAAGGCACGCCTTCTGATTGGTAAGATGCCTCTTGCGAACCTCCACATCAGGGAGGCTCGGCGTGCATCGAGGAAGTGGGCGGTTATGTACTAGCCAACTGGGTCTTTCTGCGCGTAGCATGTGGCTTGATAGGCGGGCAGGGAGCGGAGGGGTGATCATATTGATAATATCTTTCAAGTGCATGGTTCGTGGGCCAACGTCAGACGAGTTTTCCTTCAGGTACTCTAAGTCCGTGGCTGCGGTTCGGTAAAATGACAGGGGTGACTCTGCATGCGGGACATTCACATTAGACATAAGTAGAGGGAATTTATTGTCTTCTACACACATAGGTACTACTTGTATATACACACACACGCACTGTAGTACATACATCGGAGGACAACGAAAGGTGCGAAAATCTCCCTAACTAGCAACAATCACGTATTAATAGTCATTCCGTGTTCATTACACATCACTAGAGGAAATTCATTGTCTTCCACACACATAGGTACTTGTATATATACACACACACACTGCAATACATACATGGGAGGACAACGAAAGGTGCGGTAATCTCCCTAACTAGCAACAATCACATATTAATAGTCATTCCGTGTTCATCAATACCCACAGAACACAAGCTCAAAAGAGTTACAATGAGAAACTTAATGACAGATGATTAAATCTTATATGGCATGTAAAGAGAATTTATTGGGTACGTACATACATATAAACACACACATTAGTCACAGACCAAAGCAGTATACAAAACACTCTATGGCACATATCATAATGAAAAACATGATTCCCCAGAGAGGGGAAAACAATAGAAGGGGGAGGGGTTCGTATGGCAAAGCTGGCATAACAAACCTGCCGTCCCGAACGACGAAGAAACGGGTGTGCCAGCGCTGCAGAAACCGCGCCTCTCCATCTCTGTCCAGTTGACCAGAGAGATACTTCCAGAATAGAAGACGCAGTCTCTGCAGCGCTTCGTACATCAGTCGATTGCAGAAACGCAGTCCCGCACAGAAACACACGCACAGCAGGGCCCGCGCTGTCTATCGTTCAGTGCACACGTTGACGAGGCTAATAAGCTGAAATCCCCGCAGATGCCAGCGGCGACCGGCGGGAGCTTCCCAGGGACGGAACGGTCGCGCTGCCGCTAGCCGTGGGGAAAGAGGAAAATAGCGACCACAGGGGCCGGCGACGCTTGATGTTAGAGCCATGGTGGCTAGGTGTCATTATCCGACACATCCATTAATGTGCCGTCATCGCCTTTTCTCACTTGTTTCATGGGGACAGTGGTTGCCGCAGATGGCGACATGCTGCCATCGGATGCCGATAGCTGACGCTTGGAGTCTTCTATGGAACGCGCCTTTCCTGCACGACCTAGACCTGCACGGGTGGTACGCGCGGCTCCTGGGCGTTCAGTCTTCGTCAGCTCTCCAACAGCGCTGTTCGTAAGGGACGCCGCCTCCGCAGAAGAGTGTTGCCTCACGCGTGAAGCTGTGGCTGCCCCAGCCTCTCCTTGCATGTGCTGCGACTGGTACGCGGCGGCTTCCTCTCCCGATTCCGTAGAGTGGGCGGGGGAAGTGGCAGGTGGCTCGCTGTCATCGTCAGAAGACGGCACCGCGCTGGACACCTCGTCTTCTGAAGACAGGCCCGAGGCCTCGTTCACGCCAGCCGCTGTGGTGGCAGCAGATGCCGTGTGCTCGTTTCCGCTTTCATGGGGCTCGGAGGACACACGGAGGGCGTCCTTTGTCTCGATGTCGGAGGCCCCGTAAACCTGGGCTGGAGGCTCTGGCTCGCCCCGAGACTCCCGAGATGTGAAGCCTGCAGGTTTCCCGGACGCGGCTGTCACGGCAACATATGACCTAGGCAACACGCAGTCAGACGTCGCATGCTGGGCTTTGCCTTGTCAAATGGAAGGAAGGATGCACTAGGTGCGATCTTCCTGTGAGGGTACAGACCTCAGCCGTCGACCATCATCATCCTGCGCCTACCCCAGGCAGGGGCTCCCGCACCATAGGGTTGGGGGGGGGGGGGGGAGGTTTGTTTCGGGGAGAGGGCTTTTCCCAGCCAAAGGGCTCATGCAATCCGGCCTCTTCCCACCGGGGCGGGGTCGCAGTGCATATGTACCACGTCCGCACCACCCCGGTGGGTCGAAGCCTGGCGCGAGCATGTCTTCTAATATCTCACTTCGAGTTTTCCGTTTTCTACTTTGAGGATCAACCATGGGGTGACCCCATTGTTCATTAAACTTCCTTCTCCCTAAGTGACGTCTCTCTCTCTCTAGGTGTAACCACAGTCCTTTTCTGATTTTGGCCATTTCATGGAGGCTGACCCCATTGTTCATTAAACTTCCTTCTCCCTAAGTGACGTCTCTCTCTCTCTAGGTGTAACCACAGTCCTTTTCTGATTTTGGCCATTTCATGGAGGCTGAGCTTTTAAGCCTTGTCATGCGACTGTGTGAATATATTGGATAGTTATAGCAGCACAAACATCAAAAAAACGGTGCCGGAATATAACGTAAGGAAACGCAATACAAATATCAAGTAACTTATCATTTCTCTAGAAATTACATCTCGCCTGTACTCTCGAGCATTCTTCAACTATACGACGCTTTTCGTTTATCCCAAAGCCAAATTCTTTTAATTTATGTTCATGCTATAATAAAACGAAACCCTGCCAAAAACAATATTTGAATGCTGAAGTGAGGCAAAGTGCTAACCCAGAATGGAAACGGGGTGGACATATGAACTCGGAGGTACACTGAAAAAATTCTAGAGGGCACTTTGGATCACTAGAAAAAGCGTTATGGCTGTAGGAAGAAGGAAAAGAAAATGCACGGGCCTGCTACTGGCTCTGTAGCTTAACCAGCTCCGCTGCCTCGTGCGGACAGAAGAAAGTAGAGAATGAAAAAGAAGAGGGAGTAAAAGACGCGCGCCGCAACTGCCGCCGTCCACACCCTAAGTGGTGGCGGGTGCAATAACGGCCTACAACAGATAAACATTCCATATTAGGCTAGCCCCCGCCGCAAGCGACGTTGACCTACCAGTTCCAGCCCCGCAACTCCAGCAACAGCCACCCTTCCGCCCTTAGATCACTGAAGAGCGATGAGGCGAAAGCAGTTATAGCGCGGTGGATCGCAGACCTTCCCTACGGCACCTCTATCTCCCTCTCTTCTTTCAGTCCCACCTTTCTCCCTTCCTTTACAGAATATTACATGTGTCCGCGCAGAATTGTGACAGATACTGCGCCTTTTCTATCCTGTAAATCAAATTCAAACGCCTCTGATGCGCCCCGCCGGGGTGATACAGTGGTAAGCCGCCCGACTACTGTCCGGAATTCCCGAGTTCGAACCCGACCTCGGCGGCTGCGTTTTGATGGAGGCGAAACGAAGAGGCGTCCGTGTGCTGTGCAATGTCAGCGAACGTTAAAAATCCCCAGGTGGTCGAAATTACTCCGTAGCCCTCCACTACGGCTCCTCTTTCTCTCTTTCCATTTAACTCGCACCTTCCTATTTTCCCTTACGGCCCCGCCGGGGTGGTGCAGTGGTAAGACGCCCGACCACTGCGCCGGAGTACCCGGGTTCGAACCCGACCTCGGCGGCTGCGTTTCGATGGAGGCGAAACGAAGAGGCGTCGTGTGCTGTGCGATGTCAGCGCACGTTAAAGATCCCCAGGTGGTCGAAATTACTACGTAGCCCTCCACTACGGCTCCTCTTTCTATCTTTCTACTTTCACTCCCATCTTCCTCCCTTCCCTTAGGGCGCGGTTGCGGTGTCCACAGAACACAAGTGAGACAGTTACCGCGCCTTTCCCTTCCTATAAATAAGTTATTTTCCCTTACGGCGCGGTTCAGGTGTCCACAGACACAAGTGTGACATACTGCGCCTTTCCCTTCCTGTGAACCAATTAAAAAGAAAACGCCTCTGATGCCTGGTGTACTAACGCATCCTAGACATCCGAGTCTGCTTCTAATTGCTGAGTGGTGCGGCGTTCGAGGAAATCTACATTTCGGCTTCTAACGGACGCGGCGATGGTGGATACGCCGCAGGCGTTGATGACCGCAGCCACTGCCACCTTAGACTTCCAGCTAGCCGCGTCCACGTAGACGACCTCCCGGGCTTCATTTTCCCCACTTTCTTAGCGAGCGTCTGGGCCCTCTTTTGTCTCCTCTCCTTGTTGTACGTAGGCTGCATGTTTTAGGTAGGAACTGGGCGCACTATTATATATTCGCGACACTTCCGCGGAATGTCCACTTTGCCGCTTGTTCCTCTATCTGACTGCAGTCCCACCAAGCCGAGGATGGCTCTGCCCGTGGTGGTTCTGCTCAATCTTTCTACTTGCGCGCGCACAACCTCCGCTAGTTCCGTGAAATTTTTGTGTACCCTTATTTCGAGGAGAGTAAGACTAAGAAGACTAAGGTAAAGTTGAACAGCCTCGGGAAGGAACAGCAGTTTACATTAGGTAGCGAAGTACTGGAAGTAGTAGGCGATTATGTCTACTTAGGACAGGTAGTAACTGCAGATCCGGACCACGAAAAGGAAATAGCAAGAAGAATAAGATTGGGATGGAGCGCATTTGGCAAGCACTCGCAGATTATGACTAGCAGCTTACCGGTATCGCTCAAGAGGAAAGTATACAACAGTTGCATCTTACCTGTGTTCACCTATGGGGCTGAAACGTGGAGGCTAACCAAAAGAATTATACTTAAGTTGAGGACAACCCAGAGGGCTATGGAACAAAAAATGGTAGGGGTAACATTAAGAGATAGGAAGCGTGCAGAGTGGGTCAGAGAAAGTACTCAAGTTACCGATATTCTAGTGGAAATTAAGAAGAAGAAATGGGCACGGGCAGGACATGTAGTGCGAAGAGAGGATAACCGATGGTTGCTTAGGGTAACAAATTGGATTCCAAGAGAAGGAAAGCGTAGCAGGGGGCGGCAGAAAGTTATGTGGGCGGATGAGGTTAAGAAGTTCGCGGGGGTCAAGTGGATGCAGCTAGCACAGAACCGGGTTAAGTGGAGAAGCATGGGAGAGGCCTTCGCTGCTGCTGCTGCTGCTGCTGCTGCTGCTGCTGCTGCTGCTGCTGCTGCTGCTGCTGCTGCTGCTGCTGCTGCTGCTGCTGCTGCTGCTGCTGCTGCTGCTGCTGCTGCTGCTGCTGCTGCTGCTGCTGCTGCTGCTGCTGCTGCTGCTGCTGCTGCTGCTGCTGCTGCTGCTGCTGCTGCTGCTGCTGCTGCTGCTGCTGCTGCTGCTGCTGCTGCTGCTGCTGCTGCTGCTGCTGCTGCTGCTGCTGCTGCTGCTGCTGCTGCTGCTGCTGCTGCTGCTGCTGCTGCTGCTGCTGCTGCTGCTGCTGCTGCTGCTGCTGCTGCTGCTGCTGCTGCTGCTGCTGCTGCTGCTGCTGCTGCTGCTGCTGCTGCTGCTGCTGCTGCTGCTGCTGCTGCTGCTGCTGCTGCTGCTGCTGCTGCTGCTGCTGCTGCTGCTGCTGCTGCTGCTGCTGCTGCTGCTGCTGCTGCTGCTGCTGCTGCTGCTGCTGCTGCTGCTGCTGCTGCTGCTGCTGCTGCTGCTGCTGCTGCTGCTGCTGCTGCTGCTGCTGCTGCTGCTGCTGCTGCTGCTGCTGCTGCTGCTGCTGCTGCTGCTGCTGCTGCTGCTGCTGCTGCTGCTGCTGCTGCTGCTGCTGCTGCTGCTGCTGCTGCTGCTGCTGCTGCTGCTGCTGCTGCTGCTGCTGCTGCTGCTGCTGCTGCTGCTGCTGCTGCTGCTGCTGCTGCTGCTGCTGCTGCTGCTGCTGCTGCTGCTGCTGCTGCTGCTGCTGCTGCTGCTGCTGCTGCTGCTGCTGCTGCTGCTGCTGCTGCTGCTGCTGCTGCTGCTGCTGCTGCTGCTGCTGCTGCTGCTGCTGCTGCTGCTGCTGCTGCTGCTGCTGCTGCTGCTGCTGCTGCTGCTGCTGCTGCTGCTGCTGCTGCTGCTGCTGCTGCTGCTGCTGCTGCTGCTGCTGCTGCTGCTGCTGCTGCTGCTGCTGCTGCTGCTGCTGCTGCTGCTGCTGCTGCTGCTGCTGCTGCTGCTGCTGCTGCTGCTGCTGCTGCTGCTGCTGCTGCTGCTGCTGCTGCTGCTGCTGCTGCTGCTGCTGCTGCTGCTGCTGCTGCTGCTGCTGCTGCTGCTGCTGCTGCTGCTGCTGCTGCTGCTGCTGCTGCTGCTGCTGCTGCTGCTGCTGCTGCTGCTGCTGCTGCTGCTGCTGCTGCTGCTGCTGCTGCTGCTGCTGCTGCTGCTGCTGCTGCTGCTGCTGCTGCTGCTGCTGCTGCTGCTGCTGCTGCTGCTGCTGCTGCTGCTGCTGCTGCTGCTGCTGCTGCTGCTGCTGCTGCTGCTGCTGCTGCTGCTGCTGCTGCTGCTGCTGCTGCTGCTGCTGCTGCTGCTGCTGCTGCTGCTGCTGCTGCTGCTGCTGCTGCTGCTGCTGCTGCTGCTGCTGCTGCTGCTGCTGCTGCTGCTGCTGCTGCTGCTGCTGCTGCTGCTGCTGCTGCTGCTGCTGCTGCTGCTGCTGATGATGATGATGATGATGATGATGATGATGATGATGATGATGATGATGATGATGATGATTTCGAGGAGGCGTTCAGTCGAAGTCGAACTGGGTAGTCCCAGAGCCCTCGTCGCGCATTGTCTGAAGAGTGCGTCTATTATCTGCTTTTCCTCTGATTTGATGTTTAGCAGTGTGGTGTGGCGTAACGTATGCGGCTAGTGAAGTAAGCCTGCATTAGTTTCAAGAGGCTTCGTAAGGCCCCGACCCTTCTGTGCGATTCTCCTGAACAGACCCGTGACTTGCGTGGCGTACGCGTTCAGTTTCTTTGCCGTCGTATCGGTGTACCCATCTGCTTGTAGAAAGAGCCCAAGGATCATAATTTGTTTGGTCGTCTACTGTTATGATGTTTATCTAGCGTTTGAACCTGAGCGCCTTCGGGTTGTAGATAAACAGTTCTGATTTTTGCGGAGAGCACTAGATGCTCCTTTCGGCTGCGTAAGACACCATGGTGTCCGCCGCTGCCTGCAAACGCTCCTCAATGCTCGCACGCTCCTCAATGCTCGCGTCCCTCCGCTAGGTGACCCACATGTTGACGTCGTCCGCGTACATGCTGAATTTCAAGTTTTTCACCTTCCTCGCTTCTGCCGGGAGGTTTCGCATGGCCACATTAAAGAGGAACGGGGACAGCACCGAATCTTGCACTGTACCTCTGCTTCCTAGTTTGACGGTGGAGGATTCAATGTCCTGAAACTTTATCGTTCTACCTGACACGAAGTCATTTACGGAATTGTGCGTCTTCTTTCCAACCCACAATTCTTGGAGGCCAGAAAGAATCGCTACATGTTTAAGTTATTGAAGGCCTTTGTCAGGATTTGATTTAGTAGTACCCTCGCGTCTTTGGTTTCGCTTTCTATGATGTCCTGTCTCAAGTGGAGCATTACGTCCTGTGTGCACAGTCCGGGCGGGAACCCAACCATTTCATGCGGCCACAGATCGTTAGGCTCCATGAAACGCGTAAGTCGCGTTTGGACTACACGCTCCATCAATTTTCCTATACTTGTTAGAGATATTAGAGAGTTTTAGTACTGCGTACGTAAGCATACGCAGAACCCTTGCGTACGTAGGCGGCCTGCGTGCTGCTTACTGCGCATGCGTCATACGCATCACGATTCTTGCGTACTGCGTATACGTTACTCGCGTGCGCAGAAATCCCTACCTCTGCGTGCGTTCGCTGAACCGTCTGCGTGTTGCCCTCGCGTATGAGAAAGCTCGACAGACACGTTTGGCTATATGACCGCGCATGATAAGCAGCAAACACGCAGCGCGTGTTCGTTTCTTTTCTTATGATTGCAGGCGATTTGACGTTTCGCAAGAAGTAGAAACTTCTAATTCATTTGTTGCTCCGCAGTAGAGGGCGCGGATTGCCTTATGCGACGCACAAATTGTTCTCTATGAATGCGCTGCGCCAACGCTCGAACTTCTAGCTGGTGTATTTCGTCGCCAGGATCTCTAAAACTTCAAGCAGTGTTTCCCGTGGGCTTTACACCTATAGACAAACGCCGTATTCACCAACAAATGGAGCGCTCGCGACCCCGCCGCAGACTGGGGGTGAAATGTATAGGCTTACCACCTATGAGAATATGTGGAAGCGAAAGATTTCAAAGCCATTTTATGTCTTCACGGGGGCACCTATGATTTTGTTTTTGGTATAGAGTAATTACAAACATCCTAGAACAGACTGTGAAAATATGAAATGCCATTTCAAAGGCGGAGTATCTCTATCACGCTGCGTGACTTATAGGGGTACGAGCTGGTAGGGCCCTTAGAAAACATGTAAACACAACTTACCGCAGTATCTTTCTTGTTTAGTACAGTACCAATTGAGGGTGCTTATCAATAAATGTTGGCGAGTGCTTTGAATAAATGTGTGACAAAGTATGCTGAGTCATTCCGCGGATAATCTATTTATAAACGCCGCTAAAATATGTGTTGTGAAGCCTTACATACCGCCTACAGGCTCGCTATGCGCTGGGTGCTTCTCCCAATAGCGGAAGCTTCTCGTATACAGCTGCTGTATGTACTAAATTTTCCTAATACCCTTCATTCAAAGTAATCAGCCCGTAGACAAAACTACATTTAAAAGGCATTTTTAAACTTCGGAGGGGAACGGTCCATTGTAGCAGACGGCGGCGCAGCCGACGCTCTATTCGATCGCAGACGACGCCGGCGACCGCGAATGACATTCGTGTGAGCAGACGGACTGTTGGTCGTCTGCTGTTGTGCACGGTTCGTTTTTCGTGCCGAGCGATGACTACTTTTAGCTTAAAAGCTTGTATCATTTGAGCGGCCGCCTTTAAGAGGGAGCGTTGAATCTTTCGGAAGAGCAGACAGCTAAATTTCAGGCGTATCTAGGTTTTTACAACGCAGATTCATCGAGGCGCGTTAAATATTGTTTGGCTCCAAAAAAGCCGTAGCACATTTTGTCATACTTTTTCTTGAAAACATTCGCTGCTAACTTTTAACCATCTGCCGTGTTCATTGGGGCTGGCCTAAACCGGAAAATTATTTTGGTAAGTTTTCTTTGCCTATGGGCCATGGTGTCAACTTTTACGGCATACGTTTCGTGGCATTTTAAATATACTCCGCCTCTCTAATGAGACTTTGTATAGTTTCGCAGTGTATTCTCCGAGGTTTATAGTTACTTTGCACTGAATGGATGACGTCATAGGCGCACTGTTAACTCGGAAAACTGCTTTGGCATAACATCGTTTCTTTCGGAAAAACGGTTTGCTTCTTCGGATTTAAAATTTGCACGGGGTTGTATTGTTAATTTTCGTTTTCTACTACGTTTGCTGGGGGTAGTGCTCCGATTCGGTCAAAGTTATTAATTATATCCTCATCCTCTGCAACAACGACGAACCAAATCAGCACCTTTGCAGCATGGGTTTCATCTCTCGCCTGTCGGAAAAACAAAGAAGCAGGAGTTCCTGCGCTGGAAAATTCAGTTCTTGAATGGGCTGCGAGATGGCACTGCACAGGCCACTGCGCTTGCCGCGTTAGCTTTCAGACCCCTGCGTACGTATACGCTTCCGCCCTACTAAAAGTCTTTCTGTGGCATGTACGCGACCGCGGCGTAGCGTTCCGCAAAGTACGTGGGCTGTGCGTACGTAGCGCTCACTACGCAGTACTAAAACTCTCTATTGGTCGTAAGTTCTCTAGTTTCGGGGTTTGCCTGGCTTCGGTATCAAAATTACGTTTGCCATCCTCCGCTGTTGTGGGAGGCGGACTCTCCCATACGAGGCGCATGTATTTTGTGAGCGTGCGGATGGAGTTATCGTCCAAATTTCGGAGAACCTTGTTTGTGATTCCGTCTAGGCCGGGAGACGATTTCGTTTTTAAACCTAATATTTCGGCGCGACCCTCCGCCTCCGTGATCGCCGCGTCTAAGGCCTCGTTTGAGAGTCTTTCGTAATCCGCCAGGGGGAAGGTTTGAGTGTCGCCGGCGTACATGTTAATTAGTTTCGTCATGAGTTCCCCGTCCGTGCCCTCGAACGCGTGTCTGGCTTTCGTCAGTCTTATGCCCGATTGGATTTTCGAATTATCAGGATCAAGTAGGTGTCTGAGTGGGCTCCACGTATTGCCAAGGCTCATGTTCTCTTCCATCTCGTCGCACCTACTACACCAGTTTTGTTTGCTAAGTTTTACTGCGTAATCTTCAATCTCTTTGTTATATCTTGCTATCCTTCGTCTTATGTTCCTGTTCCATCTTAGCGAACGGAGACGCCTCTCCATGCCGCATATCGCTTCCCACATATGTAGGGGTTTGCTGTCAACCATCACCGGCGCATCGTCCTCCCGGTGGGTAGTGATTGCTTTCTCGACATATTTTTTAAGCATCTCCGCCCATTTGTCTATGTTTTGGATTTCGTCTCCCGATTTGCTGTCTTCCCTGATTTGGCTAAACCTGTCCCAATCGGTGATTTTGGGCTTTTTGAAGCGACGCGTTTTGACGCCCTTGCTGAGAGTGAGAGCCAGAACAAAGGGGTCGCTGCCGAAATTTTGAGCTATGTTTTTTTCAGACCGCGTCCGGGGTGGTGTCTGCACAGATGCTGTGTCGATCCTATCCTAGAAGGCCAGCTAGAGTCCGTCAGTAGGTTTGGTTTGGTTTGGTTTGTGGGGTTTAACGTCCCAAAGCAACTCAGGCTATGAGAGACGCCGTAGTGGAGGACTCCGGAAATTTTGACCACCTGGGGTTCTTTAACGTGCACTGACATCGCACAGCACACAGGGTGAGTCCGAGCTCATATACGTCCTCCTATAGTTGCCTACCCTTGGCGTCGTGTCTATTGTAGCCCCATTCTTAGTGGGCGTCATTGAAGTCTCCTACTATTATGAGGATTGTTTCCTGCCGTTTTGATTGCTTTGGGGAAGAGGGAAACCTACCTTTCTCTGCTTGGGGGGGGGGGGGGGGGGGGGCTGTACACATTTCGGATGAAGAGACTAGGTTCTTCGTTGTTACCAGTGATAATTTCTATTAATCTAGCTTCGATGTCACGTGAGTTGGCCTTATGTTGTGGCTGTATGAAGCAGGAAAATAAAATGCATGGGCGTGCTACTGGCTCTGTAGATGAGCCACCTCCGCTGCCTGATTTATTGATTTATAAATCAGGCAGCGGAGGTGGCTCATCTACAGAGCCAGTAGCATGCCCATGCATTTCGTGCGGACAGAAGAGAAAATATAGAAGAAAGGAAACGAAGAGGGAGAGTAAGACTGATTGATTTATAGGAAGGGAAAGGCGCGGTAACTGTCAAACTTGTTTTCTGTGGACACCTCACCGCGCTGTAAGGGAAGGGATGAAAGTGGGAGAGAAAGACGCGCGCTGCAACAGCCGCCGTCCACCACCGAAGCAGTGGCGGGTGCAATGACGGCCTACAATAGATAAAATTCGATGGTTGGCTAGCCCCTGCCGCAAGCGGCGTTGACCTATTGTCCCAGCCCCGTAGGCTCTCCCCTGATGGGGCTGGTACAGGTGGGTCACCGCCTCTTGCGGCGGGGGCTAGCCATGGCTAGCCTGGCACCGAATTTTTATCTGTTGTAGGCCGTCATTGCAGACTCCACCGCTGGTGATGGACAACGGCTGTTGCTGCGGCGCGCCTCTTTCTTTCCCTCTTCCTTTTATTGCGAAAGCAATACTACTTGCACTGCACCGCCGGGGTGGTGAAGTGGTAAGACGCCCGACTACTAGCTGTGCCGAAGTACCCGGGTTCGAACCCGACCTCGGCGGCTGCGTTTAGATGGAGGCGAAACGAAGTGGCTTCCGTGTGCTGTGCGATGTCAGCGCACGTTAAAGATCCCCAGGTGGTCGAAATTACTCCGTAGCCCTCCACTACGGCTCCTCTTTCTCTCTTTCCACTTTCATTCCCACCTCCCTCCCTTCCCTTACGGCGCGGTTCGGGTGTCCACAGAGCAAGTGTGACAGTTACTGCGCCTTTCCCTTCCTGTGAACCAATTTAACTTTAACTTATCGGCCAGTGCGGAGCCACTTGAGCCCTTTTGTCCGCGACGGTCCGCTCGTTGACCGAAGTCGATGACCCTCCAAACAACACGGCGTTCTACTTCGGCTCGTCTGTGTTGCCGCCTCAAGCTCCTTGTTCCTGTCCTCCTTGCGTAGTCAGAGGCGGCTGCTCTCCTTATCAACTCGTCGTCGCCATTCAGAACAGCTTGCTGTGCCTAACCTGCTCCGCATCGAGGATGAAGCCGGCGGTAATTTTTAACTCAGGCTGGCGGGTTTAATCAGATGTTACTTTTGGTTTCGAAAATTGCTAGCGGACCAGATGGAATGCCAATCCAGTTTCTGAAGTGATGCGTGGTGTGGATCTCATTTTTCTTCACAAAATTTTCACACAGTATTTACACATACGTTGTTGCCACAGAACTGGCGCTGCAGTATCGTAGCACCTGCTTTTAAAAGCGGTAAGGATATTACTCACAAATAACTATCGGGTATCAATTCTCTTGACAAGTGTCAGCTGTAAAATCTTGGAGTATATCATAAGTAAACATATACTAATTTTCTTGAGGATAGAGAGCAATTTTATCAGCCCCAGCATGGTTTCGTAAAGTGCCTACCTCCTATAAGGAACTCATAATCTTACATCTGCCATAGATGCTCATGAGCAAAACGATCTCATATGTGTTAGTTTCCCAATGGCGCCTGACAAGGTTCAACATAAAAAATTAGTTTTTAAACTGCATAAAGCAGGAATTAGCGAAAATATGCTGAAACGGATTGAAGCCTTTTTTGCACACTCGCAGGCATGTTGTGCTTGTGGATGACTCTTTCTGCTCTTCTTCATTAGGGGTGTTTTCTGATGCTCCACAAGGGTCGGACTCAGCTCCATTACTGTTCTTAACTTATAAATTATCTACCGTATTATCCAAGGTAGTAGAATTGAAGCTTTTTGCACAAGACTGTTTAGGTTATGCTCAAATAATGTACGAAGTCCTTTCTTCCTTGCACCTTTGGTGAAAAAAAAATTATGGAAGACCATTAAGCGCCGCCTTTAAGGGTAAGATGCGAGAGCATAGGCTATCAGCCCACGTATAAAGACCCGGTCTAACCAAGCCGTATGGAGCTGCCTGCGTGGCCAAGGGGTAAAGTGAATTCGAGGGTCCTGACAGGCTGCTTCTGATGTCATCCTCCTTATATGAAAGGAGAGACTCAAGCTCGCAACTCCTGCCAAAGGTAACGTCAGGCAACTCTACGTGCACTCAGGCAATGGGTTGGCGACGTACAGGGCGATGATACCACCATAAATTGTGGGAACGGCATGCGGAAATATCTGCTCAACGGACGGTGTGTAGACTACAATAGCGTCAGTGATGGCGTTACATGTCGCAGGCACATGAGCAGAAGAGGAAGCAGAGACAGCGATGTCGTCGGCAGTGAAGATGGGCGCAGCTGAAGCAGGAATTGTGTCTCCGAAAGTATGTCAAAGCGGCAACAAATCAAATGTGAGCACGTGCGCAATCGATGATGGCATGACGCTTGGACAAAACGTCCCATCCGAGGATGATTTCGTGAGAAGAGTGAGCGAGAACTATGAATTCAATAATGTAGGAGAAGCCTTGCTTAATGAGCAGTGCGATGCACGCAGCAAGTAGCCGAATCTGCTCGGCGCTCACGGTTCGCAATGAAATGTCGGGGATCGGCGTCGTCACTTTCCTAAGTTTGCAGCACAGATTGCAACTAATCACGGACACCGCAGCACCAGTGTCAACAAGCGCATCAAAGCCACACCTTCAACGAAAATCTTAATAATGTTTGCAGGCCTTGACACAGTTACTGAGGGCGCAATACCCCGCGCCTCCACCAATTGTAAGGATACGGTTTAGGTAGTTTGTATGGCAATATATTTATCTTATCGGAGCAACTACGAAGGCCAGCTTTCTACAGCGACAGCTCGAGCGTCATCCGCTTTGTCGTCTTCACAACTTCATCGTGTTCGGCAACGTCTCCGTTTTCCTCCACTTTTTGCCTTTTCACAGGTCAGGCATCTCTCTTACAATACCTTCAAGTATAGGAGTAACAGCTATATATAATCCGTAACATCATCATATTAACATTGTATACTCAAAACAGCTTCCCAAAAACATAATTTTCTGGTAAAAAAGTTACAATATGCAACTATGCAATATGCATTTAAAGAATGGCTGCTCGTTGTATTTCTTCAAGATACAGAAAAATTGGCTCAATGACGGAAGTACTAAATTACGTGGGCTTGAGTTGCTTGAAAACCAATGGCAAAAATCTAGATTAAAGGTTTTCTTGGTACCCCATGGGCATAGTAATGAAATATATATACAAGTTCATGCCGGGAGAACGGGACGCGAGAACAACCACACAGATCGACCATCCTTATGACACACGTTTTGATGTTTTTGTTCACTCTCCTTTTCCTGCTCGGATTAAAACTTTGAAAGCTCAGCCCGTTGAAGTTGTCAAACAACCGTATGTGCAAAAATTCGGACGTGTCATTGATATTTTCTGTCGAGGGCATCGATATGCGCGGTGATGCACGCAAGCCCTTTAACGACCCTCAAGCGAGGGTCAACAGTATCAATAAATAACTACCTAGCCACTGCCTTTGAGACCTCATCCTGCTGCCACGAGAATATAAGGCATATAATTGTCGCCCAAAAGCGTTAAAGCAGAGACGGTTCCCTGAACGCCTTCAGCAGAGTAACATGCCAGGTGAAGGCCACCCACCGTTAGTTAGACTGGCTTATTTATACGCCATTTGTATCTAATTTAGCCTGCTTGTTGAAGAGGGTTTTTTCTCTGTTTGATTTTTTGAGGTCTGCCTAGCTGAGCCGTCTTTGTTGACGTATGAACAAGCGCTGCTGCTTGCTTGGGTCTGCCGTCAACACTGCGCGCCTCGACAATTGCGGTGAGCTTGGTTATATTTCAATCAATCCATCATTCAATCATTTCAATCATTTTATTTTATTAAAATGTACAATTGCAAACTGCATCTAGTGTAGCAAGTCATAGTACGAATATCAATTCCAAAAAAAAAATAAACCCTCTGATCCCACCTGCTGTTTAGAATATAAATTTCAGAGTTGGTCAATCAATACATATGTTTTAGAAGCATCATCCTATTTTCACCCAACCACTGTGCTTGAGGCCAACCCAAAATACCGCCCAAAACACTTTTTTTATGCTGGTATTATATTTGTGCATAATTTGACGAGTACCCTGTTGAAAAGAATAATTTCCAATTTGCTCTGCTAAACAACATTTTGGTGAGAAAGAAAAAAAGGCAACTGAAGTTTCTAATTCGGCGACCTTAAAGCATGGATTGATAAACTTGAAGATTAGGCACGCGACGTCTTTCATTGCCAGCAATTGAAATGATAACGCATTGGTGAATAAATCCTCTGCGACTTTCAAATTTGCCGGCCATGCCACTTGCCACATCTTATAATATCTAGTACAATAAAAAAGGCTCTGAAGCGTGAAAAAAAAATTCGCGATTCCGATCCCGTTGTTTTTTTTTTTTTTTATTAGACCAGCTGTCTTTGTCTTGGCCTATACTTAAGCCACTCTAAAATAATTAATGTGCAGCATCATTCGTGAACACTAGAACAACAAGCACTCTCCAGAGCTAGCTCGGCACCCCCGTTGGGATTCGCGCATGTCTGGAATGGAGTAGTTGAGCTCAGGAGGAGACCGGAAGCCCAAAGCACCGCGCAGTACCAAATGAACTGCTCCAACAAGCATGTGGCATTACGCTAAGTTAAAATTTATTACCTGGATAACAATTATTACGTTTCGCTGTTAGCGTTCGCCTGGCGAAGACATCTTCCTTTCAAAATTCTGCCTTGTTCGACATGGTTTCTTTTTTTTTTTTTTTACATTTTTACCGCGGTAGAAGTCGTTTCCACTCTCTTCGTATGCCGGTAGAAAAAAAATATCAATGCCATTTACGCGCCGGAAATCTGAAATTATTTCAACTCCAGAGGGCATCACGTGCAAGTGAATACATGTGAAATAGAGACGACGGTGAGCGCGGTATCATCCTGCTGAGCGAAATAGTTGCCGTTAATGGCGCTTTCAGCAAAACGTGCCGCGACATCTACAGGTGCTGCATGGCCACTACAAGAATGAAATAAGCTTGAGTGGGCGATGCAATGCATATAGCAGAATTGCCATGGATGAGAATGATGAAGGTTGCGCCAAAGATAGAACTAACGTCGGAAACCTGGTGGTAATTACTTCCAAGCTTTTCACTTGAGAAAGTTAGGCATTTCAAGGAAAAGCTTAATGTACTCGTTTGAAAACTATTCAGTCCTTGCAGCAGTGCAATTCTGGCCAATTATCTCCTGCACTTTGGCATGTACCGTAGCAAACGGAACTGCTTTGGGTCGCTTACTTCCACTCCTGTTTTTATTTTTATTTTCTTTGTTCTGACGCTTATGCCAGAAATGTATGACTGTCTGCGTGTGCTAAGTGAATCTTCAGCCGTGAGGAGATAAATGTTCATTCACCTTTGCGACTCGCGGAGGTTGTGCGACCAGTTTGGTCGAAACGCGACATTTGCAGGCCATTCGAGCACTGCTTGATTTTCCGGCTTTGCAACTGCTGGTCGCAAGCCGGTAACCAATCGGTAGCTCAGCTGAACTGAATGGAAATTGATTTTTATGTGGTGGACAGTCCTTTCGAACGCGACCGAAAGTGTGAATACATCTTAAGGCTGCGAAACTAAAATGCTGATTTACGCATGAATGCTGGTAGGATGCAGTTCTTCATTGTACCTTCTTCTTCATGTCTGTAAGTATGGCTAATTTGATGCTAAACTTGCCTTGGAGAGCGCCTCAACTGTTCATTGTCGACGATGCAAACATAAGCCGCGTTTACATGAATGCAATGGTAGCGCATCGTATTTGCTAGCGCATCTCGATAAGATGATGCGCTATCGTTTACATGTGTCGCGTCAAGTTGGTGGCGCCGCTCGGCGTCGCATTTATGAGTGAGAGCGAAACTAGTCACACTCTTCTGGTTGCGTTCCCACGGCACCACTAGGCACTATAGCACCACGGCGCCTCCTGCTGAAGCGGACGGCGTCTCTTGTCGGTCTTGCGATACCTGCGTTATATTGTCTAGAATATACCTGCGTCAAGCATTCCACCGTAGCATTTCGTTTATCCATGTTTTTAAATATTATTCGTAGACTAATGCTCACGTCCTATCTATACATTATGTCCTATATACAACAACTACAGTGTTGCCTTTGTATACAACAGCCTGCAGCGAAGCGCCGTTGCGTGCTACCGGACGTGCTGCGGGGTGGACTGGCAACGAATTGATTTTAAAACAATTAATGGATTTAATTACAGTGCAGGATTGAACAAGCGTACCCAGAGCGCTCGAACAATGTCCGGCCGTGTGAAGGAAGCTAAGTGTAAAACAGTATCTGCTTTAAAGACATTTTCTCTTAGACCGACAGTTCACCGCTTCAGAGCCCTCGACAAATGTATACCGGTGTCAAGCATCTGGCCGTCCATCGACACAAGCGTGCTGCATCACACAGTAGCGTTTCGTTTGACATACACCAGCCGTAAAGGCAGACGTGCCGGCTAACTGCCACGAAGCAAGCAATATCGGGGTACGCGTAGCCAAACGTTGCAGCCACAGAGGCGGCTAGAAGTGCTGTGGATGTTACCTGATGCACTCGCGCCAGCCTTAACGCTGCAGCCGAACTCTTTCTGTTGGATGACTTGAAAATGCACTTGATAGCGCTGCCGTCTTGAATCGAATAGCTGACCGATGTTAATATTGCTCATGGCTGCGAGGAATCCTGTTGTGGCGCGTAGACTCGTTCGGGTACAAGCTTTACTGAGACAGTGCTTGAGACTTACATTCCCCGTATATTCTGTAAATATTAAACCCATTTCCCCGTAACAATATGATGAGAATATATGAACTGTGTTCACGTATAGACTGGCGGATGTGTGTGTGATCGTGTCCTTGGTGATATCCGGTCAGAAGACAGCTTACCAATACGTTTTATAGAATCATTTTACAACCAGCGCGGCTGAGTTTGTGGCCCTTCAAAAAGCGATTTGCCACAACCCTGGGGAACCGTCATAACAGGGATGCTTAATCGCAGATTCAAATCCTGCTTTAGGGAAGTTTTGAACGCCGCGGTAGCAGTTTTCTACCAGAAAATTTAACACCACTGAACTCTTAACATCTGCTCGTGCCCAAGGCCACGAGGTAGTATTTCAGTGAATCCCTGCACACTGCGGGCTGGATGGAAATGATCAAGCCGCCTGATGAAGCAAACCGTGATCTCAGCAGTGGCCTCCGAACAGTTGTGCCATTTTCAAGACCGGATACAAGTTACCTTCTTTCCCACTATATGAAGAGTGCAACGGAAGCTTACAGGGTGGGCGCCCAAAACATACGTCTGAAATCCTAGGCCCAACGATGCAATTTTCTATTCCGCTCGAATTCCGCATCGTCGTGCGTGCTTACAATGCTCCATAGACTGCACTTAAACGTGACTTCACCCGCAAGTGCTTACATTCACGAATGGTGAACGAATGTTCCACTAATTACTTGTGGTATTACGGAGACTTTAGAGCGTGTTTTCTTGGCACGCCCAGAATATGCGCGTGAAAGGATAACTCTAGCGGCTTCATTGAAGCGTTTAGAGAACAGGCGCCTCTGCGGACTCATTACTGGGCACTTGGAGAGGAAATGGGAAACTGTGCAGGGAAAGTGGGGTTTCTAGCTGAAGCTTCTTGAGTAACGCGGGGCTTGACACGCCATGTGATAAATGTTCCCGTGGCTATATGTATGTATGTATGTATGTATGTATGTATGTATGTATGTATGTATGTATGTATGTATGTATGTATGTATGTATGTATGTATGTATGTATGTATGTATGTATGTATGTATGTATGTATGTATGTATGTATGTATGCATGCATGCATGTATGTATGTATGTATGTATGTATGTATGTATGTATGTATGTATGTATGTATGTATGTATGTATGTATGTATGTATGTATGTATGTATGTATGTATGTATGTATGCATGCATGTATGTATGTATGTATGTATGTATGTATGTATGTATGTATGTATGTATGTATGTATGTATGTATGTATGTATGTATGTATGTATGCATGCATGTATGTATGTATGTATGTATGTATGTATGTATGTATGTATGTATGTATGTATGTATGCATGCATGTATGTATGTATGTATGTATGTATGTATGTATGTATGTATGTATGTATGTATGTATGTATGTATGTATGTATGTATGTATGCATGCATGCATGTATGTATGTATGTATGTATGTATGTATGTATGTATGTATGTATGTATGTATGTATGTATGTATGTATGTATGTATGCATGCATGTATGTATGTATGTATGTATGTATGTATGTATGTATGTATGTATGTATGTATGTATGTATGTATGTATGTATGTATGTATGTATGTATGTATGTATGTATGCATGCATGTATGTATGTATGTATGTATGTATGTATGTATGCATGCATGCATGTATGTATGTATGTATGTATGTATGTATGTATGTATGTATGTATGTATGTATGTATGTATGCATGCATGTATGTATGTATGTATGTATGTATGTATGTATGTATGTATGTATGTATGTATGTATGTATGTATGTATGTATGTATGTATGTATGTATGTATGTATGTATGTATGTATGTATGTATGTATGTATGTATGTATGTACACCTCTTCTCACAACTTCGTCACCCATCACAACCTTCTTTTTTACCCCCTTCCTCAGCGCAGACTAGCAGGCCAGATGTTCAACTTTCCTGCCGATCGGTCTTTCCATTCAATAAACTCATATATCTATCTAGACACATACGCGTACATTTTTAGCTTCAAACGGGCACCAAGTTTTCACAGCTCTCGGAAGAGCAAAATCTTTGGCAGTACTGATACATGTGCAGCGAGTACTCACCCCAACGGCATTTTTTTTTATTTTGCAGTGAACATATGAATATGCAATGAAACACCAGAAAAACAGTTCAACACTTTGTTGCTTGATTTTCTTACCAGGTTTACAATCTCTACAAAATCATTTGTTAGCTTTTGTTGGCCGTTTCATATTCTCACACGCGTAGTAAAGCCCGTTACCTTGGCGTTATGGCTCCTGCACCCACTCATTTCTCTAACCTGCGTCGCCACACAATAGCAACATGTGGGGTGCACCTTCAAGACTCGAGGGTAGCTTCCTGAGGCGATGTTATCCACTGCTCATACAAAAGCTCTCGAAGCAGAACATACTCAAAAACACGCAAAATAGTCAACTTCTTCCTGGTTTCAATGATTGCAATTTCGAATGTTTCAAAAGCTGTTCGAGTCATCGTACGCAAAGCCAGTCTTATATTTGGCCAGTCAAATTACAGAACATTGTACTCGCATAAATATCGGGTCTTGAATATTTGGGGGCTGGGCTTTAAAAAAATCCTATGCAAAATCTACAACCCCATTCGAGCTGAAATTACGTTCACAAAGTAGCAAAATATGGTCTAAGTTATCTGATAAGTGATTGAACATCGGTACTTGCCTAGATTTTCCGGAATCGACGGAATATTGCTCTCGGCGGCGTGCACAAATTTCGCAGAAGCGAGTCGAGAAGCTGCGGTGACATGGTGCGCCATCTGTCGAGCGGCGAGGTAACCGCCATCTCCGGCAAGGCCATTGGTGCCGTTGGCGCGCTTGCTTCGAAGGTGCAGATCGTCTGCTCGTTTAAAGTAATACCACAAGGAAGAGTCACCGCTTCTCTTACTAAAAACAGTAGTGGAAATGCTACATCAGCAGCATTAGAAACAAAAATAAATATTAACTCGTCGCTTGCTCTTCCGCTACGATTCCGGTGCCGTCTGCTTTTGACTGTTGGTCTGTTCTGACGACTCTTGCTCTGTTCTGATCCCGAGGAAAGATCGAAATTTTTTGTGTGTTCGCCCTATAATGCATTGTGTGCTGCAGTGATATGCGTTCATTTTCAGCGATAGAAAAGGCGGCAGCTGTGTCATGGCTTGTTGAATCCGGGTCAGTTCACTGCGTACGCACGAAATTCAAGGTAAAATTTCGCCGTCGTCCTCCTTGTGAAAGGTCGCTGCTAAGATGGAAGAAAATGTTCGAAGAAAGAGGCTGTCTTAAAAAGAAAGAAAGAAGGGATAAAGGGGGAACACATCGCAGTATTGCTGATGCCCTTGAGGGTGCATTTTCGTCGGACCCTCAGATGTCCTGTACGCGCGCTGCGCTGTTGTTCGGAGTGAGCCCGTCAACGGTAAGTCGCGCGATGAAACGCAAGGGCTTCTATCCGTACAAGATGCAAACTGTACAAGCGCTTTCAGAAGACGACAGAGACCGTCGGCTTCAATTCTGCCACTCGGAACAACGAAGGATAACTCAAGACCGGGGACATCTGAACTTTTTATTATTCACTGATGAATCCATTTTTCACCTGGATGGAAAAATCAACAAGCAGAACACTCGGTTTTGGGCAAAAGACAATCCTCGTTTTTATTCCACAAACGACAAGACCCCACATATCATGGTTTGGTGTGGATTGTGGCGCGAGGGGCTCGTTGGGCCTTTTTATTTTGAGGACAACGTGACTGCCGAATCATATTTGGAAATGCTGCAGCAGAAGATTCTGCCAGAGTTGGAAGCAACACATATGCAGAAAGAAATCTGCATATTTCAGCAGGACGGAGCTCCTGCTCATTACGCCAGAAGTGTCCGCAACTGGCTGGATGCAACATTTCCAAACATGTGGATGGGTCGAGGCTCGTCCAACATGCCATGGCCGCCCCGTTCACCTGACCTAACTCCATGCGATTTTTTTTTTATGGGGCTATCTAAAAAGCCGCGTGTACCGCCGAGGCCGACTTCACAGTTGTTCAGAGCTGAAGCAGCAAATTGAGGCTGCTTGTGCAGACATCACGGAGCGCATGAGGGCATCTGTCTTCAAAGAATATGAAGAAAGATTGCAAAGATGTATTGACGCCGCCGGAGGACATTTTGATGTATAAATCACAGCAAGCACTTCGACGTGAACGCCTGAGTACTGTTCGA
The DNA here is from genome assembly GCF_055883805.1 of Amblyomma maculatum. Taxonomy (NCBI): domain Eukaryota; kingdom Metazoa; phylum Arthropoda; class Arachnida; order Ixodida; family Ixodidae; genus Amblyomma; species Amblyomma maculatum. The sequence goes on along the minus strand of NC_139354.1, from coordinate 94,886,328 downwards.
TGTAAGTGCGTGTTACAGTCTCAGGTGTTTTCACTACGATCTCTTTCATATCCCATGAGCAGCTTGCGGACGTTGAACCACAGAAAATGATCAGCCAGATTGGACCAGATATTGACGGCACCGGAATCGTAGCGGAAGAGCAAGCGACGAGTTAATATTTATTTTTGTTTCTAATGCTGCTGATGTAGCATTTCCACTACTGTTTTTAGTAAGAGAAGCGGTGACTCTTCCTTGTGGTATTACTTTAAACGAGCAGACGATCTGCACCTTCGAAGCAAGCGCGCCAACGGCACCAATGGCCTTGCCGGAGATGGCGGTTACCTCGCCGCTCGACAGATGGCGCACCATGTCACCGCAGCTTCTCGACTCGCTTCTGCGAAATTTGTGCACGCCGCCGAGGGCAATATTCCGTCGATTCCGGAAAATCTAGGCAAGTACCGATGTTCAATCACTTATCAGATAACTTAGACCATATTTTGCTACTTTGTGAACGTAATTTCAGCTCGAATGGGGTTGTAGATTTTGCATAGGATTTTTTTAAAACCCAGCCCCCAAATATTCAAAACCCGATAGATTAAACAAAAACATCTAAAATGGTCTTAGCTTGTTCTTAATGATTTCAGTTGGTTTCAGCTGGTCCCAACTGGTACTTAACTGGCATTGACTGGTCCCAGAAGCCTAGTTGGTAGACTGCGGGTCCCAGTTGGCGGGGATGTGAAATCAACGGGTACTAGCTGGCTTTCAGGTGGGAGTCAGCTCGTACCAGCTGGCAAACCAACAGGCAAAATATTTTGTTTTTTTTTTTTTTTTGGGGGGGGGGAAGCCTTACCATATTATATGTCCTTTGTCATTACAGCAGCTGAGGTCAGTTGCGTGTTTTATCAATCTCAGTAGTAAAAGCTGCAGCGAAACCAATAAATTATCAGTTAGAGATTATGACTGTTCGTAGCTGACAACCGCCACAGCAATTTGTCGCTGCTGAGAGTGAAGATGCAGATTCTCCAGCGGATCAACGTTGAAGATCTCTACAAGAAGTTCTCCCAGCTAGAGAATCGAAAATTTTGTAGAAACGTAAATACCTTAATAATGCGAAAGCATTACTTAGCTATATTCACAGATTCCTGTCCGCAGACCGCGTCCGCACACCGCGTTCACAGAACGTGTCCGCAAAATTGTGTCCGCAGCAGTTGTGAGTATTAGAGAAGTAGTAGAGGTTCATGAGTGGTATCAATCGATAGAGGGTGACGTAAAGTTGTGTCCAAAAAACTTTTACGCCAATATGTTAATTCGGTTATTATTTGAGGCAAAAAATTTAAAAGTAAAGGAAAAAAATTGTCTCATTAGCCAGTGGCTCGGCGCCACATTTGAATGTATCACATACTAAAGATTGTTAATTAAGGCAGTCAATTAGGGTGATGTCAGGATGTATAAAATACTAAATAATTATTTAAATTAGTCAATTAAGGTTACGTCAAGGATGTGACGTCACGCAACTTCAAGTCACGCCAAGAGAGAGAGAGAGAGAGCAGAACTTTTTATTTATTGCAGCGGATGAAGAGGCTCCGGCCCTCCGTCGCTTGGGATGGATGGCGGGTGCCCCGCCTCAGACGCAGGCCGACAGACGTTGTTGGCCGGCGGCGTCCCAGGCCAGCTGGATGGCGGCTGGCTGGAGCCCAGGGTCCGAGCAGCGCAGCATGGTCTCCCAGAGTTGCGGCGTCAGATTTAGACCCCTCCCGGGAGAAAAGGGGCAGTCCCAGAGGATGTGTTCGAGGGTCCCTCTCGAGTCACAGTTTGCACAGAATTCAGATCTTTCTCCTGGGAGCATATGGCTCACCAGGAGTGGGTGTGGGAATGTCCCAGTCTGAAGGTGACGGCAGGCGACGGCCTGCCTGCAATTTAGGGTAGGGGCTGGCGCAGCAGCCACCCGTCTACTGAGTCTATAATGCTGCAGAATTTCTGTGTAAGATTTGGCACACTCTATGCTCCCCGCTCCAAGCCCTCCCCCCCCCCCCCCCTTCTGCCGGCGGCTCGGTGGTAGAGCCCTCGAGCCATGGCATGGGCGGATTCGTTGCGCGCCAATCCCTTCCTATGCTTTTTTCGGCTCTGCTTCCGGTTATGTGACGTCACATCCTTGATGTCACATTAATTCACTTCTTTTTTACGTGCTACTATCAACCTCCGGGCGCTAGGGACAGCATTAAAAGTAGAGAAGCCTGGGTAACCCTGCTGCGAAGCGACGTATCCGCTGACCAGCAGAAAGCCGTCCGCCTGGCGGCTGAGGCCGCGAATAACCAATGTATATTCGCCAGTCCTTAGTCGCGGAGGTTCCAGCCCCCGTTCCTCAGGCCTGCGTGCCAGGAGCGGGGAGTAGGGGGCCTCCTAAATCGGTGGAAATTAAAGTTTTAATCAATCAATCAATCTTCTTTTTTACGCATTTCAGTGTTTGATACTTTCAAATTGCGCGCCAATCCCTTCCTATGCCCGTTTTGGCGTGACTTGAACGCCAGTGTGCACTGGAGTCCAAATCAGCTGTATAGTTCAATCTCACGAACTATACAGCTGATTTGGACTCTAGCGCACACTGGCGTTAAGAGCCCTGTGTTTGCAGAGCCACCGGGGTCGGAGTTGGGGTTTGGATGTGAAAATCAGAAGGCAAAGAAACGGTAAACATCTTGAGGAACCCTCATAGTCGAACACGGTTCCTACGCAGTGCGAGGTGAGCCCGCAACCACTCTTCCACAGAGCGGATTTGTTTGTGTCCGAATAAAGGTGGGCCTAATGTATTCATCATCTTATGACTGTCCGGTAATGCTTAAATACGTCATTAGAAAGAAGATAATGACGGAAGTAATAGGTAAAAGAATAGATAAGAACATTTACGCTTTGCTTACCTGCGATGCGGCGCTCACTAGAAAATTCCTTTGGTCGCTCCCCACCAGATGGCGCGAGCCGCCGCCAGATTCAAAGCCTTAAGGGCCAACCACATGGAGCGAACTTTCTCTGCGAACTTCATGCGCTGGCTCGAGAACTCTCTACCCGAGCCCCGGATGATCAGGCACCCAACTCCGCGCAGGAGGCCGCATCCGTCCTTTCTACATACCACCAAATCACCACATTCTACAAACACAACCGCATGACACTGCCACCACCCCACAGCACCTTGTCAGACGGATTGTTTCATTTCCCCCTACCGTCTCTCATGCCTTCACCCTGGCTTGCCCCCTCACTGCGACACCTGTGGCGAGCCCAAATCCTCACTTTTCCACTACCTGTGGGAATGTCCTTATCCCCAGGCATTGCCCCCCATCCCCCATGCCATCTTTTCTTCCTGGGAGGCTGCTTTGCGGACAGCTCAACCCGCCGGTCAGAAATGGCTGGTGGATCGGGCTCTATGTGAAGCAAAAGCCCGTGGACTCCTGGACTAGTAGGGGACCACCCTGGAAGACTTTTTTTTTTATTATTAAATAAAGTTGTTTCCATCCGTCCATCTATGCGGCGCGGCGGAACGCCGACGCACCGTCGCCGTGCCGAACCACATGCAGCAAAAACTGGCGGTGTCGGCAGCGTCGGCGCCCGAGTGAGAAAACGCACAACCTGGGTCCGCTTCAACAACGCACTTTTCATACTAAGTGACATTTCAACACTTAAGCAGCGTCTCAGCGCCTGACAGCGCTTGTATGCAGCCTCCGAGTGTACGTCCGACGCCGCAGCAGCAGCGTACTGCAGGCGCGTCTCTCTGAAGCAGGGTTTGAGCCAGTGTTGAGTGGAACGTCGAAAAAGCTCCCGCTTCAGCTGTATCATCAGAGTAGCCAAAATCGTAACGCTTACAGCATCTTATGGCGGGACCTTACCAAAGCAGTGCCGCCCGCTGGCGCGACGGACGACAGTGTTCTGCCGTGCGCTGCTCCCTAGTCGTCGCTAGGCCTATATTGTTTCGCATCGATGGTACAGTACATGAAGCGGCGCTATGAAATTCCTTCGTGCTATATTAAATGGTCTACTCATTGAACTGCCCAATTCTCCATTCTTATCTCAGACAATAAAAGCAAAATATGATTAATTTCGGCTCCACTTTCTAGTGGAGGCGGCGCGCAAGCGGACCGGCCGTGACCGCAGCAGCCGTGCCGCAACGGCGGCAGCTGGTTGTGAGTAGAACCTTGCTTGCATCGCAGCTGTCGCTGCTATATCAATCACTCGGTACGGCTCAGCAATCCTCAGGAAGGATGCAGCATTGACATTTGGCTTATTATTTACGAGAACAACAGACTTTAGCACACTTTTCTGAAGTTTTGCGTATCGCCCGCGCGCACGACTCGGAGCTGCAGCCGGCGCGGATGGATGGATGGATGGATAAGGCTGAACCCACTGAATCGGGCGGCGGCGTCACAAGCCGCCTAGCCATGAGTGGTAATATAGTTTGAACCTGTTCTTGCCTTGCTTTCAGCCACCAATCAGCTAACCTTCGTTTCGTTATTTCTACCCTTTTAACGTCTATTTTTCCTCCATTATCCTGAAACCCCGATGCTTTGGCTAAATCTGCCCCATTGCCTTGAACTATAGGACGGAGCTCTTTACAGGAAATTATTAAGTGTTCAGCCTTTTTTTCATCCTCCGCACACATCCTGCACAGCGTGTCTATCTCTTGGTGCTTGCCTCGGTACGCCTTAGTCCGCAATAGTCCTGTCCTAGTCTCAAACAACAATGAGCTGCCCCTAGAATTATCGTAAATGTTTAATTTGGCTATATCCTGCTTGAAAGTTCTGTGCATTCCCAATGCTGATTTGGTCTCCATCCCTGTTTTCCACAGACCCCTCTCTGTTTCTTTAACCTTTTTCTTAACTGATAATTCCTGGCTTGTCCCCCTACTGCTGTTCAAATATTTGCTTGCCAATTTTCTTGTCCGCCTTCTCCATCTTGTACCAACATTCCTCATGTAGGGGTAGCTGAAGACTTTCCTAGCTCACCGCTTTTCTCCCATTTTTCTCAATCGTTGCTCAAACGCTATCTTGATGCCAGCTTCCCTGCTCTCAAAAGAAGACCATCCCAGGTCACCCTGCACACCCTGGTTTAGCGTATTCCCATGAGCTCCCAAAGCACACCTACCCACCCCGCGGTGCTTAATTTCCAACCGTGCTCGGACCTCTGAACTCATATACAGGACTGCATTGGCAAAAGTTAGACTAGCAACCATCACACCTTTCCAAATCCCTCGCACCATTTCATACCTATTGTAATTCCACAGTGCCCTGTTTTTCATGACGGCTGCTTTTCTGCTTCCCTTAGCTGCCAAATATTTTTCATGCTCTGTTAGATATTCAGCTCCATTATTTATCCACACCCCAAGATACTTGTACTTATCCACTACTTCCAGCATGTCCTCCTGTATCCTATGTTCGCCGGCCTCATTATCATTAAAAATCATGACTGACGATTTTTTCTTGCTAAACTGCAGACCTAACTTATCTCCCTCGATACTACAGATATCCATCAACTCTTGCAAATCTACCCAGTTGTCAGCCATCAGTATCGTATCATCTGCATACATTAGTCCTGGTAATAACTGTTGGATGAATTCTCCTGAGTAAGGAAAGGTTGAAGCCGAGTCTACTCCCCTCTAGTTTAGCCTCTAATCCTTGCAGGCAGAAGTGCTGCCATCTCACGGTGGTTGCGCCTAGGAGCGGCCGTTCAGTTCACAAGGTTTGCTGCGGTTTGATAACTCAAGAGGCAGTGCCCTACTTTTTGAAGCTATAGATCAGGGTGCCTTAGAACTCGTAGCCACAAAAAGAAATTTAACAATGGAGATGACGCCTGTAGTGTATGTGGTAACTCCAGTGAAACAATTGACCATATTATACTCGAATGTATTGGTATCCACCCGGAAGTCGATGCAGGCGCAGTAACTGTTCCTGAAGCTCTGGGGTTTTGAGGTACCAGTGGCCGGGTGAATAAACCGGCGGTGGAAACTAGCAAAAAACGACTGGAAGATTGGTGGCTTAAAAGCAGAGAAGTGACATAATGTTAGTAATGTAGAAACAAAAATTTAATAAATAGAATGATGGTTTAGTTAACCAATCTAAATTAATAATTAAGATATAGGGAAAAAATGAGCATGATAGCTACTGCTACCACCCCGTTTCAAAGGGGACGCTCCTATATACCATCCATCCATCGCGGGAAAATCGCTCCACGTGGGTCGGCCTTTATACATCCATCCATTGTCTTCAGAGCATTGGGGATAAAGACTGCGAAGAAGAAACAGACTACACCGTTGAAACCGGAAGATATTAACAAAACAGTGGTTATCTGATTATTGGTTAAAATCAAGGCAGGAGAGAAATTTCACACTGCACTAAATGCAACAAAAGCAAAACAGACTACTTGATGCGGCTAGGGGACGTGTGCCGACTCATACATCCATCCGTCGTGGCTGTGGCTGGGCACGGGTGCGGGTAATGTCTTCTCGGCCCCATCACGCTGCTTGCGCTCAATGCTTGTAAGATTCAGGCCAAACTGGGAGGGGAGGGGGGGGGGCAGAGGGGGACCGAGATTTGAACGGAAGGTGCCGAAGAAGAGCTTTTTGTTCTGGCTGGAATCCTGTTCTTAGGTTTGTGCCCTGCACCATCGGCTCCAAAGGAAAGTGAGGGTCTCTCCCAGAAGACTGCCCAGCCATTTCCAATGTTTGCCATGACTTTTGGAATATTGTGGAAATATGCACTGCACTGAGTCTGTATATAAAATTCTTTATACTCGGGGACACCTTTTCTTGGCACTGAAGCCAAAGCTACAGAGCCAAACCGCACCCTCTTCCTACGCAGCTGAATATAGTCCCTAGTTACAGGAGTAGTTTATGAAAAAACAAATTGAAATCATAGCGCTAGTTAATTGCGGTATATTTTTTACAACAGAACTGATTTTCCGAAACGAAGCTGTTATGCCTAAAACACTTGTCTTGGTTCCACCTGGTTTTCTTCTTTGATGTCTGTCGCGGGTTTTGGAGACCCACACCCCTTTTTACCCCTTGATTGCTGACTACGGTATTAAAGTTAGCGACCGCACAATCAGTGTTGGCACTGTCTGAATTAACGTGCCAGAGCCTTCCCGTTTTGCTGAGCTTAAAAACACGTTCCAAGCCTACGAATGCGGTCACTCGCCATTCAGACAGCGGCCGGACCCGGCGATCTGGAAGGGAAATGGCGCCTGCGGGCACCTTTGCGGTACTCTGAAACTTTTCCAGTGACTCTGAGGCGAGACGGAGACGGCGGAGGATGGGAGGGTGCCGGGCAGTGCAGCGCATTCGAATGGCGTTGCGCTTTGCGATGGCGGGATTGAAGCGCCGGCGGCGGAGCATGTTTTTGGGCTCTAGCCGTGGGCAGACTGAACATAATTTTGCTGTAATGCTTCACCAGCCGAAAATAACTCAATTTCACTAACACGCGCATATAACAGCTTAGTCAAGAGGTGTACCGCTTCGTTCAAAAGTTGTGTCTGCTCCTCTAATGTCGCAAGGTATGCTTTTGCGTCAACGCATGCTGTATGGGTTTTCCTCTTAATTTTTAGACCGAAAGTGCGATGGGAAATAGCTCAGCAATCAGCAACACAAGGTTAACCCCTCACCCCTTTCGCGGCGCGCGTACACGGCGGAACGAAACGTTGGACATGACCCTTTTTATACGTAGGAGCGCTTGTTGCTAAAACAAGCTATCTCTCATAACGTAGGAATAATATGACTTCTGATTATATGCTTAAATAATACAGCAAGAGCCGGTCGATTTCGTCCTCCTCGACAATGTCTAGACGAAACCCAAAACAAGTCTGAGCATCGCTAAGGTCCCATATTGTAGTCAGTTCAGTTCAGTTCAGTCGTTCAGTCGTGTCCGACTCTTCGTGACCCTATAGACCATGTCACGCCACGCTTTCCGGTCTCTCACTATCTTCCTAACATCACATAACTTCATCTGCAGTGCCTCGAGGATGCCATCTAACCATCGCGTTCGCTGCCTACCCCTTCTCCGGCGACCCTCAACCTTTCCCAACATCAAATCTTTCTCCAGCGACTCCTCTCTTCTCATCAGATGACCAAAGTAGCTGAGCTTTAACTTTAGAATTTGACCCTCCAATGAGCAGTCAGGGTTTATGGTCGACAATATCGACTGATTTGATCTTCTGGCAGTCCAAGGAACTCTCAAAAGTCTTCGCCAACACCACAATTCAAACGCGTCAATTCTTCGGCGGTTAGCCTTTTTCACAGTCCAACTCTCGCATCCATACATCACAACTGGAAAGACCATAGCACGAGTTATACGGATCTTGGTTGGCAGACTAATGTCTCTGCTCTTTACTAGGCGGTCAAGGCTAACCATTGCTCTCTTTCCCAGAAGCAGGCGTCTCCTAATTTCATGGCTGCAGTCTCCTTCCGAGGTAATCTTGGAGCCCAAGAAGAGAAAATCTGGCACAGCTTCCACTTCTCGTCCATTGATGCTCCAGGACTTGATAGTGCAAGACGCCATTATCTTTGTCTTTTTAATGTTCAGTTTAAGCCCAAATTTCTCACTCTCTTCTTGTACGCGCATCAGAAGTCTCTTAAGTTTCACTTCACTTTCTGCCATTAAAGTGGTATCATCCGCATATCTAAGGTTGTTGATACGTTTTCCAGCAATCTTCACTCCAGCTGAAGACTCGTCGAGACCGGCCTTCCTCATGATGCACTCTGCATATAGGTTAAATAGGCAAGGCGACAGTATGCAGCCTTGCCTCACTCCCTTCTCAATCGGAAACCAATCAGTAAGACCATGCCCAGTTCTGACTGTGGCCTCTTGCCCTTCATACAGGTTCCTGAGGAGACAGATGAGGTGTATTGGGACTCCCATCTCTTGGAGAGCTTGCCACAATCTGCTGTGATCTACGCAGTCAAACGCTTTCGCATAATCAATAAAGCAGAAGTAGATGGGTTTCTGGAATTCTCTTGCTTTTTCGATGATCCAGCGAAGGTTGGCAATTTGGTCTCTAGTTCCTCTGCCCTTGCGAAACCCAGCTTGCACGTCCGGAAGCTCCCGATCCACATACTGCTGCAGCCTACCTTGGAGGATTTTCAACATCACCTTGCTAGCATGCGAAATAAGCGCGATCGTGCGGTAGTTGGAACAATCTTTGGCACTGCCTTTCTTTGGAATGGGGATGTAAACTGACCTCCTCCAATCCTGTGGCCACTGCAGGGTTGTCCAAATCTTCTGACATAATGTATGCAGAATGTTAACAGCGTCATGGTTGAGGTTTTGAAGCAACTCAGCTGGAATGCCATCAATTCCGCTAGCTCTGTTCTTAGCAAGGCTGGCTAAGGCCCATTCAACTTCTCTCTTCAGGATGCCCGGCTCGAGATCAGTAATCACAACCGTCTTATGTTGGGTTTGCACATTCGGGTCCTTCTTGTACAGTTCTTCTGTGTATTCCTGCCACCTCTTCTTTACCTCTGAGGCTTCAGTGAGGTCCTTGCCTCGTTTGTCCTTTATCACGCCCAGCTCTCTCTTTTTTTTTTTTTAGAAGCCTCCATATTGTAGTGGAGGCTTCTAAAAAAAGAGAGAGAGAGAGAATGTGTGAATACTACAATATTTTCGCTGAAGAAAAAAATTCTCAGTGACCGCCATCCACGGCGGGCATGCAAGAGTGTAGCTGACACCGCGAATAGCAGACGACATGGGAATGGTATCCGTTGTGATGTCATCAGCCAATGGTTGCCAGACCAGAAAAATGATTTCGATAATAATAATAAAAAAAGGTTGGTTGGGTTGGTTTGTGGGGTTTAACGTCCCAAGGCGACTCAGGCTATGAGAGACGCCGTAGTGGAGGGCTCTGGAAATTTCGACCACCTGGGGTTCTTTAACGTGCTCCTATTAATTTATTTCAATATTATCTACTGCACCGAATGGCTTCAAATTTCGAGGATTTATAATTTACCGTGTGTGGGGGGAAATGCAATAATCAGTTTATGCTCAATTGTTAGATGTCATGATCCTTTTGATGACACCGGGTGCCTATCATCCTCCAACCGCACTTTGTGCAGCCTCTTTTGGACCCGCGACGCAGCCCTCAGTTTTCGCTTGATTACCGGTGAGCGGTTACTGCTTGGTTTAGCAAGGTCGCACTCAATGTTAAGCCACGCACGTTCTGAAGGCCCTGTTAGACCTCGTGAAATACTGCAAGCAGGCGTAAGATTTAGAGGTCACTGCAGAAACAGCAGTGGGAGAATGGCAAAGCATTAGCGCTACAGCAACATTTTTGTAATTTTTACAGTTTATTATTTTAGCGTTTTTATTTTATATTCCTTTTTATTCTATGTGTCGGAATTTGTTTATTTTTCTTCGTGTTTTTAGTTTTTATTTTATTCTTTGATCCCACTAGCTATCACGGATTATTATTTTATCAGTATATCTGTTATTAGAGAGTTTTAGAATAGGGGGCCCCAAGCTTTTGGGCCCCCAAGGAGCTTGGGGCGTCGAAATGCGCATGCGCAGAACGTAAGGCGCGCTTGGGGTCTTGGATTAACGCTAGGGACGGCCACTAGAGAGTTTTAGAATAGGGGCCCCAAGCTTTGGGGCCCCCAAGGAGCTTGGGGCGTTGAAATGCGCATGCGCAGAACGTAAGGCGCGCTTGGGGTCTTGGGTTAACGCTTGGGGCGGCCCCTATTTTTCCAAAATAGCGTTCGCCCCAAGCCGCCGTTGGGTCGCTTGGGTTACGGCAACATGGCGGCGCTCGGCCAAGCGGCGGCCGTCGCCTCGGCACACATTCGTCGTCACCGCTCCATGGTGTCACGCGTTCATGGCAAACGAAAGGCCAACGAAGCTTATGCTATGTCTCATGATGCCCGCACAACCAAATTTTAGCGATAAAACGCCCTATATTTTCTGATTGCTTCCGGATTTACCGAGCTGCTAGGCCTAGCGAGTTCGCCTCGTTTGGTTGCCATGGGGACCAGACGGCGGAAAGCGCGGAAGGTTCAAATGAGTTTTCCCGGCCTCGGCCTGGATTGACAATTGGCCGATTTCGTCTTGTATGACAAAAACAGTTTATATAACTGGTAGTTTCAATATAGTTTTGTGCAATAGTAGCGCTTTTTGATGAACAAAATAGCGTTGTTGGCTCTTATATATTTAAATGCTTTTTCTTGGTTTACCGTCGTGGCGCTGCAATCGACGAACGCAAGCCCGGCTCCGCTGCGTCGGGAAAACCCCTATTCTAAAACTCGCCGCTCGACTGGCACGTTGCGCAGCCGCACGCTATTTCCTTGGGGGCCCCAAGCCTTGGGTCCCCCTATTCTAAAACTCCCTACTATTTTTCGGAAATAGCGTTCGCCCCAAGCCGCCGTTGGGTCGCTTGGGTTACGGCAACATGGCGGCGACCGGCCAAGCGGCGGCCGCTCGCCTCGGCACACATTCGTCGTCACCGCTTCATGGTGTCACGCGTTCATGCCAAACGAAAGGCCAACGAAGCTTATGCTATGTCTCATAATGCCCGCACCACCAAATTTTAGCAATAAAACGCCCTATATTTTCTGATTGCTTCAGGATTTACCGAGCTGCTAGGCCTAGCGAGTTCGCCTCGTTTGGTTGCCATGGGGACCAGACGGCGGAAAGCGCGGAAGGTTCAAATGAGTTTTCCCGGCCTTGGCTTGGATTGACAATTGGCCGATTTCGTCTTGTATGACAAAAACAGTTTATATAACTGGTAGTTTTACTATAGTTTTGTGCAATAGTAGCACTTTTGGATGAACAAAATAGCGTTGTTGGCTCTTACATATTTGAATGCTTTTCTTGGTTTACCGTTGTGGCGCTGCAATCGACGAACGCAAGCCCAGCTCCGCTGCGTCGGGAAAACCCCTATTCTAAAATTCGCCGCTCGGCTAGCACGTTGCGCCGCCGCACGCTATTTCGTTGGGGGCCTCAAGCCTTGGGTCCCCTATTCTAAAACTCCCCATTGATTGCCATCATCAATATTTATCATTTTACAATTTTACACATCCTCTAATGCTTTCATTATTATAACGTCCTCCACCCAGACATCTACACTAGTGATATGTGCAGTGTATGTCAAGTGGGTCCGGCGGACCAATGGCACATCATGTGGGACTGTGCCAGGTTCCCGACCGAAGCTGCATCCAGGACATACCCGCCAGAACCAAATACACACAAGGGCATTAAACTATGGGCCGTCCAGCAGTCCCGGGGTGCGCTTGAGAAGCACAAGCCTCACGGCCCACCACAAGCGGGCCAAAATGAGGTAATGCATAGTAGGGAAAAACCTCGGGTCGACGCTTGGCCAGCTTCACTATGCATTAAAAACTGATCTATTTTTAAGAAGGGAAAGGCGTGGTAACTGCTTCACTTGTTTTCTGTGGACACCGCAACCGCACCGTAAGGGAAGGGGATGAAGGTGGGAGTGAAAGTAGAAAGAGAGAAAGAGGAGCCGTAGTGGAGGGCTTCGGAGTAATTTCGACCACCTGGGGATCTTTAACGTGCGCTGACATCGCACAGCACACGGACGCCTCCTCGTTTCGCCTCCATCGAAACGCAGCCGCCGAGGTCGGGTTCGAGCCCGGGTACTCCAGCACAGTAGTCGGGCGTCTCACCACTGCACCACCCCGGCGGGGCTCCTCCACCCGGACATCTACACGAGTGATATGTGCAGTGTATGTCAAGTGTGTCCGGCGGACCAATGGCACATCATGTGGGACTGTGACAGGTTTCCGACCAAAGCTGCATCCAAGACATACCCGCCCAAACTTCAAAGTGCTGTACAAAGCACACATAAGGGCATTCAACTATGGGCCGTCCAGCAGGCCTGGGGTGCGCTCGAGAAGCACAAGTCTCACGGCCCACCACAAACGGGCCAAAATGAGGTAATACAGAGTAGGGCATAACCCCGGGTCGACGCTTGGCCAGCGTCACGACGCATTAAACCGTCGTTTGCCGGAATCTCAATAAAGTTGTACATACATACATACATACATACATACATACATACATACATACATACATACATACATACATACATACATACATACATACATACATACATACATACATACATACATGCATACATACATACATACATACATACATACATACATACATACATACATACATACATACATACATACATACATACATACATAATTTGGTTTGTACGTACGTGCATAAGTACATACATACGTGCAAACGTACAGTCTTTGTCAAAAGTGTAGGGTCCAGGGGGTCCGCTTCTGATTCACTTTGTGCGGCTTGCATTTGCAGTGTTCGTAATTTTTTTGGTGGTAAGAAGATGTTTTGTCCTACCTTCTACAATAGGAAAGACCTCCACTAGTGCTAAATCGGCGTCATTACACGGCTCAGAAGTCGACCCCCCGCGCTATACACTTTTGATAAAGGCTGTACATACATACGTCCATACATACGTGCATACGTACATACATACATAATTGGTTCACAGGAAGGGAAAGGTGCTGTATCTGTCACTTTTTCTGTGGACACCTAAACCGCGCTGTAAAGAAAAGGAGGAAGGTGGAAGTTTAGGCGGAAAGAGAGAAAGAGAAGCCGTAGTGGAGGGCTTTGGAGTAATTTCGCCTACCTGGGTATCTTTAACGAGAACTGCGGTCGGGATGGAAACCGGGCACTCAGGCACAGCAGTCGGGCGTCTTACCACTGCACCATCGTGGCGGGGTAACCGATCATTGATATTGCCGTGAACTATTTAAATCTTTATTTGTTCCTATTCGACAGCCGCTGGCATGCGACCTTATCACTGAGATTCTAGCGCACATAGCAATTCTGTATTCCGTGGTTGTTCATACTCGTTGTCGCGAGACGACGCTTTATCATTTTCTTGGTCGCGAAAGATGCGTCGGGAAGTATCTCGAAGATTCCAGCCTTTCGCGTGTGTTTATACAATGTTCCAGGTCATGCTAGTGCTTCCAGCTTTATCTAGATCTCTCCTCGCCTCTTTTAAATTCAGTGCTGACAAGTGAGACTGGAATTCTTTGTTCGACGACCGCCGAGCACGATTGTTTCTATCGCCGCCGCCGAATCGCTAAGTTTTTTTGCAGGCGCAACTCAGCCCAATAAAGAGTTTCTTCAGTGCACTGCACTCACTGACTCTTTATTGTGTCATCAACCTTGTCACCACCATGTGACAATATATTGATGCTATCGCGTCGAATATGTTGTGTACAATACATCACCATCTTTTCCTGAAAAGGAAAAGCTTTCGATCAACTTCGTTTTGGTTTCGCATCTCTGTTTAAAAGAGAAAAAAGAGAGGGATGAAAAGAATTGTCTTTTCCAGCTTTCGAAATTTTTCTAAGGGGAGGGGGGTGGCTGCTCCTGGCCCAACGAGGCTGGCACTGGTAGATCACTGCTGCTTGCGGCGGGGCTAGCCTGCCACCATATTTTTATCTGTATTGTATGCCGTCATTGCACCCGCTACCGTTTCGTTGGGGGACGACGGCTGTTGTGACGGGCGTGTTTATCTCCCTCTTCTTTTTTTTTCTTCTCTATTTTCTCTTCTTCCCGCGCGAGGCAACGGAGGTGGCTCAGCTACACAGCCAGTAGCAGGCCCGTGCATTTTCTTTTCCTTCTTCCTTCAGTCACAACAAGGCTGAAATCTCAAATAAATCAATCAATCAATCAATCAATCAATCAATCAATCAATCAATCAATTAATCAATCAATCAATCAATCAGGAGTGTATCATGCACCCAGCATTTTGCTTCTGCGTTTTCAAAGACTACATCCAAGTAAAGAGAAAAATGACACAAACAAGCCAAATCCATTTATATATGTATTGCGCCCATTTCCTGTCGAAATATTCGCTTTTCCTATGCTTGGCATAGGAAAAGCGTATATCTCGACAAAAGCAAATATTTTGATAAGAAATGGGGAAAGGATATGGGCGCAATACATATATAGAATGGATTTGGCGAGTTTGTGTCATTTTTCTCTTTACTTGGATATCGACTTTGAAAACAACGAAGCAAATTCATGGGCGATACACGGGTTACAGCTTGAGATGTCAATCTTCGATAAATTTCGAAAACACGAAAACAGAATTCTTTTCCCTATTATTTTTTTAGACCGAGATGCGAAAACAAAACGGAGTTGATCTAAAACTTTTCCTTTTCAGGAAAAGATGGGGATCATTATCACTCGTTACTGTTCAGTGCACAACGAGTATCAATGATTGCTGTGAACTTCCTTTCCGTAATGAACTTCAAATATACGCAAACAAGTGTTTGCACCCGCTGGCTAGTATATGCACGTTACTGCAATACGCCCAATTTTTAATGGAACGAAGTTCCCGCGCGCGACAGTTGCGTGTTCGAACCCGAACTCAGCGGCTGCGTTTCGATGGGGGCGAAACGAATAGGCGTCCGTGTTCTGTGCGATGTCAGCGCACGTTAAAGATCCCCAGGTGGTCGAAATTACTCCGTAGCCCTCCACTACGGCTCCTCTTTCTCTCTTTCCACTTTCACTCCCACCTTCCTTCTTTCGCTTACGGCGCGGTTGCGGTGTCCAGAGAAAACAAGCGAGAAAGTTACCGCGCCTTTCTTTTCTTATAAATCAATCAATCAATCAATCAATCAATCAATCAATCAATCAGTTGCGTGCGAGATCTGTGCACGAGATCTGTCATATTCCGCGAGATGTGTTCTTGTCTAGCGTTCCTGCCATCTGCAATCCCACACTTGAACGCGTACCAAGGAACGCCACGCAACAGATGGCGTAGCGT
Source organism: Amblyomma maculatum (assembly GCF_055883805.1). Classification (NCBI taxonomy): domain Eukaryota; kingdom Metazoa; phylum Arthropoda; class Arachnida; order Ixodida; family Ixodidae; genus Amblyomma; species Amblyomma maculatum. Next base: position 94,870,554 of record NC_139354.1, on the reverse strand, counting down.
ATTGCCCACTGTGGTATTGCCGTTCCCCGAAAACTGCAGCAACGGAACTGAAAAATAAAACAACCTTAGGTTTCGTTTGAGCATGATGCGCTGTACGGAAACTGAAATAAAATGTTAATGAAATAGTTTTACGGCTTATAATTACTAACTGTAAAGAGCGTAATACATCGATGGCGTCCGTCGCGCCAACTTCGCGACATTGAATAAGTTAATTTGAAAAATCGGCGCGCCGTAAACCTGTAAAAAAACAAGATATTAAAGCACGTTAAAAGGCGTTTGCTGCTGAGAGCTGTGTCTGAACGCAATCTAAAGGTACCATTCCCTCAGTGAAGACAGGAGTTGATTACAGTGCAGGTAATTGTAATAGTGTAGAGGCGTCCGTGTGCTGTGCGATGTCAGCGCACGTTAAAGATCCTCAGGTGGTCGAAATTACTTCGTAGCCCTCCACTACGGCTCCTCTTTCTCTCTTTCCATTTTCACTCCCACCTTCCTTTCTTCCCTTACGATGCAGTTGAGGTGTCCACAGAAGCGTAACAGATACTGCGCCTTTCTCTTCCTGTGAACCAATTATTATTATTATTAATATTAACCGTTGTCATAAACGTCATCTCCTGACTGCGTTCGCGGCTGGTTTTGCTGCTGTTAAGAACAAAAAACATGGTATTATGCAACCTCAAGGGGAACGTACCCCAGGAAATATGGTCGTAACTTATTTGAATGTTGTGAATTAAAAATAAAATAAAATAAATGTACCTAAAGGAATAGAACACATTTCCTTCGATCAGGTACGTAGTGTTAATCCAATACGCCACAGAAGCGACGGGTAGTGCTGTCTTTAAATGCGCTCTTGTTCGTTTTGATTCAACGTACTTAAAGATGGTGCGACGGACGCAACTAGCATGGTCAAAGGATTTCTGGAAGCAATTCTATTCCAGCAAACTATTTTATTGCGTACGCATTTTAGTTTATGCACTTCAATGTGTACTCAGAAAGCATATAGATTTATTTATTTCCTTTTTGTTGTGTTTTATTTTTTAGTGACATCACCTGGCATTTCCGTTACTGCAGTTTTCAGGGATTGGCAATACGCCACGGTGTACCACCCAAACACACTTGGCGGAGAAAGTGCGACAGATACTGTGCATTTCCTTTCCTGTTAACCAATGGTAATTATACGCATGTGCGATAGCAGCGCACGTTAAAAATAATGATAATAAATTTCGTGGCGTATTGCCAACCCCTGAAAACTGCTGTAACGGAAGTGCCAGGTGACCATCACTAAAAAAAAAAAAAAAAAAAACACAACAAAATGGAAATCAATAATGCTATATGTTTTCTGAGTATACATTGAAGTGCATAAACTAAAATGCATACGCAATAAAATAATTTGCTGAAATAGAATTGCTTCCAGAAAACAAGATCCCCATGTAGTGGAAATTACTCCGTAGCCCTCCTCTGCGGCTCCCCTTTCTCTCTATCCACCTTCACTCCCACCATCCTCCCTTCCCTTACGGAGCGGTTGAGGTGTCCACAGTACAAGTGTGGCAGATACTGTGCCTTTCCCTTCCCGTGAACCAATTATAATGAATTATACGTATGAAGCACTGCAACGCGAACGTCGATAAGAGGCAGACGATGAGAGGCAAGAGATAGGAGAGGAAGGGTGGACATTTGTCATTATCCTTTTTAAAAAGAGACGTCCAGAAGACCATCTGTTGTTTTGTTTTATTTGGATGGTTGTAGGCAAACGTATTTGAGGTGTTTCGGATTTGAGGGTTGAGTGAGGATTTGAGTGAGTAAAAGAACAGACAGCTCTCATGTACGTTGATATCTCTGGGAAATTTGCACTGTCGTTTTAAATTGAGACCCCGCACGGCTATTCACACCCACCTTGGATGGTTCAAATATTGGCTTTGACGGTATGCGACTGAGTTCAGCGATTGGTTTGTACAAAGAAATGTCACCATGTGGACGGCTCTGGATACTTAGCAGAATTACACGCATATCATTCAGACCCTATTTTACAGTGCTTAGTGAGGCGACATTGGAGGAAAAAATTATTATGAGGAATTTTACTGCGTTTTTTTTTTTTCCTTTCGGGAGATGAAAAAAAAAAAAAAAAAAGAAACGTGAAACTGCCTTCTCGAATTTTTTGCTCTGCGTTTTTTTCTCTTCCGCATACCTGAATGGGAGAAATGTCTGCATTGTGCAAAAAATCCCTCAAATGTTTTGCGTACATCGTTTCTTCTTTTTCTTTTTTAACAAATAAACAGGCACTTCTGGTAGAGAGTGCCTAATGCCCGAGCGGGACCACCGGGTAGCACCATCTTCTACTGCCTGAAGCCCAAACGATTCTCTGGCGACGCACACACGTCACCCGCCTCAGACGTGCTTCTTCAAAGCGGGCGGAATGTAGTTATACGGCGGAGGACTGCGCGCCGAGAAAGTGGAAACGTGGGGGCAGCGGAGGGGGGTGAATCAGTCCTTTGGCGGCAATACCTACAACAGCGATATGGAGCTGCCACTGAAGCTCCGTCTGAAGGCCCTTTTAGCTCGGCGACAGCACTAGTAACATCCAGGGCCTGACAGCTGCAAACCAAATATCAAGAAAGAGTGGGAATCGTGTCATGATCTTTAAGGATAAGGCCGATTGGCGCCGCGAACCGGTCAGCACACTTTTCAATCATGTTAGTTAAATGTTGAAGTGATTGAATGTTTGCAGAGTGTAGATCAATCTTTGAGGTTTCAAAACCAAGCTCACACGGGGGCCCCGTTCGTTGTCAGCTGGGCTGGGTCTTGAAGTTCCGCAAATTAGGCCACCCCGAAGAGACAATATTTCCATAGCCAATTCCATATTGCTTTTAACTGTCGCTTAGAAGCTTTCGAGTTTGCCAATGTCCTTTACACGAAACTTCAGTTCCTTCTCGTTTCATTTGTTGTAAATCGTCGTCACTGGACGGTCCCGGAAGGGGCACCTGCCATGCAAGAATTTGAAGCCGAACAGGCTTCCCTGACGGAGCTGTCCTGATGCAAGCAGAGGCATCATTACTTTACCGGAGGTTTCTCACAAATATGAGAGAAATAGAGAGAAAAAAAAAAAGAAATGAAAAAGATACATCCGGCTCCAGTTCCCTTATTTCACACTCTCAGAACAGCTGCAAAAAAAGAGAAAGCACTGTACCAATTATCAGCAATACATATTCCGGCAGTTCGTTCAACACTCCATTCCCACTATACGGTCGACTTGTCTCCGGCAGGGCAAAGAAGCCAGCCTCTAAAACACTGCGAGCCCCTAAACACCGCGAGCAGAGAAGCCGAAGCCATGCATGTTAATGTGTTCTGCGGGAGCCTTCGCCTAGCCAATTCGGTCTTCAGAATTACCGTTGACAGGTAACAGGCGTGCTTGGGGCTTGATTTTCACTCCTTGTCTTCCGGACAAAAAGGTCGAAGAGAAAGCGTCCGGATGTCGCGTAGTGAGAGCGCGTGTGCGACGCAGCGCTTTACAAAATGGAATCAGGGAGGGAATGAGACATACTCAAATTAATTAAACTCATTTGCATAGTTTTATTGTGATAAGGCAATTGTTTCAATTGCAGAATGGATATTCGCAATGGCACCTCAAATACCTTGCATTTATCCCGCTAATAAGGCCGCTTTAGGAGGAGCTGATTTACAATATGTATAGGGTGTCCCAGCTAACTTGGACCAAGATTTTAAAAAATACGGTTAGCCCTAGACCAGTTAAACCGATTCAGAGCTGTTCAGAGTCGCCTATGCTAGCCTCAAGAATTTTTTTTCGTTCACTAAAATTAATTAGTGAAGACTAATTAGCTGTTTATGGGCTATGGAACGAAAAATGGTAGGGGTAGCATTAAGGGATAGGAAGCGTGCAGACTCGGTCAGAGAAATAACTCAAGTTACTGCCATTCTATACTGGAAATTAATAAAAAGAAATGGGCATGGGAGGACATGTAGTGCGAAGAGAGGATAACCGATGGCCGCTTAGGGTAACTGGATTCTGAGGGAATGAAAACAGCATCGGACGGCAGAAAGTTAGGTGGGCGGATGAGGTTATGGAACTTCGCAGGAATCAAGTGGATGCAGCTCGCACAGGACCGGGTTAAGTGGAGAAATATGGGAGAGACCTTCGCCCTGCAGTGGGTATAGTCAGGCTGATGATGATGATGTAATTATTGGCTTGAGAGAAAAAGTGTCAATGCAAAAGTTGCAAATCTCGAAAAACAGGTAGCTACATTGTTTCCACCAAACTAGCGTTTACGCAAAGTGATATTTTTACCAGCCGAAAACAACAAACGCCCCCCCCCCCCCCAAAAAAAAAAAAAAAGAAACAAAGAAGAGAAACCTCGACAGTGCGGCATTGCTTTAAACCCTCGAGTCGCGCCCGAGATAACAAAATCTGTTTTTCTGGGCCGTGCTCACTACGCTGAAGCTGGTTGTACGCACTTGGCGAATGGTTTATATTAACAACTGGTCACGTGACAGCATTTTTTGAAGGCCTATAAATAGGCTGGCGTAAGTAGCAGCACGATGGAAACAACGTAGCAATCCGTTTTTCGAAAATATCTACAAGTTTGCTCTGACACTTTATATCTCAGGCCAATCATTACAAAAATAGCTAATTAGTCATCACTAATTAATTACCTTTAGTGAACGAAAAAAATACTTGAGGTTAGCATACGCGATTCTCAACAGCTCTGAGTTGGGTTCACTGTGCTAGGGATAACCGTATCTTTGAAAATCGTGGTCCTAGTTAGGTTATGATTATCTTTGAGAGTTTAGTCCAGGTTATGATTACCTTTGCGAAATCGAAACTGTGCGACATTTTTTTGTGTTTTCTAGAACACCCTAACGTTTTTATAGTCTATCGCTCTCTGTTTTCACTCAGCTTGTCAAAGCATACTTACGTAATACTTTTCGATGTGGTTTGGATGTCGACTGACGTTTATTCTTTTACTGGGTGGAAATACAGGCACCCCAGCGTAAATGTCTGTGCTCTGTTATTAAGCTTAATCTTACACAATACGTTTAAAACGGTTTCGAATCGTGTTACAAGTATAGAGAAGATTTCTTGGCATCTCCTCTTCGCCAACATACGATGGCAGTATCGCGTGTTCAGCGTAGTGGATTCTTATTACAGCCAGATGTGTTGTTGCTTTCTTTCTTTTCACCCAGAACTGTGCGCTGACAAAACTGTCATCTGGGAATGTCAGTAATAACAACAATGACACGTGTATATAGCGCGCACCAGTGTCGGCCTGCAAAAAGAAAACGTACAAGAGCAGGGTATATTATGTGGCGCGTCATCACTACATAATATTCATCATGACGGAGAACCTTGTTTTTCTGCGAAATACGGATAAAATATTTCCGCGTGAACTAGTGATTAACCGCGACGCTGTACTGTATCTATTCTAGCGAGAAAATACCTAACGTATGCAAAAAGAGGCGATCTGTCCTCCACTGTGCGAGCATGTTAAAGTAAACCAACGAAAATATAAGCCCGCCAGCGCACGATGACCATCAAAAAGGGAACAGTTTACTACGCAATCAAGTTCACGCCCCATAACGCATGAACGTTACACTGCATTCGCCGTACAAGCGAACTGAATCGAATAAACCGCTCATTTGTGTCGTTTTCAGCAGCGAGAGATACAAATCACGCCCCAACACTTCCGCGCGTATGGCGTCGTGGCCTTTGGAGAGTTGGGACCGAGGGCAGCGTTCGCGTTTCTGACTCAGAACATACGGGCGACCATGTTGCACTGTTGGGTGCTGCTGCGAAGGAACAAAACAAAACCAACAAATATGAGGAGCCGATCCAGGCTTTGCTGCTGCTGCTGCAGCAGCAGCAGCCTCGGCAAGCGCCTTCGCAAAACCGCAAACAGAAGCGGCAGCAGCCAGCAACGCTCCTTCGCAGCTCGAAGCCAGCCGGGCTGAGCAGAGAGCAAGGAGAAAGAAAGAGTGAGAGGAGGAGCGAGGAAGTCAACGAGATTTTGGGGAGAGAAAGAAAGGAGCGCGAGAGAGTGCGTGCGTCCGCCAGCCGCGCCAGGTTTTCGTCGCAGCAGGCATGAGTCACCCCTGTGGCGTAAGCAAAAGCTGCACGGGGGGAGTCTGCCATGGCGGCTAGCGAGCGCTGCCCGGTGTAAAGAGCTTCCTGCTGTCGTTGCGATCGCCGCTTTCGCTCGCGCTGCAACGACGGGACCGTGTTGAGTCGTTCGTCTTCTACGATCATGGTGGTGGCATATTCGTGTTGCAGCAGTAGCGCGTTGAGTGTGCGCGGCATCATCGAAGTTGTTGGCCGGTGCGCCTGAGCTACGCGCCCGAGTTGTCGGGAAAACGAGAAAACAAAGTCACGCAGCCTCGTCTTCGTGCTCTTCGCTACAACTACTTCGGATGTGTGCGCTGGTGTGCGTTGCTTCGACGAGTCCTGCCGTGGCTCAACGCTGTATGGCCGCTGGGAGTTCGGGGTGAGTACGCACACGCATCTCGCGCCGCGTTTCCTTCTTGTTTTTGTTTTTGGCGCCGTGCTACCGTTAGTAACGTCGCTCTTGGTTTCGTGGTAGTTGTGCTCGGAGGAGCGGTATGCTCCGAGCGGCCTCTCCGGAACGCGACCGTACTCGGATGAGTCAGGCAGCCGGATAAGCGTACTGCCGGCGGATCTGACTCATGAAGGGAGGCGTGCGTTGAACCGCCGTTACAGCGCGCGCGACATCGAGCACAGAGGAAAGCCTCCTCAGCTCCGGCCTGTTCGGTTGCTGCCAAGTTTTTTCGCACGCCCTTGGAGTTGAGGCCTTGCCCGGGGCCCAAAACGAGCACCCGCTGTCCGCCCGCGACTGCTTTTGCGCGCGCGCGTGTGTGTGTTTTGCATGCGCGAAGCGAACAGGCTCCGCTGGCAAGTAAAAACGACAGACACACGCCAGCTCTCCCACCTGCGCGGCGCGCTCCTACAGAAGCTTGTATGTTGTCGCTTGCACCACCGGGTTGCAATGCCCGTTGCGTTTCCTGCGGGATCTCGTTTGTAAAACCGGCCTCCGCAGAGATGAACTCCGATTTGTAGTTGATATTTTCTGTTGCCGCGACACTGAGGTGCTGCATCGTGCGCAAGTGTTTGATGTTCGAAGGGAGCGTGTTGCTGTTCGCCTGGCTTGCCGGCTGTGCTTGTGGGCGTTGCGGGCAAAGTGGTTGTCGTGCTGAGGCAGCGCGTATCGGGCACACTCTGGCGTGACGGAACGACAGGCAGTCCCCCCCGCCCGCCTTTTGCGGACGTTGTCTTGGCTGGTTGCCACGTCCGTGTGACGCTGCAGTTGTGGCGTGCCTGCTGTGGGAGTTCGTTTGGTTGTCTTCCGACGCGCTCGGCTGACGGCCCGTTACAATCGCCCGCGAAGACGCCACTACGCTCGTAACGCATGCGCTGAGCAGCACTTTTCAGGTGCCGTTGCCTGGTTGTCACTTGGAGGTGTCACATTACCCGGCCTTTGGCGACTAGCTTCAGGCTGAAACGAGTGGATGCTGCGTGAACGAAGATTAGTTCATTATTAATGCATCGTGAATTAGTGGTACAGATCGGCAAGGCTGTCGTGGTCTGTATGCGGAAGAGGTCCTGGCATTGAGAAGTCGGAGCACCTTGGTTGCTAAAATTATGTACTGGTTTGCCCTGTGGGAATGTTTCTGTCGTATGGTGATCGCTCAGTATCTTCACCGTCCGTTGGGCTGTACCGAGTCAGAAGTTTTGAATTGAACTTCTCATTGCCGAAGGTCTAATTGACGCGGCATGCTGCTTCACTTAAGACACAAAACTGTACCAGCGGTGTGCAGCTGAGAACTGCCTTGCTCTGTACTGCCGTTTGACATAGAAGTCGTTTTGTAAGGTTGCGCTCATGCACCTTAACGAGCTAGGCACGAATATTGGCCCATCTGTTCCCCGAGTCTCTCTCTCTCTCTATCTGAAACTGCGCATTTGGGCTGTGCGCAACGGCTTCTCTGATGTGACGTTTTGTTTGGTTCTCGCGCTCCGAAGCTCACCTGTCTCACGTGACCATAGATGCCCCGATGCCATTGGCCGGCTTTTTCCCCGGACAGACGACGGATGTGTATCGGATTGGTTTGCGAGAGGTGACGCACTTAGTTGTTACTCTGGTAATTACTGCTGCGCCGCCATTGTAGTACATGTAATAAGTAAACTACGGGAAGACGGGACAGGCCAGCTTGAACTGTGCCCCTTACTGAACGGAAACGACAATATACGTGTCTGGTTAATGACTGGTAGTCGTGGTATCAAATAAACAAACGCGCTGATGCTACAACTGTATCTGATGACGCGTCTCTTCAGAGCGCACCTTATGAACACTGAAGGGCTGGATTGCAGACAGTTTACTTCCCCGACTTTTCCTGAATATTGTTGCATTGAAGTAGTTTGACGCATCTTTACCTCAGATGAGCAGTGTTGATAAATTCCAGTTTTTAGGAGAACTGCTCAACAGATTTGCGGCTTTTGTTTTTCGCCGCTTCTTCCTAGAAATCGCATGCGCAATGCTTCTTGGAGTGATTGCAGGTCCCATCATCTCGAAGGAGTTTCACGGGAAGTGCTTTCAATACTTGAATGCTAAAGGAAATGCGCAATCGAGGCCTGCAGGTAGAGGTCTTAAAAGCACCTGTAGATATGCGTGAAAGTGACATGGGCAACACTCTGGGTAACCTTTTTCTTCCATGCTACTTTTCCGTCTTCAAGCTTGGCGAGTTTGTTGGCTTAGGTCCCAGAGCCAAGCTTTGCGGCAAATGTCACAGACAATCCAACCAGCAGCATCCTCGGCCGCCGTGATTGTGGCGGGCCAGATGCCCGCGCAGATTCTAGCTGCAAAAGTGCATGGCAGGGCTGTCAATAAACGTTTTCAGTCAATGAGTGCCATTAGAGACGTACTCTTCCTAAACATTGTTTCTTGCCTCCGGCTTCCCACCGCTATTGCTGCGTTACTACTACGACGACATTAAAACTGATGTTAGTATACTTCCTCCTGCGTGACAAAGTTATGATGCCAAGCCCGAAATGTTTCGTTGTGGTCCTCGTCGACCCTTGCCTGGGAATTACCCTTCCTACGTCGGTGAGATTATCCCGCTAATCACGTCTCACTCGCGTCGCATAGGCTGTCTCGGTATGGCCTCACGGCCCTGTTTCAGTGATTAGGGCACTCTTCCGGGAACGCGGATTCGATCCCGATCGGGGTGGAAACTTTCCGATGGAGACTAAAAATGAGACGCCGTGTGCCAGTGGCGTGGTCAAAAATATATACCGGTAAAAAAAAAAAAAATTTAATTCAAAACTGCATTGAAATGGCACAAAATCAGCAGAGCGAAGCTTTTAGCGATGTGGCTATGAGTCCTACGGAGATAAGCGAAGGAGCAAATGGATTTTCAGATAGCCCAGGTGCTTATATAAAGGCGTTGTTGCTACCTTTCTACGTCCCAACGCTTACCTATAGGCTAAATGCAAGTGTTTTGGAGAATCCACGCTGTTACATCCATAGAGTTTATTCTATGGTTGCGTCCGCAAATTTCTCTTAGCGCTTGCAAATGGAGATGCGGCGATAACTTTTGCTTAGGTGCGGCATTCGGCCTTTGACTGTGTATATACTGGTGAATCGCCAGTGTCAAAAAAAAAAAAAAAAGAATATTCTGGTCGATTCGTTTAGGGTCGCCCGCACCTTTGCGTCTGGTTCCGTGGGCGTAACAAGCCGATCACTACCGGTCGCATCACGTTGGCGACCAATAATGGCCGCAAATCTCACGCATCCATTAGGCCGATTCCTTCGGGTATAAAGGAGTCCTTACTACAGCGGTAACGTAACGTTTTTCTCTTTCAGACCGTGTAACCCATTATATTAATGAGCTGGAGGCCGAATGTTTTCTCCCCGATGGGATTAATTACCAACATTTCTGAGGTAGAATGCCGGGGACTACACCGCCTAAAAAAAAAAAAAAAATGCAAGGAATTTTGCTTAAAGTTTTAGTATCCTGCTATAACGGTGCTGCGCAGGTTTTACTTTTCCATCGCTTATCTTTGTGCAGTTGGTTTTATAATGACACACATTTTTCACCTCTTAAACCTCGTGTTACGTCTAGCCGCATCTCCTGCTCCTCCGCAGGATCGTCCACCTCGCCCCGGCGCGGTGGTTCATGCAGTGATTATAGCGCGCTCGGCTGCTGTATCCAAGTGTGCGGGCTCGAATCCGGCCGCTTTTTTTTTCTTTTTTTTTTTAATGCAGGCGAAAATGTGTAGGCGCCCGTGTGCACGTTATGTCAGTTGCACGTTAAATTAAGAGCCCTGTGTGGTCGAAGCTTCCGGAACCCTTCACTGCGGCGTCTCATAACCTAAGGTGCTTTGCAAAATGAAACCCGATAAACCAAACCATACCGTCCACCTGGCGATAGTGGCGCCGCTGCATATCTGCGGCATCTATGCATCTTCTCCACAGGTGAGAATATTATGCTCGGTGTAGCAGCCTCCTTTTCGCACTTTTAAATCCCGGGTTAAGGCAGTCAGGTGTCGCTTACTGGAATCAGGTCAATGAAGAGCGAAATATAGAATCATATCGCGCATTTATTACAAAGGGCACTCGACCGAAATATCGGATGCCATCTTGCGCAAGAGCTTTCCGGACGGTCAGACACGCACTCCAAAGCAGGTTCTCTATTAGCGTGCTCGCTATCTTTCTCTCGAGGTCTCTTCTGTGTCGGACAACAGCTGCGCTGTTTTTTTTTTTTTTTTTTTGTCCTCTATGGAAGGAAGCTGTAGCCGAGTGCGTAATGAAGATACGTCAGTGTCATGCACTGGCTGACGATCGTCTCTGACCCCTGGACCTCATGTCGACAGCTGCTCCGCATTGAGCGGCGAAAGAAAAAGGCTAAATAAATGAAAGCAGTCGTTTAGTGGGATGCTTTCAAAGGCGGCACATCGCACGGCTCAGTCCTGCGAAGGTTAAGAGAAATAAGTGCGCTTAGCGGTGTACGTCTCACGCCTGTGCACCCTTCAGCTCCTCCTCGAGATAAACTGGCCAGCCCGGCTGGAGATAACGCTGCTGAGATAAGGAAAAGGCCTTGCAGCTCTTTTTTTTTTTTTTTTTCCACAGCCGTTGCTGAAAGCCATGTTGGAGTCAATAGTGGAAGTTTCATTGGCGTCGTTGTGAGACCCCTGAGCTGATTTTAAGGCGAAATACTTTCTTGCCGCTTGAAAGCCGTGACCAGGATCTGTCACCAGAAAGTGTGCGCCGACCTGGGTATAAAATTAAAATAAGAAAATTGATGTGTGTGTGAGGCCCCTACCGTGCGTGCTGCTACTCAGCCATGTTCGTCTTTATTATCTTTATTTCGCAAAAACCAGACCTCTTCAGTGCGGAACTTCCCATAGGGCCCATGCATATATAGCAGATAAATGAAGGGGAAATGAGGGTGCTCGTTATAATACACGAAGGAAAAAAGCCAACAGTCGGCGAGGCCAAGGAAAGCATTGGGGATTGTAATTTATGTCTTTTTTTTTAATTTTTACTTCGATAACCACATAAATTAGTAATGTAATGTGTCTAGGGGAAAGATAAAACACAAAGTAGATGGAAAAACAACGTGCCGATGGTGGGGACCGAACCCACGACCTCCGAATATCGCGTCCGGTGCTCTTCCAACTGAGCTACATCGGCCGCTGTCCCCCCTGCTACTTTCTTGGGTATTAATGTTGTCTGTATACGAACCTTGAGAGTGTTCACCAGCGCCACCCTCAGCCATAGCGGTGGACGTGAAACGTCCTGTGTTACCGCCAGCTGGATTTGATTGGTCCAAACTCTGGTATTTACAAAAAGTGGAGGCTACCAAGACCGTTAAAGGAAATTGCGTCTAAGTTGCAAACTTTCAGATCTTTGACATGACAAGTACCCAACCACGTGGAAAATAAAATGAATTTGTCTTGCAGTAGAAAAGATTCTTAGCGATAATAGCCGTTGAGTTCAGATGGAAAAAAGAAAGTGATTTCCAAAAAAGGCAATGACGGCAGAGCAGAGACTTCTGTTGACCGCTTCTAGACGGCGGGACAAATTATAGGCACCCGAAAAATATATACAAGAACTAGCCACTTCTTGAAGCGGAGTTTCCCAACTGGTATGACCAAAATATGACAAAAACAGGCTGGGCGATTTTTTTTCAAGTGAGCCGCTTTAGGTGCAGTACATGTAATTATGGACAGTTAAAATTGATTATTTTTTAATACATTGATAGACTCCGGTAACATGACCGAGTATTTCGAACTTCAACCTTGTCTAGGACGGAACCTTCAAATACTCAAACTAGGTCCGATATGAACATCAGCATGACGAATAGCCACTTGGCGTAATGCTCGGAACATCGGCTGTCATCATTTTATACGGCTTAAAAGTAAATACTTGACCTTTGAAGCTGAGTAAAGGTGCGTGTGGAGTGAATGAACAGCTGTCAGTTGGTAATTAGAAAGAAATGACACAGTTGAATCAGAGTTGGGGCGACGCCCGATTCCACAGTTTTAAGCATCAATAGAAACAGGCCACCAAACAACCAAAAGTAGGCACAAATGATTTCGCATTATCGTACGTAGGAATACTTAAGTGCTCGCCAGAACTTTATTTCCGTAAATGTCTTTACGGAATACTAGTAAAAACGTGCTGCTCAGGCAAATATGACACGATGAACGTGAAATGTCTAAGGCCACCAGCTTCTGATCCCCTCGATATTAGTTATCAGCGTGAAGGCCGCTCGACGTCGAACTGGGTGTTCTGTAGCCGAATAAAAAAGAGCAGGTGTCGTGACGCTGGGGCTATGGCGACCCGGCCTTCACTTGGTAGCGTGCAGAGACTCCGGGTTGAAGAAGGACTGAATCTTCGAAGTTGGTAAAATATGTACAAGCAGGTTTACTGGCACTTTGAGAAAACGTATTTACAAGAATATTTACATGAAGAAGAAGGGTACATCAGCAAAATGACAAGCGTTAAGAGTTCATAGCGAGAAGCGACTGGATGAGCCGTTTACCCAGGGCCCAGAGCGACATTTCGTGCTCTGCAGCGTCCTTAAAACCCCCTATGTCCAGCCCCTCTCTGAAGATGCTGACCAACCAAATCCAGGGCACGCCCCTCAGGTATCGGCATCCAATCGAACACATCACTGCACTGATGGTCTGAAGCACTGACTGGTCCGGCATTCATTCGTTGGGCGTGATCACTTGTTGGCGGGAAAAGCTTGGGAACGGCGAGGAGAGGAGGTACATTTCTATTCTTCAGCAAAGAAACCACAGGCTGGTTCTGACAAGGGGTTTTACTTCTCAGAAACCCGAGTGCACGTGGCGCCGCATCCGCTCCCAGCATTGTCCGTTTTCGACAATTGCAAATCTTTCCTGCATTCCTGGGAAATCACTTAATGGCTGTATGCGTCATGCTCCTTTCTTGTCCTGCACGTCAGCGGACATGTCACTCTGTCGTCTCCTTTGAAAAGTAGACATTCCTCACTGGACGATAGCCCTTCTCGACTGGAAGGGTGAACAAAAGAAAGCACTTCCTGCTATTTCCCGCAGGGGGACGTTTCTTTGTGTTTTTCCAGACGTTCTCTTGACAGGGTCAATTTGGCATTTGCAGGTTGTCCACAAAGCAAAACAGGCTTACAAAACAGGATTCCTGGAAACAGGCTCACTTAGAGCCATTGGACCATCACCACATATTCACAATACTTTTCCATGCCCACAGGCGAACAATAGAGCGCGCAAATGCGGATGCTTGGTCGTAACAGCCTCCTCCCCCGCCAGAAGAGTCTCGGAGGGCAGCAGTCCCAGCTGCTGCATGAAGAGACGACTTAATGGCCTGCACGTGAACGCTTGAAGCTCGCTGTTGCTTGTCGCGTTGTCTTGATTGTTGTAGGCCAAATTGCTCGAGCTGTCTGAAACTCAACCACATGTCTAAACAAGCACTCGGCTCCCGTCTGAAGAGACCAGGTCAAAAGAAAACTGCCATTGTTGTTCGAGAAAAGCCCACTCTCAAGACGTTCAGGACCCACGTATTCCTAGAAAACCAAACGTGCTGCTTTACATAGTCACACATATACAAGCGCACGGAAAAAAAAAAAAAAAACCTGATTATCAATTTCGATACATGGTGAGGAACATCTCGGACCGCTTAGAAAGAGCGGCTAAGCGCGTCCGCATTCCCATTTAACTTCCCCTTTTTGTATCTTATTTCAAAATTGTACTGCTGTAAAATCAAGCTCCACCTAAGAAGGCGACTGTTCTTCGATGTCGCAGTTTGCAGCCAAGCCAGGGGACAATGGTCCGTCTCTACGGTGAATTTGGCCCCTCCAAGATAGCACTGCAATTTTTGAATGGCCCATACAATGCAAGCGCATTCTTTCTCTGACGCGCAATAAGCCCTCTCTCTAGAACTCAGTTTTCTGCTCAAGTAGAGCACGGGGTGCTCATTACCGTCGTCATCTCTCTGGCAGAGAACAGCACCTAACCCTCGATCACTGGCATCACACTGGACCGTGAATTCTCGGCCATAGTCTGGAGCTCGCAATACCGGACGGCTAATCAGCACAGCCTTCAGGTTTACGAAGGAGGCTTCCTTTTGTTCGTCCCAGACTACATTTGTCGGTTCTGTCTTGCGGAGAGCGTCGGTCAGAGGGCTAGCCAAAGCTGAATAGTTAGGGATGTAGTGATTGTAGTACCCAGTCAGACCTAGGAATGCTCGAATTTCCGTCTTCGTGCTCGGCCGCGGGTAGTCTGCTACCGCAGAAATCTTAATCTCGCTGGGTTTCCTGAAACCTTGACCTACATTGTGACCCAAGTAGTCCACGGTCGCCCTTGCCAGGCAACATTTCTCGGCCTTTACGGTTAGTCCAGCTTGACGCAAAAGGCTCAGTACAGCTCTTAGATGTACCATATGGTCCGCCCATGAGTCGGAAAAAACCGCAATGTCGTCCAAATAAGGCACCGCGAATGTTTCACACCCCTTTAAAACCCTATCCATGAGTCGGGAAAAACAAAATGGAGCATTTTTGAGCCCGAAACTCATCATTGTTGGCTGGTAGCTGCCCGTCGGAGTGACGAAAGCCGCGTATCTGCTGGCGCGCTCAGTGAGCGGTACTTGCCAGTATCCTCGAGTAAGGTCCAGCGTAGTCACATATGCCGCTCTACTGACCTGTTCTACTCTCTCCTCAATATTCGGAATAGGATACACTTGATCCCTGGTGAGAGAATTTAGCTTTCGGTAGTCTACCACAGGCCTAGGGTCTTTACCTGGAGCTTCTACTAAGATCATAGGCGAAGCATAATCGCTTTCCGAGGGTTTTATTACTCCCAATTCCAGCATGCGAGTTACTTCCCTATCCATAATTTCTCTTTGCCTTGGAGAAAATCGGTAGCACCTTGATCGCACTGGCACGTCTGAAGTCAGCTCAATATCGTGCTCAGTCAAATCAGTCCTGCCTGGCCTGTCCACGAAGCAGGCCTCAAACTCTGTTATTATTTCGCCCAGATCGGACAGCTGGGGTTTCTTTAGTTCTCCTCTCTGCTCTGTCTTTTTGAGAAACTCCTGAGCGTTGCTTCCTTTTCCGCTGAGGCAAATCAAGTTATCCCCCATCTCCTCGGGAAGGTTTAACGTTAGATTTACCACGGCTTCCCTCTGCACATAAGGCTTCATAAGATTGCAATGATAAATGCGCACTGCTTTACGCCTATTGGGGACTTTCACTGCGTAGTTAGTGTCAGAAAGCTCTGCAACGACTTTAGCAGGTCCTTCCCACTGTACTTCGAGCTTATTCTTGGGATCATTGGCTTGCTCCATAGCTAAGTCCTCTCGGGTTCCACTTAGAAGTCTCGTGAGATTATTAGACACTGGCGGCAAGAGGTTATTCTCAAGAACGCCCTCGTTCCGCGTCTCATCAAGCTCACTTTCAAGTTGACCTATTTGAGATGCCTCGCTCTCAAAGTTTTCTGACCTGCTGTCTTCCGCTTCGACCACTGTTTTAACTGCCGTTTCCTCCGCTGTGGAATTTTCTGGTATGAGCAGTGTAGCTAGTTCTCGTGCCTTTGAACGTGTTAAGGCTTGCACAACTCGGTCTCCGAAAAGGATGCCCCTCTTTCGCAGTAGCATGTCCGATTTGTTGGAAAACAAATACGGGTAGCTTTTAGGAAGCTTTCCTGAAACGGCAGCCTCGGTTGTTAACTTGCCGAAAGGGCCCTCGATGACCACGTTCGCGATTGGCAAGTACACACTCTGTTCCTCCACTACCTGGCGGATCCATGCACGCTGTCCTGTATAGTCGGAAGGCGACACATACGCCGGATGGACAACATCCATCGTTGCGGCCGAATCGCGCAGTACCTTGCAAGACTTCCCGTTGACTACTAGGTCATGCAGGTAGGGTTCCAAAAGCTGCATATTTTCATCGCAGTCACTGACATACGAGAAAGCAAACTTTTCTTTCCGGCAGTTGACGGCAATGTGACCCTGCTCATTACACCTAAAGCATGTGAGCGGCTTCCTAGCCTCAAGCTTATTCTTTGTGTTCTGCGCGTTGGTCACTTCTCCACTTTTCTCACTGCCGTCCTTTCTAGGGAATTTGCCTGAAGAAACCTTCATTTCTTCGTTTCCAACTCTAGCAAAGTGCCTTTCCTGACGGTTTTTCACACTGAACTTGGGATTGCGGGGCCTATCCACTGCTGGGTTGCTGAATTGTCGGCGCGAAGCATACTCCTCAATAAGTTCGGCAGCTTCAGTTGCCGACTTAATTTCGCCTCGGTCCTGTAACCAATTTCTTTCTTTTTCTGGGAGGCAGTTATAAAACTGCTCCAAAAGAATTCGCTCGACTACAGCGTCCCTATCACTGTAGGAATCTGTGCTCTTTAGCCACTCGCCCAAATTGACTCTTAAATTGTACAGGAATTCAGGGTAACTCTCGTCCCTGGACTTAGTAGCGTTCCGAAAACGTTGTCTGAACGCCTCGGCGCTAAGCCTATACTTTCTCAGAAGGCAAGCTTTGACCTTCTCGTAGTTGTCCGCGTCCTCCTTGCTTAGCCGCGCGACAACCTCCGCTGCCTCGCAGGGCAGAACCGTCAATAATCTCTGAGACCACGTGTCTCGCTGGAAGGACAGTTCTTCGCAAGTTCGCTCAAAGTTACCCAGATACAGACCGATATCCCCTGATATCACATATGGCTGCATGTACTTTGACATCTTGAAATCTGCCTCCTTGTTGAGAAGAGGTACCGCTAGCTGGGGACAATTGCCCGACCTCTTGCTCAACTCTACTTCTAATTTCCGGAGCTCAATTTCTAGCTCCCGCTTTTTTGCTTCTCTTTCAATTTCACGCTCTTTCTGCTGTCTGAGCTGTTCCTTTTTTTGACCGATGAGGTTCCATGCTTCACTGAGCTCCTCATCATCGGTTCCCAGATCAGTGATTGCCTTTATAATCAAGGGTTTTCGTGCCAAACCACTTGTATCAATTCCCAATTCCTCACACAATAGCAACAGGTCCGGTTTCTGCAGCTTTTGTAGGTCCATGATCGCTCCGAGTGTCGGCTACTTCCAAAACAACTGTGCAAACTACCAAACCTAAAGGCGTTTCCACACTCTTTTTACCAGTTCTAAAATCTAACCCTGTTCTAGAACCTGGTCCACATCAGAAGAAAAGCCAAGCACTCACCCACACATGCGATCGATGTTCCGAGCTGCCCTCTTGTTGGCCGATTGTTGCTCCTGCTTGTTGCTTGAGATGCCACCTCCGATCACAAGGTGTTGTGGCTTGTAGCTTCAGATCCACCTCCAATCACCAGATGTTGTGGCTTGTAGATTCAGATCCCACCTCCAGTCATCAGATGTTGTGGCTTGTAGATTCAGATCCCAACGCTGGTCACCAGTCATCGTGTCTTGTAGATTCAGATCCCACCGCTGGACACCAGTTGTCGTGACGCTGGGGCTATGGCGACCCGGCCTTCACTTGGTAGCGTGCAGAGACTCCGGGTTGAAGAAGGACTGAATCTTCGAAGTTGGTAAAATATGTACAAGCAGGTTTACTGGCACTTTGAGAAAACGTATTTACAAGAATATTTACATGAAGAAGAAGGGTACATCAGCAAAATGACAAGCGTTAAGAGTTCATAGCGAGAAGCGACTGGATGAGCCGTTTACCCAGGGCCCAGAGCGACATTTCGTGCTCTGCAGCGTCCTTAAAACCCCCTATGTCCAGCCCCTCTCTGAAGATGCTGACCAACCAAATCCAGGGCACGCCCCTCAGGTATCGGCATCCAATCGAACACATCACTGCACTGATGGTCTGAAGCACTGACTGGTCCGGCATTCATTCGTTGGGCGTGATCACTTGTTGGCGGGAAAAGCTTGGGAACGGCGAGGAGAGGAGGTACATTTCTATTCTTCAGCAAAGAAACCACAGGCTGGTTCTGACAAGGGGTTTTACTTCTCAGAAACCCGAGTGCACGTGGCGCCGCATCCGCTCCCAGCATTGTCCGTTTTCGACAATTGCAAATCTTTCCTGCATTCCTGGGAAATCACTTAATGGCTGTATGCGTCATGCTCCTTTCTTGTCCTGCACGTCAGCGGACATGTCACTCTGTCGTCTCCTTTGAAAAGTAGACATTCCTCACTGGACGATAGCCCTTCTCGACTGGAAGGGTGAACAAAAGAAAGCACTTCCTGCTATTTCCCGCAGGGGGACGTTTCTTTGTGTTTTTCCAGACGTTCTCTTGACAGGGTCAATTTGGCATTTGCAGGTTGTCCACAAAGCAAAACAGGCTTACAAAACAGGATTCCTGGAAACAGGCTCACTTAGAGCCATTGGACCATCACCACATATTCACAATACTTTTCCATGCCCACAGGCGAACAATAGAGCGCGCAAATGCGGATGCTTGGTCGTAACACAGGCTAGCTTTTACTTAAAGCTGATGATTTATTTAAACTAAAGGCGAACAAGCTAAACTGGGAGCACGCTGACGATGTGCTGACGTTGTAGGCACTTTTACGTAAAACTTTCATACCCGCTGCAGAAAGACTGCACAGTAGCTCGCTTTAAGCATTATTGGTGACGTCCCATGTTCTGAAAGCGAGCAGAACGATAAAAACCAGATCAATTGAAGTTTCTGGCTGAAAAAGTTCAAGACGTAGTCTTCTTTATTCCCAGCTGAACACCTCTCGAGTCAGTCGCTCGTTATTGTTCGAGCACGCGTTAACGTGCGTCAGCCTGCGGTGACGTCGTTAATCGTCACGCATTCTTGTCGACTGCGAGATGTCTCGCGTACGGGAATGACGTCACGGATGTGGCGGCGCATGACGCCTATTATGCCGCGTCAATTGACGGTTGTATATATAGTTGTATCAATGGTGCGTCACAAGTTTTGTAATCGCCTTCTCCAATAGGTACTGTACGTTTGCCTGGACGTTTACGTTCCCACAGTTTCATTCTCGCTGCTTCTAGGAGTAGAAATTTTAAATTGGTATTAATATTGGACGTTTGTATGCTGTTTTGTGCATACAAACTGGATGCGGATGGCATTAGCAGTGTGCTTTAATTATAGTTTTCGCAACCTTGAACGCGGCCTTTGCGGGAGAGTGTGTTTACGTTATTGGGAAAATAAGCCGTAGGAATGCAGATTCAGTTTGTCAGAATTAGATATGTGGCTTCTTAGGTGTCCTTATTCGTAGCTTGCTTGGGGCGAGGAATGTGGCTTGCTAGATCTATAATTCGTGGCCTCGTTCATCGCAAGGACCATTGTGATGGTGAGGCCCGATGTTCTTGGGAAGGCGGGTAAGGCAGGGCTGCTGCAAGGGACTCCACCTACTATTGTAAGGAGAGCGGCCCACTAGGGGTGGCTCTCCAAGCAACCTCTCATTGTGTAATAAATGCTTGCCACCACCATCACCTCTTTTCCTCTCTTCAATTTCGGTGCAAACATAGTTACGTGTAACGTTTACATGTGCGTCGACTGTTGCGAAGGCTAATTAGTTACGACCCCTGGAACCTGATGATGATATCATAGCACTTTCACAGAGGAGTTTTTTTTTTCTGCCGCCGTAATTTGCGCCATTGGCCCCCGTTCTGTATAGGTTTTTCGCTAATCGCCAGGCACGGTCGCAGGCTGAAACACTGTAGATTTGTGTTTACACGCCGGAGTGGATGTGTTCGACTGAGCGAAACGAAGTGCTGTAAGGAAAAGCCTCGTATCACACGGCGGAACCGGCTACGCATACATAACCGTGACCAAGTCTTGTTTTTGCTGAAATATTTAGATATGACGGGTAAATGCAACACCTATTTTAGTATCTAATGATTCGTAGGTACTGATGGTTTTTTAGAGTGATTTTAATGTTTTTTTTTTTTTTTTAAATTGGAATCAAAGTTGCCCCTTTTTTGCTGGTTTCAAAGTTTGGCCGAATCTGATGCTTTGCGGAGGAAACACCTAACGTTTTTTAAGGGCCTCAAATTTTTCCACAAATAAAGAAAATAGCCCCCATAATCAAGTGAGAAAGTTTTAGTGCCAAAAGTTTGATTCTTCATGTTACAATCTAGGATTGAATATCGACTTTTTTTTTGCAGCGCGTTGCTCTTGGAGCAACGTTCGCGATATTTTACTAAAATGATTCGGCAAGGAAAATTCTTCCAATAACTCTCCTTCAAGTAAAAGTTGTGTAGATTTCGTGAGTAAATACTATGCACGGCCAATTTTACAAGCAGGAGGGGTCCAAACTTGAAACTTTCTGAAACGCCAAAGACGGCGTTTTCCACCTTTGGTGCTATACGGATTTTTTTTTTTTTCGTAAAAACTACTGTATATCTTACAGAAATAAGATTCATTCATTTGTGTCGAGACATTTGCCGACCACATATAAAAATTTCATTGACTACAAAAAATGGTCATGGGACCTCAATTACCGTTCTGATCTGAACCCCTTTCACACACGCGCACACGCACACACATCACGTAGCTAGCACTAGCAGCGCCTCCATGTCGATAATAGCGACATTCGTAAATGCAAATTTCTGAAAAGTCGCCGATTTAATGTTCTCAGTTATGCGAATCCGATCGTGGCTCGACGTTACTGCGGCAATGCGAATGTATTGAACCGACCGTGCGATTTTCAATCGACATACCTCCATTTTTTATTTGTAACGTGACACCGCGTGGAAATGAGCTACCGATGCTTTGAACCTAATTAGTATTCATGGCTTCGTGCTTGCACTCAGTTTTTTGTTTCGGAAGTTGGCAGCTTCTACAGATGATGTTGCTGACCAGTGCTTAATTAGGCGAATTGTTACGACACGGAGATGCCTGTGGCCGGTTCGGCGATCGCTATTTCGCCATTAGTTGATCGGGCAGCATTATTACTCTGAAGCTGCAGCTTACTATTTCTAAGAAATACGCAACTTTGCCTAGTGTTCTCCATTGTCGACACCTGCGGAGAGTCAGATCCAGTGACAAGCTCACAGAACCTTCTTGGCTGTATGTACCAAGACAACGTTAGTATAGCAGGACAGTAGTAAATCGAGGCAATTGAGACGGCTTTGAATGGAGGTGACGGAGCGATGATGATTATGGCGGCTGCGTAGTCGTCACTATGGGTATGATGTCCAGTGCCCACGGTTTTGTGCACGAGGTCTGAAGTTCGACTGCCGACCGCCTTTCCATCAGCACCGAAATGCTACAACTCTGGCTGGCTCACTTTGATGTGAGAATCACTCAAAGAGGGTGTGAAGGTGGCGGTGCGGTGAGGAGCCGTAACAATTAGGGGCGTTGTCCGTCATTAGGTGGTGCATGTTACGTCGATAGCTCCGCCGATCCTCCGTTTTTCCTCGCGCAACGTACTGCAGCTGCTAGTCGGCCCCAGATGTTCGCTGGTTCTATACGTGCTTTTTCTAGAGTGGTCGGCGCATGCGTCAGCTTCCAGAAGTTATCGCAGAATCGCATGCGTAAACAACTCTTTGTAAATACGCTGACTTTATTCATTAGAGGGTCGTCCAAAACGGCACACCTGCCCTCTGTGGAATAGTAAAAAGCCGTCAAACAAGTTAGCCGCGCGCTGTCCGAGACATCACGGATAGTTTATTATTATTATTATTATTATTATTATTATTATTATTATTATTATTATTATTATTATTATTATTATTATTATTATTATTATTATTATTATTATTATTATTATTGTGCGTCCTGGTGACGCACGGGATATATACTGCCGCAGTCGACGACTTTCGAAGGTCAATTGGAAAGTCGGCGTCCCTCGAAGACCGAAACAGGTGACTTCGTGGTAAAGGGCCTCACCTCTGCCGAGTCCACTTTGACCCATGACGCGTTCAAGTCCTGCACGGCTGATGTAACGAGCAACGCGGGATCGTGGCTGTGATATTTTTTTTTTCTTGCGAAATTCCACCGTGAAGTTAGCCTTTGAAAGTCTGGATCTTTGACCGCGCGTATTTCGTGGTCGGAAACCCGTTTCACTGAAGTGCTTTCCCTGAGTTTTTCGCGATTAAATCGTGTCCAGGAGTCTGCAAACCGGAAATATCGTTGTCGTTGGCGAAATGTTCTCTCGTGTATTCGTGTATACCTGAACTGAAATGAAAGTGGCTGGGGAAAAAAATACGACGGTCCCATTTCGACCAAGTATTTCTTGATCTTGTTCTGCAAACAAAATGTGCAAATAAATTTGCGCACATTTTAAGCGATAGATTATACGGCTTGTTCGGTCGAAAAGCCGTCAGCGTAGCAGTAGTCGGCACCACGTCTTGGAAACAATCGGGGGCCGCGTAAAAAAAAGTGTCCCATGGTAATTTGTGGTTTTAGTGATTGATGATTGATTGGTGTGGGATACACGATAACGGGTTAATGAAATCATTGTATTTAATCGATCAGTTTGTTAATTGAGAGAATGAAAAAAAAAATAGAATATGGGGGTTGGAATGTGTCAAACTGCTATGAATGAAAAGCCAGTGCTCGATGCCAGTCAAGAGACTTTAGTGTAATGGGTGAATTTATCGAAATACTTAAAAACACAAAAAGAGAAATTCGTTCAAAAGTTTCAAAGTGCTCCCAGGGGAAAGATAATGTTTATTGATGCTAAGTATCGGTGTGTAAAAATAAAACAAGTGAAGTGAAGATATAAAAATAATAAAATTAAAGACAAAAATTAAAGAAGAGTGAAAAACATATTCTGCGTCATAACGTTAATGGCGAGGCTTAAGGGACCCCCTAATTTTGTTGATGCAAACTTTTGTCACCTATGGAGCGATGTCTCTGACCAGCCCCTAAATCCTCCCCTGCCTCACACAGCTGTCAGTGTCGCAGGTCTGCTGAAAGTACAGTGTACGCCCACCGAGTGACTGGCGCCAAACAGTATGCTGTACATCGTCTGCCGATCGTCAGTAACTTGACCGGACTGAGCCGGCTCAAGCCGACATTCAGCCGTTCGCGGCCGATGTTAATAACACTTGGCGACATTCGTCGGCTTTAGTTAATTGACTCGCCCAGTATTTAAGCGTGACATACTGAGTAGCCTACGTGACGATCAAATGGGAGCTCCGACGTCAGGGGTTGCAACCTGGCCCTGCATTCTCGTCGTGAACGCTGACGCGTGCCCGTGCGCCTGCGTGCGTCGTGACGGGAGGGACAGCTGCATTTTTGCGCACGTAATAGTGACGCCAACTGCGTGTGTCTATACGCTCTGGAAACTCATCGAGCGGCCATATTGATTTTGCAGCAGCAGCTGATCCTCACTGTTGCGCAAAAGGTGCTCGCGTGCGCATGCGAAAGGGAAGATGAAACGAGGTTACTTTAGGTCATTACTCCGCTAAGCCAGAAAAAGCAAGATGACTCCCATCCTTTCTGATCTCGCGTTCGGAGCTGGACTCGCGCCTTGCGCCCGTTACTGGGTACACGTGTGTGTATGCCTCAGTCACGGCTCGGATGCTGTAAGCGCGCGGCCTCTATCACTAGCGCTTACCGCCTCGCCGCAGTGGCATAGTGGTTAAGGTGCCCGACTACTGTTCCGGAGCACCCTGGTTCGAACCCGACCACCGGCGACTGCGTTTCGATGGAAGCGAGACGAAGAGGCAGCCGTGTGTTGTGCGATATCAATGCACGGTAAAGAATCCCATGCAGTCGAAAATTCCGGAGCCTTCCTCCACGAAGTCTCTCATAGCCTGAGTCGCTTTTGGACGTTAGAACCTAAACACTAATCAAACCAACAAGCGCTTTCCATCGAGGTGTAGTAAAATCGGAGAACACTCCTCTCACGTTAAGGGCGAAGCATCGCATTTGCATTTCCCCTCCACGTCACTGGCAGAGGGAATGTTCGCGGTTTCTAGGTTTTCTTATTCGTATGCATTCACTTTAATCGATGACTGGTGAGCTTAACTATTTATTTGCGGCATAAATAATACGAGAAGGCACACGCATGGAGAAAAGCATTTACAGCATGACTAAACCGTTGATTAGACTAATGCAGTCGTGGTTTAACCCATGTGCGCTTGCTTTTAATTACACCCAAGCATTAAGGTATCTCTGACTGTACACTCTTAACTAACCACTGTTTAGGGAGAGGAAAATAACGTTTCTGTCGACTAATGTAACTTTGGAGAGAGGATGGCAACCTTGCAACGGTTGGAGAAAGGGTAACCGATTTCTGGGCGATTTACTCGACCGATCGGATATTTGGGAACGGAGACGGCGGAACTGCCAACCAAACGTACAGACAATTCATTTCCTTCGGGGAGTCAAAACAGTGCAATGCTCAATACGTATAGTTACGTGCGTGTAAATAAAATGTGGTTTACTGCGACGGCTTTCCCGCGTGCTTCGCAGTGGGGTTTGGCCTCTTTTTCGCTGTGTGTGGAGTTGCAAGATGTTTGCGATCGCTAGAGAATATTACTCGCAAGACGTTCTCTCGCGTATATGTTATTTTCATATGCCACCGCGTAGTATAATGCCGCTCTGATTCAAAATCGCACTGAAAACTTGGAAAACAAAAAGCAACCCCGCTGTCTTTCCGGCTTTTCCGATGTTCGTCTATTTGTTCTAAATTTGCATCGGTTCCGGCAGCCGCGTCGCGTACATCAGCGAGACCAGGATTCGCGTTGCATATGGCCAAGTGCTATGAACGTATCGGAGGATATGTATTTATACAGTGGCGACTTCCGCCCACATGGCCCGCATCTTTCGCGACATCACTTTCGGTCGCCAAGCGATTCTTCACATCCGTTTTCTTTTCAGCTTGTCCTTCCCAGTCCATTTAAACTATATTTCGTTTCCCTCCTCGTTCGTACTTTCATATCTTGCGCTCATCTGGATTTCTCTGTTGCTTGGACGGCACTTCGGACATCGGAAAAGCGCTATATAGCATCATCAATCTCTCTGAAAGGCTGCCTGACCAAATTTGAACATTACAAACAAACAAGCCCACTGGATGAATCGGGTCGTTATAATCGCCGTCTCAGAATATTTGAGTCTGAAAATTGAAATCAGCGGACGTTCGCGCTGTCTTTCGACGAATCCAACGTCCTTGTTCAATCCGCTGGCACCCAAGGCTTCGCTGTGACGTCAAAGCGCTCCGAAAACGCCGAGGATTGAAAGGCAACTGAAAAATAAAAAAAAAAAAGATTATGGGGACCCTTAAGCTCCGTCTTTAAAGGTGTATGACTCGATAGCGCAGTTTACCAGCCCACTTTAAACATTCACTTTAAACAAGCACTTTAAACAAGCCTGCAGGGCCTAGGGGTAACAATGCTGTCCTGGCACGTTGATTCTGATAACCAGTGATAGTCAGTGACAGCCAGTGCACGGCCATATCAGCTGCCAGATACACCGCCTACAGTGCCATGCTCGTGATGTTTCGCTAAAGGCCACGAGGGGCCTTTAACGGTTAAAAATAATTAGCGAGGCGGGCTTGCGGATTACAACGTAGGCATCTGATGTCCTCTGCACTTAAAAGCGGGGGAGAAAGAAAAAAAAAAATCGCTTGTTGGTGCGTGTTGCTCGGAACTCTCAGACAGAAGAGGCCAATGCGCACTATATTTGGCTCTTTCCAACCTCTGGTGTTTTGATTGCTGCCGCCTTCTGCGGCCATGCATTGGCTATAGGTAGGTCAGTGGGGTTGTCAGGTGCATGTTCCCGAACTGTAAACGGTACAGTGCGGGAGGTCAACTGCTCCACCTAGCGAATAAAAAAAAAAATTGTGGTACCGGCTAAGAGCACAATTAGCGGCCCCAAACAACGATCGTTGCTTGTCAGGAGCGAGCTGCTTTCGAACGCGTATGACAGCGATTCGAATTGCACTTACGCCACACAATTAATTCGTTGTTTATACTTTAATGTGTTCCTTTAGGCTGCGTTTTCGGATGCTTTCAAGAGAAAATTGCTCTTTAGGAGCACACAAAAAAAAAAAAAAAAATCCTTTTCCTTTTCTCCAAACAATTACCGCCTAGCAATTAATGTACAATTTTCCAGTGGCTGTGTCTTACCTTTTAAGTAGCATTCTGAACTGCTCTAGAGCGAAAATCGTCATTTAACTAATACTGATTTAAAATGACACTGAACGTTAGTGCATTGTACCCTATACGTTTGCGAGGGTGATCATAAAGCTTTATTATTATTATTATTATTATTATTATTATTATTATTATTATTATTATTATTATTATTATTATTATTATTATTATTATTATTATTGTTTTCGATGTCGTTTTCACCGCCACGCAGCTGTGTGAAACAGCCACCAATTCACGCCTCATTAATTTGTTTACTTACTTTACCTTGCTAACCCTGATATGCCTCATCGCCGCCGAGTCCGCAGCTCGCCGTGGAGTATGTGTTGAGCCAGTGTGAATTGTGACTGACGTCACTGTCCCGTTGTCTTTGTTTTCTCATTGTCTCGCACTGTACAACGGTGCTTCGTTATCGGTGACTGTGTCATAGCTCTTATCACCCAGAGGCTAACCTCTGCACTGTGACCAGCTTAACTTTGTCTCCTCCTAAGCCCCTCCCTGGAAATGGGAACGTCTTATCTGTAATGACTCACTGCAGTAGCTGGCTAACTGCTTGCATTGTTCGCGCCATTCTTATCTGCTTTTTCCGGTGATGCTATACCCCACCTATTGTCTTTGGAGATGCGGCTATCAAGGTACCACTAATGGTATTCAGTCTGTACATAATGTATCTTTCGTCGGAACGACGTGATAGCCAAGTTACGACGCTTCTCGGGGAAAATGGTGGCTTTACATACCGGTATCGCTCAAGAGGAAAATATACAACAGTTGCATCTTGCCTGTACTCACCTATGGGGCTGAAACGTGGAGACTAACCAAGAGAGTTCTACTTAAGTTGAGGACAACCCAGAGGGCTATGGAACGAAAAATGGTAGGGGTAACATTAGGAGATAGAAAGCGTGCAGAGTGGGTCAGAGAAATAACTCAAGTTACCGACATTCTAGTAGAAATTAAGAAGAAGAAATGGACATGGCCAGGACATGTAGTGCGAAGGGAGGATAACCGATGGTCGCTGAGGGTAACAAACTGGATTCCAAGGGAAGGAAAGCGTAGCAGGGGGCGGCAGAAAGTTAGGTGGGCGGATGAGATTAAGAAGTTCGCAGGGGTCAAGTGGATGCAGCTAGCACAGAACCGGGTTAAGTGGAGAAATATGGGAGAGGCCTTCGCCCTGCAGTGGGTATAATCAGGCTGATGATGATGATGATGGTGATGATGATGACATAAAAAAAGTTCCTTGAATTGAGAATTTTGTGTGATGAGTACTGACGTCACTCGCTCGAACCCATAACATCGCACTCCCTGTTCGACTTTTTTGTTCCTGGAGTTTGTTGCCCTGTTCGAGCTCGGCGGACGACCAAGGGGCTTAACTTTTTCTTCGTCCTTCCTCTTCATGGAAGACGAAATTTCGAATTTTGTGAAGGGTGCCGGCGCATAAATCAATGCAGCGTGAGGTACCGATGACACTGTTGCGGTGGAGAATCGCAGCTTGAATTTATGCTCGCGTAAATCCGAATGTACACCGGCACACCCGTGTGCCACAAGTGAGGAAGTGGAATAGCATTTTCTCCTCTCTTGCGGCGTTTCACACTTCAGAGAAAGCCCTACCTGGAGGTATCTATAGCTCTCTCAGGGTTGAGGCTTCCGTTCGTTGACTGCGATTTATTCACGACTGCGTTATATCACTTGATAGATTGAGCTCTCAACCCTTTTTAAAATTCTTAATTTTTTTTAAATTGTTGTCATTATATTCATCATCGTCAGCCGGACTATACCCACTGAAGGGTGAAGGCCTCTCACATGCTCCTCCAATTAACCCGCGGTCATGTGCTAGCTGCTTCCAATTGACCCCTGCGAGCTTCTTAACCTCCTCCGCCCACCTAACTTTCTGCCACCCCCTGCCGCTCCATTATGTTGCTTAAACATATTTTAGTGCTCCATCATTGCACGTCTTCCCTTCTGTACGTCACCACACCTTGGTCACATCCCCATCATAGTTGTGGGTGCGGGTACGCACGTTTCAAGAACCGAAAGCATCTAGCTTTTCTTGTACTTGCACGTTGTCGGCTGAAGCCACATTCTTACAAGCGTGGGGGTCGGGTTGCATCCGCAGCGGAAAATTTAACCAGGTTTGAAGAAACAGTGGCCGGAAATATGGAGGGAAGGTAGTCCTTTATCTCGCTTTTCTATTGTTCGGGAAGACCCTGCAGACAGCTGCAACACACGCTATACGTGAATGACGCGTACATTAATTATACGGTTTCATACTCGCTCGTAAGTCTGCTTCCTGTGCTCATGTTAGCCTCGTGAGGGAGGGGAGGGGCGTTGTCGTTCGGTCGTGACAAGTAGCTTGACCGCTTCGTTGTAACGGGAGCTCACTGCAATCATTTTCCTTATAAAGGAGAGTTCGGACCGTGTACCGACTGCGGAGGAGTCGTCCTACCCGCCGTGCTGCCGTTCCAGCTCGCCCACCACGACGACGTAGACAGCGGACGCGAAGTTCCTGGAAGGCCACAATCACCAACTTCCAAGCCGGTCCGTCCGGCCGGACTCTTCCTGGTGTTTCGCAAGAATACGCCTATTTTCCTTTCTCTGTTTTGACGGGAATTGATAGAGACGATTGATGTGAAACCGAAACAGAAGACTGAGAAGATGCGTCTTCCCATCCCGCGGGTAAACAACACGGCGGCGATGCAATCGCGCCTGTGCACACGTGTGCAGTTCTTGGTATTTATTGCATCCCCGCGTCACAAGAGTCCGGTAACGTATAGGTCTGCGCACATTGTTCAGTCGACGGTGACTGAACGAGTGTTTTGCTCGAAAATTTCGTTTCTCTTATAGCAAAGGTGCTCCGTTCGTTTCCTCGTAGTGTGATGTCCCGAATTGCCATCACAGTAGACACGGGAGGACCGGGAATCGCCGAGTGTCTGTGAATGCGTGCGATGCCGCAGTCGGGCAATGGCGCGAGGCCGATGTGCAGCATTGAACAGCCATTATTGTAGCACCGCTGCCGAAAGGTACGCCTGACTGGGCAGTCCTGTGTGAAGATATGCGATGCATTGATTAGTTTGCGTTTATCGTTTCTTTCGCAGACCGTGATTCAAAGCTAACAGTATGTGGGCAACCTCCCAGCAATACCAGTGGCCCTACTGATACATTGTTTTAACTAACGAAACTTTGACGTGGTGAAGATAAGAATGCATTGTCTTTCGGTTGCCAGACCGGCCTTCGTCGGAAAAATTCCGACGAAGGCCGCGGCCGAAACGTCAGCGCATTTTCTTTATCACGTCTGACTTATTTTGAACGTGTGTAACACACACGCACACACACACACACACACGCACACACACACGCACACGCACACACGCACACACACACACGCACACACGCACACACGCACACACACAAATAAACAGATTACAGTACTAATTTCTGTGATTATCCAAGTAAACATTAAAAAAAAAAAGACATAAAGTGCCATCCCCAACGCTTTCCTTGGCCTCGCCGACTGTTGGCTTCTTTCCTTCATATATATATACATATATATATAATACAATACAATGATTTATTTCCGACGTTTTCTTCCTTTGCATTAATGTATCGAGGGATTTCGAGACGATCCCCGCATTCCCTTCATGACACTTCTGTTCCCCGAAAGTTCTTGAAATCTCTGGACTGCCAGCGTTTAACGTGTTTTGCGCATTTCGTAGTTGTCATCACTACTCCTTTGTTACTTCCTAAATGGCAGCAGCAGCTAGGTAATGTCATATTTCAGGAGTTGTAAAAAATCTGTGAATCAATTTTCCTGAACTTCGTTTTTTCTTTCTTTTTTTTTTCACAAAACTTTTTCTTCGCGGACAGCGTTTTTCTCCCTGCTCTGTCCGCAAAAAGGGGAGTAACGTGAGGAGGCGCCCTTCATTGCATTCTTTCGTTCCAATGGAGAGACGAAGACTCCCTCCCCTTGATGTGTTCGAGTAGCGCTCGGTCGCCACCTGATCTTTTTTTTTTTTTTAGTAACTGGTAGAGGACAGTTGTCGAAAGGTGACAACGGCACATTTCCTGAGTCTCTGTGCGGTCATCAAGCAGTCTAGCTTGAATTCCCGCTTGCTCTTAGACGGGTAGTGCGCACATATGAATTCGTGCTTGCTACCTCGAACGTATACGCGGCTGAGTATCAATTGAGAAAATTGCGCTCTGTCCTGTCGTCACGTCTTTTTTCTTCTACCTATATCGCACGCTTATTTCTTTTGCTAATATGTACCAGCTCGCCCAGAGGAAAGTACTTATTATATCGAAGGGAATAACAGCGCATAGACGAACGGCAAATAAGGCAGTGCCAGTGTTATCTTCCTTATTTGTCCCTCGTCTCTGCGCTGTTATTTCGTTCAATTGCGTGCATCGCGTAATCGCTGTCGTGAATGCCGAACCGAAAGCTCATAATACGGGATAAACGTCGCACTGAACTGGAGGCAAATGGAATATCGCAAAGTCACCTCCGACCTCTGTACTCCTCATCGCTATCCTCTTCTCCTTGTCCCTAATTAGTTTCCGCTGGGTGCAACTTGGGTGCTCCGGACATTAGATTGCCGCCGCCGCCGCCAGGATTACTTCCCTTCTCTTTTGTTTTCAGTAAGCCGCCACCACAGCTATAGGTACGTGTATTGCCGTGTGGCTACTTGTCAGTCCGAAATCGTTCGACGACTGTGCGAACGCAAGCTCTGGTACCGGTGAAAACATGCCTGAGATCTTAGCAGCCGCGTATGCCTTCGAGGCCGTTCGTTGGCAAGAGTGGAGCGATCAGGTGAACCCCGCGGTGACTCATAGCTGGGACCCCTGGAAAGTGGGGACAGCACCCAACTTTACATTATCTTCAAGGACGAGCCATGTACGCTGTGAGAGCGACGTCCTTTGTGGAAGGCTTCCGTTCCGTACACAGACTCGGGGAACGCGCGCTTCCCGACGCGGGCTGAATGGGGGCACCCCCGTTCACTTTCTCCATCGAGACATTCTCCCACACCACTTCTCGTCCACATCCACCTTCCCGTGGGAAGAATGGAGCAGGCTGAGCCGTGAGTCATTCGCCTGAATCCATTTCAGTGTGGGAAGGCATGAAACGAGAGCCGAAGATACGTTTGGGAAACGTTACTCTGCGGTTCATGGAGTCGAGGACGTGCTTGCGGGCTAGGGAAACGTTATTCTTCGTAGCGCCATAATCTTCCCCAAATGCGGCCCGGGCTGGCGAGTTGGGAAGCTTTCTCGGATGTCGGAATGGCGCCCGGAATGTTGCGGGTCGCCTCACTGCAGTGCATCACGTTGGTAACCCCGCGAGAGCGAGCGCTGGGGTCAGCGACCTCCGGTGAACCCTGTACCGGGAAGAGACGCGGTCATTCGGTGCCCAAAGCTAGCGGGAAATTCCCCTCTCGCGACGACGACCTTGCTGTTCCGAGGCGGCGGCGCAGCCCCGCAGACGCAAATGCCAGGCTTTGGCGGTCGTGTGCGTTGTGCGTAATTTTTCTCCGCGCTTTGAGTCGGGGCGCACGCGCGATCCTCTCTCCAGAAGTGAGAAGAAAAAATTGCGAGGTCGCTTCCCATTCCGGACGGCCGCATTTTATGAAATGGGTGACAGGGTTGTTTTGAGACTCTCGGTGCGCTTTTAGCGTGTTGTTTTATGGGTTCATTTGTGAGCTTAACACACCAGATTGTAGAGAGGCATGAGTGACCTCGGCGGCCGCTTTTCGATGGAGACGAAAAGCAAGGCGCCCGTGTGCTGTGCGATGTCAGTGCACGTTAAAGAACCCCAGGTGGTCGAAATTTCCGGAGTCCTCCACTACGGCGTCTCTCACAGCCTGAGTCGCTTTGGGACGTTAAACCCCACAAAACAAACATTTGTGAGCGCCCTCCCTACCTTGGCTTTAACATTATCTTAGGACGTTGTCCAGAGTGTCCGGCCCACCCTACCTTGGTTTTCGCATTATCTTTAGGACGTTGTCTGAGTGCCCGTTTATTGCGCTCTCTGGTTTCATTTTTTACCTGTCCTATACCCTTTCTCGCGAGTTTCCTTGCCTCGAAAGGTGCCCATTTTTCTTTTGCTTCAAAATGCGGTTCCGAGCAGTGGCGTATATACTACAGAGGGGAAAAGCTACTCAGCTTTCCTCAGACCTGAAGATAAAAGTACGAAAGGGCCATAGTTGAAACGACGGCGTTCGTCTGTTTCCGCCTGCCTTGATTCAGGTCTGGATTGTTGTCGCCGAGGGGCGGGCATGCTTGCTCGCCGCGAGCTACTCGACGCTCTGCTACAGAGGTTCCTCAGTTGCGTATCCGGTCCTAGGTTGTCGCTTCCCGCATTCGTCTTCCGGTGTTCCGCTCTGCTTCCGGATCATTCACTCGCGGCGCGGAAGCCGCTCGCCGCGTTCCTTGGTCGACGTGCGCGCGTATCTGTGCCTGCACGTGCCGTTGCTTCGTGTATAGCGTGCGTCATCGTGCCATCCTGGCAAGGGTGGGGATCTGTCGCCGCGCCAAGCTGTAGAAAAGGCGCGCTCCGCTGTAGTGAATGGCAGAGGCAGCTTGTTAAGGTGACCGGATTCCCGCGACGACGCTCGTGTATACGCGTGACAGCGCGCTCAGTCTCGCGTTATGTCGACACTTCAAGATGAAGTGGCTGCTCTTCTTAACAAATGCTACCTAGAACGCCAACAAGAACCAAACGCAAAGCACATTCGCACGCGCGGCACAACCAAAGCCGTGCATTTCACGTACCGCCGGCACCGACGAGACGCGGGCGCGCGGCTCTCTGCTATGGCGCGCATTGGTTACCATGGTTACCGCGCCGATTCCCGGGCAGCACGCGGGCGCCGATTCTCGCAGGCGCAGACGCAACGGTTGTGGCAACGCCGAGGAGGCGCGTGTCGACACACTGCGAGTCGACGCGTGACTTTTGCGTCACGTTGGTCGGCGTGCGTGTCGACGGGGCTATTGCCTGCACAACTGATGGTTGTTTGCTGACGTTTCCAAATCGCCAATCTGATTCCTGGGATGTAACTGTTCCCCGCAAATTATTCTAATCCACTGTTACCACTTTTCCCGCTCATTAATTAAAGGCATTCTCTCACAAGGGTCCATTGGCGCGCGGACTAAGCTGCAGGTCACTTCGACTCCGTGAAATTATAAGCTGGCCCGCCCGTGTTTGCTGCTAAATGCAGTCACAGTGTCGCCACCTGCAAAATGTGAGGTAGGAGTGGTGATGGACTGGATCACTCGTGGGCGCGACTTTTCTCCCGGTGGGCATCAGTGTGCACCTTGTAAGGTGGACTGATCACGGGTTCTTCGTGTGAGTCTGCGGCTCTTCCCCAAGCCATGACGTGGGGCGAGCAGAAATAGAGTCGGTGTTCGATTACCCATACACATTTTTCAGCGCTTTTCGCAAAAGATAGATGTGCGAATGACCGGTGCGTTTGCCCTTACATCGATAATGATCGGAGCGTCATTTTTTTTTTTTCGGTTTTTTCGGTAACATTCATAGGCAGGTCAGCGGCTCGATTTCCGCGCCTGAATGGCTGGTGCATTTTCTTTATTTTCGTTGATAATCTGTGGCTGGCGAGGCACGGTGTTTTGCGTATGGTGCTTCAGAGGTCGACCCCGAAACCTAGTTGAAACCCCTCGAGTGTTCAAGTGTGAAAACAATGCGGATAAAGAAATGTTTTGGTGCGATACATTTGCATCTACCATGAGTGCACCTGTGCTGAATAAGTCTTAAGTGCTTATAGGCTCCGATTTGCCTCGCTCAGAACGCGGCCGACATCGAACGCGCGGCTTGGGATGGTGGACATGCCGTAGCCACTGTGTCATCACAGAGGACGTCAAACGGGGGCTATTACTACTAACAAAGGCGTACATTGATTCGACTTCGGGACTTTGCCTTGAATGTTGGTATTTCAGAGAACTATGTGATATTGATAGCAATGATATTTCGGAGAACTATAGGTTTGACTTAGTTACGCGCAGTGGTTACGGCGCTCGACTACTGTTCCCTAGGACGCGGGATCAAATCCCGGCCTCGGCGGCCGCTTTTCGGCGGAGGCGAAAAGCAAGGTGCCCGTGTGCTGTGCGATGCCAGTGCACGATAAAGAACCCCAGGTGGTCGAAATTTCCGGAGTCCTCCACTACGGCGTCTCTCATAGCCTAAAAGTCTCTTTGAGACGTTAAACCCCACAAACATCTTAGTTACTTACGCGAACAAAGAAATGGGTTCTGAGGTTATTCTGTTGATTTAAACGTCAGAGCACATTACACTTGCTTGGCTGAATGATTGAGGAGGGAAATTTTCGAGACTAAGAGGAAGCGGCTCTTATTTTAGTCGGCTTTTCAAATTTCCGCTATGATGTAACGAACAGGGGTTCAGAAATCGCACGAGTGACATTCCTTTTTTTTTCTTTCTTTCTCCGGCGCTATTGCAACATGTTGGAAGTTCGCCGTACACTCTGAGTGGCTACGCGTAACACTACGCGACAGCCTGGCACGCTAGGCGCGTGCTGTGCTCCTCCTGTGTAGTTGATGTAAGGCTCTCACAGCCTTGTTTACCCGGCGAGCCTGAAACGCCTGTCATCTGAGTCACCGTCGGCTGGAGTCGGCTTTCTTTCTGGGCCGTGTCTTTTAACCTCGCTCTTTATGCTTTGCGACCCGCGGGCGCCGCCCCTTCCCAGCGTATGCGGGTATAGAGCGCATTATTCTTTCTTGCCACACGTGAGATACAGCGCATGAACACGGGCGGACTTTGGTGCTTCTGAGCTGTTTCATTCCGGGCCGAGAGTGTTATGCACGAGGCTCTTAGTCATCACCGCTGTGTACGCAGCGTCTGTGCATGTTTCTGTTCCGCCTTCTCGTTTCTCCCACTTTTGTGATCACTGATCGCGAGCGTTTACGCTTACATGGTTTAGGCGGCAAGGCGATGATGTCTTGCTGCGTTTCCGCGCTCGTTCATTTCTGGGACATCATTGGTTGCCGCTCAAGAGGTGGCAATCCTTGCAACTCTCTTTCACGTTGTCTGGTAATGTCAGGGCAATCCCTGCGTCTCTCTCATTCCTGACCATGGAACTAACTTCCTGGGCGGGGCGGCTGGCTGGGTTCACTGCCGATGGCGGGAGGTGGAATGGGCGGGGCAGGTGATTGTGCGGGGCGGCACACCACGTGGGAGGACTAGGCGCAAAAGCCATAGAAAGGAAATTTGTTCGTGCATTCAGCGTGGTGCATGTAGAATGCCTTCGTTTAGTCCTTGTGCGTTGTACTGTTGAAGAGGCACCGTAGAGCGCCGCTGCCGAAGGCGCTCCTACATGCCCAAATGCGCAGCGAGGCATTCTGTCGGGGAGGGGGAGATGGTCGCCCGCTGAACCCAGCGCATTGAAGAACTTACGGAGCGTTTTAATTGTGACCAGCACGCTGTGTCTGTGTGCTTGAATTTACCGCCTTCATCGCCAGGGATTTTTTTTATCCCCGGACGATTCGCAATGGTAACAAAGCTACTGCAGCAACATCTGTCTTCCCGTCGCGGTTGCCCAGCGACCTCGATTGTGGTGGCAGAGCAAGTTTCCCTAGAGAGCTCAAGGCAACTCTCAGATCGTCATCATCATCAGCCTGACTATACCCACTGCAGGGCGAAGGCCTCTCCCATATTTCTTCAGTTAACCCGGTTCTGTGCTAGCTGCATCCTCTCAGATGGTGGAAAATAATCCAGTACGCTGGTGCACGCCTTGTAGCCTCTTCGCATATTTTCAGCGCGACAAAAAATAATAAACGAGACTGGGAACGAATCATTTCTTTTTCTTTTCTTTCTTTTCAGCCGTTTTATTGAGCGAACGGTCTGAGGGAGTTGGATCGCTCTGTATACTCCATTCGTGCCACCCCATCACGAGGAGTGGGCGGGTGATCACGTGTGCGATCGTGCATAGTTGTCCTGGACTACGTATACTACATGTCGGCTGTGTAAACTGTTCAAACTGGCCGACCTCGTGTGATGTCGGAAACTGTGTAGATCACGCGCCGATCGAGGCCCACGTTGTGTCCCAGTCTTGGCGGGGCCGGTCGTGTGTGTTTGCACTGCTCTCTTCTCGCCCGGCACGCGATGACTCATAGCGAGGGAGGAGAAGGAGGAGGGAGATGTCGAGAGTGGACGCTGACTCGTGTGCTGCCGCAGATGCAGCGCTGTGTGACGCCGCCGGCGCTGACCTCCGGCCGTCGCGTACGCCGTGAGTGATGATGCACCGCCATGCGGGTGGGCATTGTGCGCGAGCGAGTGTGTGCTGACGTTCACGTGCTTTCGTTCGATCATGTATACCGCTAGGCGAAGCCCGTTTTGCCTTTTCTATCGTAGGCGAATGCATAGCTCGGTACAAAAGAGAGAAAAAAAATTAAAAGCACGCAGGAAGGTTAGGAACACGTAACGCGAACGTTTGAGCGTTGGCTGCGCTGGCAAATGATTTGTCACAAACGTTTTTGTCTCAACAAAATCATACGATCAGTGGTATACGCCTGGACTTGTCCAGGACTTCAGTGATGCTCTGGTGTACACTTTTTGCGAAATAGTGCTTGCAGCTCTGAACGTTATTGGGTCTGTTTAAACACACTGGCTAGAAGCTGGAACCTCGGAACGCGTCACGAATCGCCTTTAAAGCCAGGCGCGGGTGCCGGGGTACACGTATATTTAACTGGACTGGCTGCCTAAGGAGCAACGAAATAACATGTGCGAGGGGGGTCATTGTATTCCTCCACGTTTTCCTGCACGGTTCCTTCAGCCTTGTCTTTTCATACGAACTGGGCCGGACTAACAGTGGTGATGGCCGGGCTAAAAAAAAAAGATAATAAAAAATGAGAGGGCCTCCCCCCCCCCCCCCCCCCCACACACACACACACTACCCTGTCCTTTGTTGTCGTGTTTGAGATTTGACGCGTTTTTGAATTTCCTACAGAGAACACACACCTAATTTACTCGAAGAATCTGCGGACTGTATTAACATTGCTTGAGCATATACTTTCTCGCAGAGCCCACGGACAGACTGGCATCTAGACTCGGCTGTTCTAAATAACAGCACGAAAAGCAACTTCCTCCCACAAAATTCAGAATGCGCGCTCATGAAAAATAAATTTCTCGAGTTATTAGGGGGTTTCAGAATAGGGATGCTATATACGGTCATTGGGATAGTATAATTGCGCAGTGACAAGGCGCACGCGAGGAACACTGCGGTAATGGGAGATGGCAGTCAGTCATGCGCACTCGAGCTCCGCTATTACTCTATTCACCTAACCAATAGGGCCCCCTCTCCTAAACCTCGATATCTATAACGATGATTCGATAATGCAGGGTGATCAGCTGCGTGTGCGCGCAGACCAATTAGGTGTGGTTCTCGCTCACACACTGTTCGTATGTGCTTACCGTGCACTAGAAAGTACATAATTGCTTTGTAAAATCAAGGCGCGCCGAAGGCCCAGCTTCTGCAGAAACTGCGATGCTGATTTAAAGTACAGCAAATAACGTTTATTACTTCAAACACTGTCATAATGCAGTCAGCTAAATATTGTCAAGATGGTGTCGCCTGCGAAAAATGACATCGTTACTAAAGAGTTACTGAACTGACACAAAATTACATTTTTTTTAACGCGATCGAATAATGGGTATTATGCATGTACAATCTATACAGATCTCCCACATTTAAAAAGACAATATATTTGCATTTTGCACAAAATTTCCGCTTTTAAAATAGAAGGAAGTACTTTTGTATAAATCACACACACCTTTTCTGATTTCAGTTTACAGAATAAATTTGCATGATTTTACGAGATAGTGGGCAGCTAGTTCCACCGAGAAGCCGGCGCCGCCGTATTCGACGGCGGAAAAGATAAGGTGGGCACTAGTACCTAGTACGGTTGACGTAAATAGGGCGTGTATTCGTAACATGTATGCGTTTATTATTATTTTTATTTCACTTCCAAACAAGTGAAGAAATGTATTCCTATATTTCCGTAAGCGTTTTCGGACGTTTTGATGGGAAGATTTCTAGATAAGATCTTCAACGTTGACCGGCCCGAACATCTTGCGTATCCAGTAACAACAGCGACAAATTACCGTGGCGGCTGTCAGCTATGAGCAGTCATAACCTCCAACTAATAACATATTTATTTCGTCACAGCTTTCACTGCTTACCCTCAGTTTAATAAAACACACAACTGGCATCAACGTCAGTAATGACAGGAAGTCAATTGGTTTACCAGCTATAGTATCAGCGGACTGAAATGAAAGTCAGCTAGAACCCGTCTGATTCCACTTGACCACCAACTGGGACCCTACTATTTTCGAACTATTTTCCTGACTATTTCCGGACCAAACATCAAAATCCGCATATATTTCTTTTTTCTCGGGGGACCACGGAGAATGGAGGGCCCTGTTCATTGGAACCCTTTGAACTCTGGATAATCCGATCCTGCATTGGTGTTCGGTGATTAACGGCCTCTGATGTAGCGCTCGCGCGCACCTGTCACGACGGATGGTAAGGAGATGGAAGTGGGTGAAAAAAAGGTTCCTCGGACACGCTGGCTCAAGGTCAGTTGTGGGCTCGGTATTGCGAAGCTAGAGGAATACCGCTAACGATGACGCAACCGCAGCAGCTTAGGACAGCGCGGGAGCTCACAGGGTCATTGAGGAAGTATGCTGGCATACGATGAAAACGCCGTCTGAGGAGTGCATATATAATGGTATTATTTGCATTTTATTTTACCATCGCTTGTAGTAATAACACCCAGCCCTGGCTCCTTGCTTCATACGCCTTGCCGCAGCTTATATATCGCAAACAAGCGCACACGGTCCGTTATTTTTCTTGTTCGCAGAAAAATTGTTGCATTGGTCGAGACTCGGTAGGGAATATACAGACTCTGCGTAAAAATGCGCAGTCCTTTGTCGCTACTCTCAGGGGGAGGTCAAGTTCGTTCATTGTACCCATTTTTTTTTTTTTCGTTACAAGCAATGCTTTCTGGTAATAATTCTGTCTTGATTGTAGCGGTATATTTAGTTTCATTGCTTATTATGGAAACAAGTGCTCGCGGGTCGGCGAGACTAATGTGTTGGGTGTCAGTTGTATATATACTTTTTTTAATACTTTTTTATTTTATGATGGCGTAGAATTCACAGAGCACGGCTTTCAGTTTGATTACGTGACGAGGCCAGTTTCCTGCGTGGATATTTGTAATTTTTTTTTAATTGCATAGCACTTTCTAATCAACTTTCTCGTGTCTGTGTGGTGATTATTCCCAGGTGAGTGAATTCAAACAGCCCATATACTTTCTTTTTTCTTTTTTACTACGTGAGTGTCGCGCGAGCCTAATTTCGTAGCATGACTTGGTGCATCCGTCGCGCACTGCTCATTTTTCAATGGCGTCTCCGCCATAGTATTATATGCGTGGCATTGACCGCGAACACGCTCGCAAGGTCGAAAACAGGGTTCTCGGACTTTGTTTTCGAACTCGCTCGAACGACAAATCCGGCCGATCTGTGATGCGATCAGCGATCATCGATTTCTCAGCCACACTCCGCGACGTTGTCGCCGTTGATACAGCCGCGCCCCGCTCTTCCCCTGTAAAGTCGTTTTCACTGCTTCGTGGAGAAAGCCCCATGACGTCACTCCCGCGGGGATGTCCCCTCCTCTCCCCAGCCTCCACACCCAAGGTCGCGCGACGCCGTGAAGTCAACAGAAAAAAAAAAAAAAAAAGTATAAAAATGCACCCTCTTTCCCTCCCCCTTCATTCTTGTCTCGGGTTGCGTGCATTGCGGCAGCGGCTTGTCGGCGCTCCCTTTATTTCGCGTGTCGGCCGATTATTGCACCGTGCGAGCAAAACACCCGCCGCGTGCACCGGCGGCCGCAGGCATCCCCTCCCGTTGCTGCCCGCCTCGTAACTGGTCGCTTGCAGCTGCCCGTAACGGGCGCATTGCGTGGACTGATGAATTGTCTCTATGCGAAGACGTTGTATGCGCACGCATCGGGCATTTCTTCCGATTGGTTTTCTTTTCTTTCAGTTCGTTTATTTTTCTCTAATTGCTTAATTTTAGATAATTGAGCTATAGCAGCGTCTCTTCGTGCGGTAGACACGCTGACTACGGCGCAGACTGCGACCGTGCGGCAAAATTCGGCCGGACAAGTGAGGCAACGATAGCAACCGCG
Organism: Amblyomma maculatum; assembly: GCF_055883805.1. NCBI lineage: Eukaryota > Metazoa > Arthropoda > Arachnida > Ixodida > Ixodidae > Amblyomma > Amblyomma maculatum. The sequence continues at coordinate 94,829,791 of NC_139354.1, read as the reverse complement.
ACGCATTGTCGTATTGTCTTTTTTTTTTTGTTTTCTTTATTGTCGGCCATCACCAACATAAACAAAAAAAAAAAAGTTTGCTACAAACTGAACGCACGCAGCAGACCGGTTACCGCAGCCTTAACACTTTTAACACAGAAGCCGGCAGCCTCGTTTGAGTTGCCTTTGTCGAGTTAAACTGTCCTGAAGCTCCCGCAAATGTAAAAAAAAAAAATAAATTAACAGTTGGTTCCATTCATTAAGCATCACTAATTACCGTGTGGGTACTGTCGTGACGCTGGGGCTACGTCGACCCGGCCTTCACTTGGTAGCGTGCAGAGACTCGGGGTTGAAGTAGGATTGAATCTTCGAAGTTGGTGAAATATGTACAAGCAGGTTTAATGGCACTTTGAGAAACTTATTTACAAGATTATTTACACGAAAAAGAAGGGTACATCAGCAAAATGGCAAGCGTTAAGAGTTCATAGCGAGAAGCGACTGGATGAGCCGTTTACCCAGGGCCCAGAGCGACATTTCGTGCTCTGCAGCGTCCTTAAAACCCCCTATGTCCAGCCCCTCTCTGAAGATGCTGACCAACCAAATCCAGGGCACGCCCCTCAGGTATCGGCATCCAATCGAACACATCACTGCACTGATGGTCTGAAGCACTGACTGGTCCGGCATTCATTCGTTGGGCGTGATCACTTGTTGGCGGGAAAAGCTTGGGAACGGCGAGGAGAGGAGGTACATTTCTATTCTTCAGCAAAGAAACCACAGGCTGGTTCTGACAAGTGGTTTTACTTCTCAGAAACCCGAGTGCACGTGGCGCCGCATCCGCTCCCAGCATTGTCCGTTTTCGACAATTGCAAATCTTTCCTGCATTCCTGGGAAATCACTTAATGGCTGTATGCGTCATGCTCCTTTCTTGTCCTGCACGTCAGCGGACATGTCACTCTGTCGTCTCCTTTGAAAAGTAGACATTCCTCACTGGACGATAGCCCTTCTCGACTGGAAGGGTGAACAAAAGAAAGCACTTCCTGCTATTTCCCGCAGGGGGACGTTTCTTTGTGTTTTTCCAGACGTTCTCTTGACAGGGTCAATTTGGCATTTGCAGGCCTCCACAAAGCAAAACAGGCTTACAAAACAGGATTCCTGGAAACAGGCTCACTTAGAGCCATTGGACCATCACCACATATTCACAATACTTTTCCATGCCCACAGGCGAACAATAGAGCGCGCAAATGCGGATGCACTGTCGTAACAGCCTCCTCCCCCGCCAGAAGAGTCACGGAGGGCAGCAGTCCCAGCTGCTGCATGAAGAGACGACTTAATGGCCTGCACGTGAACGCTTGAAGCTCGCTGTTGCTTGTCGCGTTGTCTTGATTGTTGTAGGCCAAATTGCTCGAGCTGTCTGAAACTCAACCACATGTCGAAGCAAGCACTCGGCTCCCGTCTGAAGAGACCAGGTTAAAAGAAAACTGCCATTGTTGTTCGAGAAAAGCCCACTCTCAAGACGTTCAGGACCCACGTATTCCTAGAAAACCAAACGTGCTGCTTTACATAGCCACACATATACAAGCGCACGAAAAAAAAAAAAAAACCTGATTATCAATTTGGATACATGGTGAGGAACATCTCGGACCGCTTAGAAAGAGCGGCTAAGCGCGTCCGCATTCCCATTTAACTTCCCCTTTTTGTATCTTATTTCAAAATTGTACTGCTGTAAAATCAAGCGCCACCTAAGAAGGCGACTGTTCTTCGATGTCGCAGTTTGCAGCCAAGCCAGGGGACAATGGTCCGTCTCTACGGTGAATTTGGCCCCTCCAAGATAGCACTGCAATTTTTGAATGGCCCATACAATGCAAGCGCACTCTTTCTCTGACGCGCAATAAGCCCTCTCTCTAGAACTCAGTTTTCTGCTCAAGTAGAGCACGGGGTGCTCATTACCGTCGTCATCTCTCTGGCAGAGAACAGCACCTAGCCCTCGATCACTGGCATCACACTGGACCGTGAATTCTCGGTCATAGTCTGGAGCTCGCAATACCGGACGGCTAATCAGCACAGCCTTCAGGTTTACGAAGGAGGCTTCCTTTTGTTCGTCCCAGACTACATTTGTCGGTTCTGTCTTGCGGAGAGCGTCGGTCAGAGGGCTAGCCAAAGATGAATAGTGAGGGATGTAGTGGTTGTAGTATCCCGTCAGCCCTAAGAATGCCCGAATTTCCGTCTTCGTGCTCGGCCGCGGGTAGTCTGCTACCGCAGAAATCTTAATCTCGCTGGGTTTCCTGAAACCTTGACCTACATTGTGACCCAAGTAGTCCACGGTCGCCCTTGCCAGGCAACATTTCTCGGCCTTTACGGTTAGTCCAGCTTGACGCAAAAGGCTCAGTACAGCTCTTAGATGTACCATATGGTCCGCCCATGAGTCGGAAAAAACCGCAATGTCGTCTAAATAAGGCACCGCGAATGTTTCACACCCCTTTAAAACCCTATCCATGAGTCGGGAAAAACAAAATGGAGCATTTTTGAGCCCGAAACTCATCATTGTTGGCTGGTAGCTGCCCGTCGGAGTGACGAAAGCCGCGTATCTGCTGGCGCGTTCAGTGAGCGGTACTTGCCAGTATCCTCGAGTAAGGTCCAGCGTAGTCACATATGCCGCTCTACTGACCTGTTCTACTCTCTCCTCAATATTCGGAATAGGATACACTTGATCCCTGGTGAGAGAATTTAGCTTTCGGTAGTCTACCACAGGCCTAGGGTCTTTACCTGGAGCTTCTACTAAGATCATAGGCGAAGCATAATCGCTTTCCGAGGGTTTTATTACTCCCAATTCCAGCATGCGAGTTACTTCCCTATCCAGAATTTCTCTTTGCCTTGGAGAAAATCGGTAGCACCTTGATCGCACTGGCACGTCTGAAGTCAGCTCAATATCGTGCTCAGTCAAATCAGTCCTGCCTGGCCTGTCCACGAAGCAGGCCTCAAACTCTGTTATTATTTCGCCCAGATCGGACAGCTGGGATTTCTTTAGTTCTCCTCTCTGCTCCGTCTTTTTTAGAAGCTCCTGAGCGTTGCTTCCTTTTCCGCTGAGGCAAATCAAGTTGTCCCCCATCTCCTCGGGAAGGTTTAACGTTAGATTTACCACGGCTTGCTCCATAGCTAAGTCCTCTCGGGTTCCACTTAAAAGTCTCGGGAGATTACTAGACACCGGCGGCAAGAGGTTACTCTCAAGAACGTCCTCATTCCGCGTCTCATCAAGCTCACTTTCAAGTTGACTTATCTGAGATGCCTCGCTCTCAAAGTTTTCTGACCTGCTATCTTCCGCATCTACCACTGTTTTAACTGCCGTTTCCTCCGCTGTGGATTCTTCTGGAATGAGCAGTGTAGCTAGTTCTCGCGCCTTTGAACGTGTTAAGGCTTGCACAACTCTGTCTCCGAAAAGGATGCCCCTCTTTCGCAGCAGCATGTCCGATTTGTTGGAGAACAAATACGGATAGCACTTAGGAAGCTTTCCTGAAACGGCAGCCTCGGTTGTTAATTCGCCGAAAGGGCCCTCGATGACCACGTTCGCGATCGGCAAGCACACACTCTGTTCCTCAACTACCTGTCGGATCCATGCACACTGTCCTGTATAGTCGGAAGGCGACACATACGCCGGATGGACAACATCCATCGTTGCGGCCGAATCGCGCAGTACCTTGCAAGGCTTCCCGTTGACTACTAGGTCATGCAGGTAGGGTTCTAAAAGCTGCATATTTTCATCGCAGTCACTGACATACGAGAAAGCAAACTTTTCTTTCCGGCAGTTGACGGCAATGTGACCCTTCTCATTACACCTAAAGCATGTGAGCGGCTTCCTAGCCCCAAGCTTGTTCTTTGTGTTCTGCGCGTTGGTCACTTCCCCACTTTTCTCACTGCCGTCCTTTCTAGGGCGTTTGCCTGAAGAAGCCTTCGTTTCTTCGTTTGCAAATCTAGCAAAGTGCCTTTTCTGACGGTTATTTACACTCAACTTGGGATTGCGGAGCCTATCCACTGCTGGGTTGCTGAATTGTCGGCGCGAAGCGTACTCCTCAATGACTTCGGCAGCTTCAGTTGCCGACTTAATGTCGCCTCGGTCCTGTAACCAATTTCTTTCTTTTTCTGGGAGGCAGCTATAAAACTGCTCCAAAAGAATTCGCTCGACTACAGCGTCCCTATCACTGTAGGAATCAGTGCTCTTTAGCCACTCGCCCAAATTAACTCTTAAATTGTACAGGAATTCAGGGTAACTCTCGTCCCTGGACTTAGTAGCGTTCCGAAAACGTTGTCTGAACGCCTCGGCGCTAAGCCTATACTTTCTCAGAAGGCAAGATTTGACCTTCTCGTAGTTGTCCGCGTCCTCCTTGCTTAGCCGCGCGACAACCTCCGCTGCCTCGCTGGGCAGAACCGTCAATAATCTCTGTGACCAAGTGTCTCGCTGGAAGGACAGTTTTTCGCAGGTTCGCTCAAAGTTAGCCAGATACAGACCGATATCCCCTGATATCACATATGGCTGCATGTACTTTGACATCTTGAAATCTGCCTCCTTGTTGAGACGAGGTACCGCTAGCTGGGGACAATCGCCCGACCTCTTGCTCAACTCTAGTTCTAATTTCCGGAGCTCAATTTCTTGGTCCAGCTTTTTTGCTTCTCTTTCAAGCTTCTCACGTTCGTGCTCCCTTTCCTCTTTTTCCCTCTCAAGTTCACGCTCCCTTTCCTCTTTCTGCTGTCTGAGCTGTTCCTTTTTTTGCCCGATGAGGTTCCATGCTTCACTGAGCTCCTCATCATCGGTTCCCAGATCAGTGATTGCCTTTATAATCAAGGGTTTTCGTGCCAAACCACTTGTATTAATTCCCAATTCCTCACACAATAGCAACAGTTCCGGTTTCTGCAGCTTTTGTAGGTCCATGATCGCTCCGAGTGTCGGCTACTTCCAAAACAACAGTGCAAACTACCAAACCTAAAGGCGTTTCAACACTTTTTACCAGTTCTTAAAATCTAACCCTGTTCTAGAACCTGGTCCACATCAGAAGAAAAGCCAAGCACTCACCCACACATGCGATCGATGTTCCGAGCTGCTGTCTTGTTGGCCGATTGTTGCGCCTGCTTGTTGCTTGAGATGCCACCTCCGATCACAAGATGTGGCTTGTAGATTCTGATCCACCTCGAATCACCAGATGTTGTAGATCCAGATCCCACCTCCAGTCATCAGATGTTGTGGCTTGTAGATTCAGATCCCACCGCTGGTCACCAGTTGTCGTGACGCTGGGGCTACGTCGACCCGGCCTTCACTTGGTAGCGTGCAGAGACTCGGGGTTGAAGTAGGATTGAATCTTCGAAGTTGGTGAAATATGTACAAGCAGGTTTAATGGCACTTTGAGAAACTTATTTACAAGATTATTTACACGAAAAAGAAGGGTACATCAGCAAAATGGCAAGCGTTAAGAGTTCATAGCGAGAAGCGACTGGATGAGCCGTTTACCCAGGGCCCAGAGCGACATTTCGTGCTCTGCAGCGTCCTTAAAACCCCCTATGTCCAGCCCCTCTCTGAAGATGCTGACCAACCAAATCCAGGGCACGCCCCTCAGGTATCGGCATCCAATCGAACACATCACTGCACTGATGGTCTGAAGCACTGACTGGTCCGGCATTCATTCGTTGGGCGTGATCACTTGTTGGCGGGAAAAGCTTGGGAACGGCGAGGAGAGGAGGTACATTTCTATTCTTCAGCAAAGAAACCACAGGCTGGTTCTGACAAGTGGTTTTACTTCTCAGAAACCCGAGTGCACGTGGCGCCGCATCCGCTCCCAGCATTGTCCGTTTTCGACAATTGCAAATCTTTCCTGCATTCCTGGGAAATCACTTAATGGCTGTATGCGTCATGCTCCTTTCTTGTCCTGCACGTCAGCGGACATGTCACTCTGTCGTCTCCTTTGAAAAGTAGACATTCCTCACTGGACGATAGCCCTTCTCGACTGGAAGGGTGAACAAAAGAAAGCACTTCCTGCTATTTCCCGCAGGGGGACGTTTCTTTGTGTTTTTCCAGACGTTCTCTTGACAGGGTCAATTTGGCATTTGCAGGCCTCCACAAAGCAAAACAGGCTTACAAAACAGGATTCCTGGAAACAGGCTCACTTAGAGCCATTGGACCATCACCACATATTCACAATACTTTTCCATGCCCACAGGCGAACAATAGAGCGCGCAAATGCGGATGCACGGTCGTAACAGTACACGCCCTGATCTCTTCTGTGTAGGCGTATGCGCGGCCTGCGGGGCTCCTAATACTTCGGCAATTTCCCGCGTGTAGCGTGCGCGTGTACACATTATTTATTACTCAATACTTTCATTATTAAAATTATTTACAGACTCAAATAATTTTCTTTTATGTTGTGACTTAGAATACTGAAATCACAACCGTAAGACATACACCGCGTTTCTTTGCTTATTTCCCGGAAGTGTCAATAAGGCACCTCACAGGCTCTCCAGCGCTCCTCTGTGATCGCTAATTGCTACTGCGATGACTATCCCTGTTTGCGAATCAGTTTGAAATCTCAGCTGGCGTATTTTTGCTTCAGCAAGAGTTGAAGTAATTTTGGAATTGATGCGTTTTTCTTACGCATACTTGAGCGCGCGACTAGTTACATGCGGACATCAGCGTAATTTGCGAAGCTTAAACGCACGGTGATAACAGATAAACCATGCATTTGAGATGTATTACGCGCATTAATAATCAGGGAGCGATCTTCAGCGAAATATTTTATTGAAATACCACGGTGAAGCCAGTTCCCTCCGAGCGCGTATCGAAACCGAGGTATGCGTCGTGTAAGTATTATGGGTGAAATGTGAAGCATTTGCAGCCCACGTAGCGTGGTCTCCATCGTGATTCTGTTTCGATACTGCTCAGTACAACGTTCCTACGTTGGCTCAGTACCGTTTCGGCGTGCCTGATATCATCCGCGGAATCCAAATATAGGAAGTCAGCAGCGACTCCACATTGAGTCAGCATTGAGGCGTCGCGGGGGACAAAATCCTGCGTTCTTTGACTGAACCTGCCCCCATGATTTATAAACTTTGGATTGCTGTACAGCCATGTGGGATAACACTGCATTCTGGCCGTATGGACGATATCAGGCTCCTTAATCTGTCATCTTCAGAATAGTTAGTCGTGAATCTGTGTATTTTCGGTCAGTCAATATGACTCGCAGCATTTATGTATTGGGGTCTGCGTAGCGTGAGGTCTCAGACAACTTGAGTGTTCGCCTAAGTGAATGCTGTAACTTCTGTAGGGACGAATGTTTAAATCATTTACAGTTCACGCATCGCGATCGATTTAGAAACAGCTCGCTGTCGCGGGGCCAGTTTATTTACACACCAGAGAAGTGGCGAGACAAGTTTGTTGCCGACGGGCGTTCTATCTAGCGAATGACAAGAAAGGATATGTGGTGGGGAGCTGTTCTTGTGAAAAGGGTCGTTCGGGTCACGACCTCACACTCCTCCTCCGAAGGAGGTCGACCCCTTCCGCGCGGATAACAGGATTTTGAAGCCCCCCCCCCCCCCCCCGGGGGGGGGGGGGGGGGGCTTCTCTCTGCGTCTGGAGTACTCCAGACGCACACACACATCTACACCCTGTTTGGCCCAACTTGTGCCTAGTATGGCAGAATGGAGCATTGCAAGCGAAGGGCAGATACGGAGACGGACACATGGAGCGGACAGGGGAGCAAACTTCTATTGGAACTGCATTCATGTGCGCCTTGCTTCGCCTCCGATTTTGTTTGCATTTGGCAACGCAGCACACATTAGTGGGACGTGTTTGCTTTGTGAATGCAATTGCATAGCCAGGACACCTCCAGATGAACCAGCTGTTGATTGGAATTTCTGTGGCGAGAGCAGTGCAGGCCTCTTCGTCCAGGGGGCGCTGACGGAAGCCCCGTCTTTTGCGGCCAGCTCAGAGCTGAGCAATGTCAGAGCAGCGAGTCTTCCCTCACGTGCACTCCCAGAGTTGCTTTCTGGAAATGTGAACTTCCGGTGGCCGTCTCACTTTGTGCTGGCTTCTCTGTTCGGTGCATAGCTTGTAGGTTAATACCTGGAAGCACTTAGTGACGTTACGACCATCTACCGAGTGGGATCAGTATTTTTATGACCTTCGGAATGCGGTGAGTAGGAGAGCTTGCGACTTTTGCGCACAAGCTTGTGGCAACATCCCGCTAGTGCACTCTAGATTGTGGGAAGCTGTATGGCGCCTAAGTGCAGGAAATGCCTGAAGTGAACTACTAATGAAGTGCTAAGCACTAATGCCGCCGAAGACTGCAGCTGTGCTCGCGTAGAAACTTCGCTTTCTCGTTAAATCTATAGCGGTGACTGTACCCAGGCTTGGATTTGTTCCTTGTGGTAGGACTTTCCTAGAAGCCCTTGCACTTGGCTTCCAAGCATGAAGAGAAGATATTGGAGCGAGAAGAGCGGCGGGGGGGGGGGGGGGGGGGTTGAGATGACTTGTGAATGTTTTCTTTTTCGCCTTCGAGAGCTTTGTAACCTGGCCTTGTTGTGACAGAGGCGAAATGCTTAATGTGTATAGCTGTACTGGGCATTTCGCCATTGTATTTTCGAAACGCCGTACAACCGAAATGTTTATTTGGCACAGTAGAGTTGAGAGGTCTGTTTTTCCGATCAGTTGATGTATCGTTGACTCGGAATCACCCGGAACGACGGCATTGACTCGTTGGGCATACTCAGCAAAGTCTTGTAACCCAGAAGCGTATATGTATACCGTTGCGACATGTGTACAAGATATATGCGGATTGCTAACAGTGCTGGTGGGCGTCGCGCTTGGCAGCGAGATTTGTTGTCTCTGTAGTTTACCATCGAGGACGACTTGAAGGGGAGAGAGGCCGGCAACAGGAAAAAGTCCCCGTTGGCGCACTGGTTGAATGCGAGGAGCTGTCGCGTCCCGGACCATATTTCACTGTGTGGGAATTTATTTCGGACGCGAATGCATTGGCCCGGACGGGTGGTGCGCGCCACGGCGTCAAGGAAAAACGAAGCAACGCGGGGACGCGTTTTCAGCCTAGACACTGCATCTTTGAATCTCGCGTGACGTCACTGCAGCATGACTTTACGTAATTGTGTAGGGAGGGCCTTATCCGAAACTTAAGCAGAAAATGTTGAGAGTGCCGGCTTGATTGTTTTTCCCCGTGCATCTGTGCGCAAAAAGAAAAACGAAACATGCGTGTACACCTTTAACCCAGTGTGCGTTTGATTACGCGCACTATAGTTGGAAACCACACTGTCTAATGATTTCTGGGACGAGGCTATAAACTCACATCAATCTATTCGCCGCGGCGTTCGTGTTTCGATGGTGTCTAACTATAAAGATGGTTTTGTGCTGGATGTGTGGTGAAGCGTGCGAATGAAATATAAGTTTTTGTTATGATTTTGTTTGTTATGATGGACGCCATAGCCTCCGCTATGACGTCCATCATAGTGATGTCAGCGCACGTTAAAGATCCCCAGGTGGTCGAAATTACTCCGTAGCCCTCCACTACGGCTCCTCTTTCTCTCTTTCCACTTTCATTCCCACCTTCCTCCCTTCCCTTACGGCGCGGTTGAGGCGTCCACAGAAAACAAGTGAGACAGTTACCGTGCCTTTCCCTTCCTATAAATCAACCAGTTTTTTCACTGAGGAGCACCTGCGCCGTTTTTCAGACTCGGATTTTACAGGAACTTTTGGCCAAACGTCGCAGCGGTTCAACGTTTTCTTGCGCCGTGAATGCATTACAAAATTAGGCGTATGCATTTCGTTGTCTCATTCAGGGAGACTTCTCCGCGGGCAAGCTTGAGTGCGTGACGTCACTATTTGTTCTGCCTTCGTTGCAGACGAGAATTTTGATTTTCCTTTCGGCCATTTCAGACAAATAGTGGCTCCAGCTATAACTTACACAGTTGCGAGTTCAGCTTAATCAACCCGCATCGGATAGGTTTTGTGGCGATATCATTGACCCCATTGACTGATCGGTATAGTAACATAACAGGGGATCGGAACCCGCTTTTGGTATTCTGGTTCTTGCTCCTTTGAAATACTTCTACTGGCTTGTTGGAAAACGGTTTCTGTTATCGAAAAGAGGCGACTTTAAGGAATGTCATGCGATTATAAACTGGAAAGGATTAAAAAAAAAAGGAGTTGGCGTTTAAGTAGAGCTTGCGTTAGGCCTTGGTGGTTTAATGGTGGATGCATTTGCGGATGGCGCACAGAGACGACTGGACCCATGTTGACAAGGGGCAAGAAAATACGAACACGGGTAAGCTTGCACTTGTAAACCACTCAGAGTATTCCTTTCGGGATATTAATTTTCAAAGAGGGGAATAAACAGAAGTTCCTCTAGAACATCTATTATTCGCCTCACCAGGGCTCCAGGACAACAATATATTGTGCTTGGCCAGTGAGTGTTGAGCCTTCGGAGGTAGTCCTTCGCGTCCCTTTTTAGAGGCGCCGAGGTGTGGCGTGTTCCTCGTGGCCCGCGCCGAGACGCTCGCTGCGTTCTTCTCCTCCGAGCAGTCGGGCGAAGGTTGCTCGCTCAGCTTCTCTACTCCGACGCGCATTGCGCCGCGCTTACATAGCGCCCACGCTTCCGCGGAAGAAGCGACTCACGCCAGGTGTGTGTGGGGAGGGTGTGGCTCGGGGAATGCCGTCGAGGGTGTTCGGGATTCCGACCAACGTTACGTCGCGTCCGTTCCGCTCTCACCTGCTCGCTGTACAGCGACATGCGGCTGCGACGACGCTTACACAACCGGCATGCGCGCGCCGAGTCATCTCCGATCGATGATACGGTTTCTCTCGTTCCGACCGGGTCGCGTGGGCGCTCTTCGCTAAGCCTCCGTGGGAGAGTCCCAAAACTTCCACTGCCGTAAACTGACGGATTTGTCCTGGGCGGGGCAGAGAGTAAGGGTGTCGAAGGGAATTCTGCGTTCAAATTCTCAGAAATAGACTTTTTAGTTTAGCGCTACCGCGCGAGCGTTAGTACGCATGCGCAGGTCACCCCGAGGGCGACAGATGGCGCCACGTCCTGTTAAATTTAGGGAGCCTACATGTTTGTCGCGGCCACGGGGAAACATGTAGGCTCCCTAGTTATACCCTAGTCAAATTCTTGTCAAACAAGCGTTAAGTTCCGCGCAGCGATGTCATCCGATCTTTAAGCAATAGCCCGTTCGGCCAAAAAGCCGTCGGCGTCGTTGTAGTATAGTTGCCGCGACTCGTATCGGAAATAATCGGGGGCTACGTAAAAAACGAATCATATCGCGGTAATTTGTGGTTTTAGTGATTGATGAATCATAGGCGATGACGGGTTGTTGAAGTCACTGTAACTGATGATTTAAATAAATAAAAAATGAAAAAAGGGAGTTCAAAGTTGACAAAATGCTCGGAATGAAAAGCCAATGCTTGATAGGACTAGTTAAGAAAATTTAGAGCATAATTGATTATTACTGAACTGCAATAATTGAAGAAATAAACTCCGAAAAAGGGCATTCAGAGGTGTCAAAATGCTCAGAGTGAAAAGCGAATTCTTGATGATGCTAATTAAGAAAATTCAAGAGATGTCTTGATGAAATAATTGAAATTAACAAATTGAAAAAATAGAAAGGAGGTTCGGAAATGTCAAAATTCTCAGAATGAAAATCGCATCTTTTATAATGTTAATTAAAATGAGTGTGTAATTGACCAAATATTAACTGAAATAATTGACAAACGTAAAGTGCGTTCAAAGGGGTCAAACTCTTCGGAATGTAAATCCAATGCTTGCTGATGCTAAGTATCGATGTATAACATTTAAAACATCAAATAAAAACATCGATAAAATATTGCAAAAATGGAGCTACAGAAAAACATGGTCCGTGTGCATCAAACGCTATCGCGTCATACACTTATCGGCGGAGCTTAATTGTCCCCCTAATTTTTTTTTTTTTTTCGGCAGCGGCTGAAATTCGCACATTTTTCTACTTCCGGGTGAGAACAAATTTTTCGGTCGCTTGTTGACTGAAGCGGTAAGCCACAGGATGCATGTATTTGGGAACGGGACTGCCAGTCAGTTGACCACTTTCTCAGGCGGGGCAACTTGACACATTTGAATCGGAGTGGCTTCACCGACGTCGATTCCGGGGTTGGTTCCGAGCTTAAGTGACCGGCATGTTGTTTTCTCGGCAGCCGGCGCCGGTAGCTTTGCTCGCATTATTCGAGCACGACTCACCGCTTGCACTGCGCACATGGGCAGCTCTGAGCACCCCTAGTAAGAGGAGTTTAAATGCTCTCTGATGTGCTGTAGCCCCTACCTGGTACAAGCTGAAGTTATCCAATAAATGTGAACCGAAGACAGAGCAACATTTAGCTACAGGTGCGCACGACGCCATAGTGCCGTCTGCGTTGAGACATGGGTTTGTCTCACTAGGCGTTCTTATATCCCGGCTGCACCTTCTTGGGACTTCAGACATTTTATAATAGCGCGAACAAAAACACACACAGGACAGGGTACAGGACAAGCGCTATCCTGTAGCGCTTGTCTTGTACCCTGTCCTGTGTGTGTTTTTGTTCGCGCTATTATAAGATGTCTGAAGTACTGCACCAACTAGGCCGACAACACATCTTACTGGACCTTTTTGGGAGTTAGTCCAGAGTGCACAGCACCTGCATTGTTGCTTTTCCCATTGCCTTACTTTCGTTTGTGCTGTATGTATTACGAAGCTGTCACCACGTTCGCACTGCAGCTAGACAGGGAAACACTGCCTCCTGTGTTCCGCGTTGTTTTCATAATACTATACTCCTTGCTGTATGTAACCAGTATATGATATGGCATGTATGGGGTTATTCTTTTCGGCATGGGGGAGCTGTTAGTTTAGAGCGCCTCGATGGTCAGCGGGCATGGATGCACTTAAATGGTTTCTTTTATAATGTTTAACGTCTCAAAGCAACTCAGGCTATTGTGAGACGCCGTAGTGCAGTTCTCAAGAAATTTCGACCACCCAGGGATCTTTAACGTGCACTGACATCGCACAGCACACGGATGCCACTCCGTTCGCCTCCATGTAGTTACTGTAATCGGCTGGCACGCTTGTTGAAAATGAGCTTGGTCGGTTGTGCGTTTTTGTCGCTCCAAACTTGTATTCACGGTAGCGAATTATGTTGCCCGGAACACCAGGTGCATTCACGCAGAAATTTCGTGCGAACTAGTGACATATACCTTCTGCGGTGGCTTCTCTTTTCTCTCTCTCCAATTTTTGTATGATTAGTTTCACTCGTTTCCCATGCATGAGGGCGTTGACGTATGTGCCGCTCTTTGGGCATAGCTGCCTTTGTGCCACGAGAATCCATCATCGCCACGGATACGCACAATAGCTAAAATATTGGACTTGCCACTTCTAAATCGGAAGTATACATCTCCGATAGTGATAAATTGTAGGAGTGCGTGTAATATTTTCTACTCGTAAGGGGGTAATATAGTGAGAAAAAAAGCACATGCAGCCATGGAGATTTCTATGTGTGTGAAAGGGGGGGGGGGGGGGGGGGGGCGACGCAAGCTTCTGTGTTTCTGCGTGGTCGGATACAAATAAACTGAAAGTGTGAGAAAAAATGCATGCTTCGCCCGCTGGAACATATCCCATTTGAATGGTTACGTAGCGAGACAAAGCTTAGCAATTTTTTTTTTCAATGTAACCGATTTCATAGTTCTGTACGTTCATGCATATCGATGCGAGGCACTTCCCTTTATGGATGGGAAAGCGCGTTACGTTGCGTTAGGTTGCGTCACCGACCCCGCCCAGTCGTCGCTCGGTGGTTCCAGCTTTTGCAGTAGTGCGCCTCCGCGCCGTCGGTTTCTAGCTCGTTTCTCACGGCAACTTCGGCGCATAACTGGCGCACCCGTTCCGGAACTTGGCCAAGAGCCTGTAATGTCGCTGCTCTTCCATTGGTTGCAACACTTGATGACGTCATCAGAGTCGCGGAAGCGAAGCGAATGAGATTGGCGCGCCATCGTGTGATCTTGCTTCGACGCCTTTGTCGGCGTGTGCAATAGGAAGTGCTCTGCTTGCGACACTCGCTGGTCGGCGCGAAACAATGCCTGGGTCACGCGACAACAACGGCGCTAACTGGCCAGCCTTGTTTCGTGACCGTGGCGTGCAATTAATGCGATCGTTGACCAGCTGTCGGGAAACAGACTTCTGATCACCCGAATGAGAAAAACCTGTGTTCGAGACGAGCGCTATACGTCATACTGGGCTCTCACGTGGGCGAGTGTTGAAAGATTGCTCCGTGCTCTCCGCTGCGCGCGAAAACTGAACACAATTCCTTCAAAGCTCAACTCACGTTTCACTCCTTAATAATTATTTCGCAATTCGCCATTATTTCGCGTCGTGCGTCAGCAGAAGAAGCTGCCAGAAGAGATTAATTCGACAGTGAGTAATGCCTGCAAGACTAAGTGCCTTTTGACATCGATTTCCACGCAGTTTTCACATGTGCTTGCACGTCCTAATATATTTTTATGGTTAGAATTAAGTAGTTTTTCTTTTTGACCGTTTCATTTATGTATATCCATTTATCAACTCACTTTTAAAAGTTTTGCTTTCTCTCGACCTGCACGCTCTTCCTCTCTAACGCCTGGAAGGGGCCTTTAACGTTTGTGAATAATAAAAAAAAGGTAAAAACGAGGGTGCCACACAGTGCAAAGCCTTTCTTTTTTTTTTTTTTTTTTTGTCCTCCGATAGTGGGATGGGACAGAGGGAATAATTGGAACAAATCCATATACTGATGTGGGAAGCGTACAAATTATGATAAGAGTATACGCTGGAAGTTCCTGGAGGAGGAATAGTAAACTCGAGAGGAACTGCTAGCGTTCTGAAAAGCGGAAGATACCTATAACGATTGGGAAAGAGGAATCATGTGGACCGACCACCATGCCAGCTAACTACCGACGAACTGGGTCAAGCTTGCGTCACATTACGATCAGTTGGCGGGCTACTGCACCAACATTGCAAGACTGACAGGGCGACAGTGGGATGGGACCACGAACAGAGCGCGCGTAGGACGCTAATAATGTATGAACTTTAGCTAAATCTAGCAACGTTGATTCTAATTTGTTTAATGGGCGGGCTCAGGATCCATTTCAACAGCCCGGCCGGGTAATGTGTCGTCACGGCAGGGTATCCTGTAGAACGTTATTCCCCCCCCCCCCCCCCCTCGAAATGAACCAAAATGCAGTAAAGGAAAGTAGGTTAGATTATCTGATATATAGTACGCAAATTCACACATTTTGCCCTAGTCAGATATCTTATAAAGAAAGTTGCCCGTATCGACTCGGAAAACCTGTCCGAAAATCTCATTTGAAATAAAAAAACGAGGCACAGCCTGTTCAGGTACAGATGAAAATAGGCGAAATACTCCTGAGAGCCGCGCGGTTTTGCTTATTCCTTCTGCGGGGCTACTTTACAGTCGACTGCGTAGGATCTGAACCCCAAGGACGGTGATAACGAAGGGAACACAATGCCCGTCGCTAAGGAAACAAGGTTGCGCCATTGCTGTATTCCATTCAAATCCATTACTCCCAGAGAGATGACATACGCGGAGAGAAAACATAACGGCGGTCGTCCGGTCGTTTTCTGTTTTGTCTGCGTCACTCTATACGAATGATGGTTTAGGAAGTTGCAGCGAGGTCAAATCAGTAGTAATAGTTCCCAGGTTGTAAAGAAAAAAAAAAAGCTGTCAGGCCAGTTTGTGTGAGAAACATATGACACTCGCATTTACTTGCTTTCGTTACTGAAACTCAGCAGTGCGCCTATTTGCATACAACAAATATTCAAATTGTGTTTCTGTTTAATTCAAAGGGAAATCATTTTTAAACATTACTTCCATAAGTATAGAGCTTGAATTACAGCTATAGAAATAAGATTTATGGGAGAAAAGTGGGTCAAGTCTTGGGCTTTACGCCGAAAAAGCGAAATCCAACGTTTACGTGGTGGTATGGAATTTCGTGCGTAATTGTTTTTCAGTAAAAAAACACCATGCACGGTGTAGCAATATTCTACTTTCATGTAAAGAATTTCGTATAACAGGCTGGACAGCGCTGCGGTTTATGCGGAAACTTTCCCTTTCTTTTTTTTTTTTTTTTTTTTTTCAGTTTGTCTTCAGGGGCGTTGGTTCATAGGAAAGGAAAGGCGCAGTATCTGTCACACTTGCTCTGTGGACACCTGAACCGCGCCGTAAGGGAAGGGATGAAGGTGGGAGTGAAAGTGGATAGAGAGAAAGGGGGCCGTAGTGGAGGGCTACGGAGTAATTTCGACCACCTGGGGATCTTTAACGTGCGCTGACATCGCACAGCACACGGACGCCACTTCGTTTCGCCTCCATCGAAACGCAGCCGCCGAGGCCGGGATTCGATCCCGGGAACTCCGGCACAGTGGTCGGGCGTCTTACCACTGCACCACCCCGGCGGGGCTCTTCAGGGGCGTTTGGCTAAATTCGAAGGGAACTCGTTTGTGGAAATGGTGAACGATGGCGATATCCTTCACGTATCGCCTTTTGCATAGCTTATCAGATATTTGTGAAAGCAGTTTCCTTGTGGTTTCGTTGCGCAAGAAAAAAATGTGGGTGCCAACAGCGGCAAACTGCTTCCTATTGCCTCAGCACCTGCAGGCTATATAGTCGGGGGAGATTAGATAGCCGTAAACGTATAGAAGGTAGGATGGGTGGCAAGAAATGACAAGTGAGGAGCTGGCTGTAATTGCATCATTCACATACACTCACATAAGTAGATAAGGTACTAACATGCGCACTGGGGTCCTGTCACTGTTCTATCCGCTCATGCGTGACCACTGTGAAACTGCAAACACAAGTATTTGCACTGACTGAAATAAAGTACCCTGTCGTGCCCTGTCACACTCAAACGCGGGAATCACGCAGGGGTCTGCCTGACCTTTGGAGGGGACGAAGTGATGTTATTTCCGGGGTGCATTTCTAAAGCGTTCGTCAGATGAGCCCGTCGTACCCTGGCCTGGTCAGCAGCTGGGGGTATAATCCAGAAAGTTTCGGGAACTGCCTTAACGCGAATTTCGTCCATAGCAGCAAGAGTGCTGGCCAGTGGCCTACCTCCGGCAGAGCAGGTTGCGCTCATTCGGTCACTGGCGCACGAGGGGTTGAGCGGGAAAAAGCAAGCGCACGTACTGACCCGAGGATTAGCTACCTTCCGGGATCCCAGTGATGTCTCATGCAACCCGGCATCCCTTGTGCGATGAAGAGCCCCTACAGTTCGATGATTTAACGCAATCAGAGACATGCTGAGTGATTACAAATTAGGCAGGTCAGTACTTTCAGAAGCGTGTAAGCAACTGCGCCTTTCCTTTCCTGGAAACGAATTAGAGTATACGCCGATGAACTTCGATGCGTTCAATGAAATGCATGGTTGTGTTCTACAAGGGGCGCGCGATGCACCTTCACGACAGGTCATCACGTCACCAGGCGATTCATGCAATATACGAAGCTGATCCCGGCGGGCGTCCGTGCGCCCTTTCATTTGCCGCTTCCTCGAACGCCGCGCCTCACAGCAAACAGAAGCAAACCCAGATGTCTATGAGGCGTTAGTACAGCAGGCGTCAGCGGCGTTTGGAATTGATTTACAGGATAGAAAAGGCGCAGTATCTGTGACAATTCTCCGCGTGCAGATGTACCACGCCGTAAAGGATGAAGTTGGGAATGAAATAAGAGGGAGATAGAGGGGCCGTAGTAGAGGGCAGCGATCCACCTTACTAAACTGGCTTTCACCTCATCGCACTTAGTGGTCCAAAGTGCCGTCTAGAATTTTCCCCCGATGACGATGATGATGATAAGCTCTTTATTTACTCCCAAAATAGTGGAACCAGCCGAAAGACTGGTTGCACTGCTTAGAGAAGGTCAACAGGTATCCCTTGGGACTCTGCGGCCTCCAATGCGCGCAAAATGAGCTGGCGCTGTTGGGCGAGCTCGGTGGTACGCAGGAGGGACTCCCACTCATCCACTGTAGCTGTATTGTCTGCGTTGTGTCGTGTACGTGTCCAAACGATGTGAATGAATGTGGCCGGTTGTGAGCAGTGTTTGCAGCCAGGTGCAATAAGATTTAGGAAAATTTTGCTATATAGCCATGGGTTGGGAAAGGTTCCTGTTTGTATTTTGCGCCAATGGACGGCCTCGCGCCGGGATAGTTCCCGGTGTGCTGGGGGGTATAGACACCGTTCGAGCCGATAATGCTGGAGGATGTCCGTGTACGTAATAAGGCGCGAATGAGTGCCTTGGAGAGTGCCAGAGCAAGCGGCAGGCTGAGCAGGGTGCTCCGCCCGCTAGTTGATCTCTCGGCCTGAGCATGCGCCTGTGCGTTCCTGCTGAGTGCCTCATGAGCTGGGGCCCATATGAGAAGACGAGGTGTAGACGATAAGGGGAGATATCGGATGATAGTGTGCGCCTGTCGGGATATATACGTCCTGCATCGAAGTTACGAATCGCTTGTTGAAAATCCCTAACGACTACTTTAGTGTAAGGGTCGGTCAGAGCTAACGCGATGGCAACCTCTTCCGCGGTGGTAACAGTTGCGGCGTTGAGGACGCTGCAGGCATTGTGCCAGTTGCGCTGCGGCGCCGATGCAACCGCAACCATGGCAGGACGAAGGGGGTGGTGGGAGGCATCTGCATATGTAACGCCGGGGCGACCGGCAAAACGTTTCTCGAGTTGCCGGGCTCGGTCGGCTCTGCGCTCTGTATGATACTCTGGATGCATACGTTTGGGAAGCGGAGGTATATATACGAAGACTGAGTCTCTGCTCAGGCGTGAGGTCCATATACGTAGAAGTCGCCCTCAGAGGAGTGATTCCTACCTGGCTCAGTACTGCACGGCCCGCATGTGTCAGCGAGAGGCGCTCATATTTTAAAGTTGGAGCCGCCTATCAGCTCGTCGACTGTGTTGGAGATCCTGAGGGTCATCAGTTTGGTGATGGAAGTGGACATGTGTAGACCCAATGCTGTCTTGTATGCCTTGTGTAGTGATGCATCCAGCCGCTCCCGATCTGTTCGCGTGAGGCGAAGGTGATGGGCGACGTATAGGCATTGTGCGTACAAACGAACGCTTGTACGAGGCGCAAAAGGTTAGATTCGCGCATGCCCTTATGCTTGTTGGCGACTCTCTTGAGCAGGCGGCTGATCTGGATTACAGATTGATCTATTCGCTGAAGAGTAGTGGCGTTTCGTCCATTATCTTGTAGATGAAGGCGCAGGATGCGGATTCGGTCGGTACGGGGTATGGGGGTGCCCTGTACTTGCAGATTGAAGGATGTCGGAGGTGATTTGGGGCGTCTACCCGGGGTCGGGACAATAATATATTCAGGCTTGATGGCCAAGCAGGATAGGCCGATTGTGGCCAGGTATAGGTGCCAACGCGATCGATGGCTGTCTGAAAAGTCTCCCCGATTTGGCCATCACTGCCGTGTGTGAGGCCGTCGGCGTAGAGGCTGTGGTGCAAGTGGGGGATGTCTTCCAAAAGATTGGATAGGCCAAGCAGCGCTATATTGAACAGAAGTGGTGAGAGCACCGATCCTCGGGCTTTACCCCGGCTCCCAGGAGGGATGATGGAAGGATCTCCTCTGCCGGTGTCAAGTTGCACTGTGCGGTTCGTGAGAAAGTCGCGTATATATGCATACGTTCGTTGTCGCACCCCTAGGGTCTGGAGGTTCTGCAGAATTGCTTCGTGACGGACATTGCCAAAGGCCTTCGCGACGTCTAGACCAACTCTAGACCACTTTAGTGTCCAAAGTGTTGTGTGTCAGCACCTGATGCTTGAGCAAGAGCATGATGTCTGGGGCCTGCCGTCGAAAACCAAACATCATGTCTGGGAGTAGGTGATGCTCTAGTCCCTGGAAATAAGGCGTCATTCTTGGGATTTCAGGTTATCGTAAGTGTTATTCTTGTAATTGTATTCCTGTTAAGTTGCGTTCGAAATGGCACCCTCATTCTCATGCTCAGCCCCGCCGGGTTGGTGCAGTGGTAAGACGCCCGACTACTGTGCCGGAGTGCCCGGGTTCGAACCCGACCTCGGCGGCTGCGTTTCGATGGAGGCGAAACGAAGTGGCGTCCCTGTGCTGTGCGCGCGTCAAAGATCCCCAGGTGGTCGAAATTACTCCGTAGCCCTTCACTACGGCTCCTCTTTCTCTTTCCACTTTCACTCCTACCTTCCTTTCTTCCCTTACGGCGTGATTGAGGTGTCCACAGAAAACAAGTGAGACAGTTAGCGCGCCTTTTCCCTTCCTATAAATCAATCAGTTCATTCTCATGCTCATGCTCAGCTACCCAAGCAGAGCCGCTACGGCATTGGCGACTCGATTTCGGCTGTAGCGATGTGCGTGCTGTTTGCATCTGGTGTCTTTCGTGTCTTCCGGCAAAGGAATGGTCGGCGTCCAATTCTTCCTACGCTTTTCGAGACTGTGGAGCGCACCGTCCGATAACCGTGTGCACATTTCGCCGCTGCTCGCAAGCGCGACTGACTACACGGGGAAGCAAGTGCACCAATCATCGCTTGGTGGCGATCCGTCGATCGCGTTCCTCGGCACGTATCGACAGCGTGCGTGCAGGCGCGCTTTCGAACGCAAACGAGGCGTGAGCAGTTCGCGGGTAAAATTACCAAAAGCTCGGCCGCGCATAGGAAGCGAAGTCGCCTATACGCGCGTGCGAAGGAATCAACCACGCATCGAAAGGACGTCGGCATATAGCCATCATTTGGAGCAATCGCTACCGAGACACTCCTCCTGACACGCCTTTCGAGATGACGACGCTTTCAAGGTGAGCATGCAGCAGGTTGAGATTATACACGCCCGAACTCCGCCGGAAATCGATCGCAGAAAGTGCGCAGCTATGGGCGTTAACCAGTTCGTTGTCAGAACGATTCCGAGCAATTATAGGTAGGCTCGTTAGGCGCTAGTGGGCCGCTGCGTATACTACGGTAATAGTATACTCTGTGTGCCGTCTAGCAAGGCTTGGCCTCTGCGTGCCGTTTCCTGGGAGTGCCTTTCTCGGAATGCCTTATATCGCCGTTTGCTGCATCCGGCGATTGCCGTCGACTTCTGCGCGTAGCCGCGAATAACGCTCGTCACGCAATGCATTAAAGCTCGGCATTGGTTCCCAGTAATCACAAAGCCGCCAAAACGACCTGAAAAACTTGTATAATAAGCCCGCTGAGCGCGAGTGTGCGAGGAAGGGGAAGACATTGGGGAGTGCGTTCACGTGGTCGCAGCTTACACTGCGCATTATTAGGGCCATTAAAAAAAAGCAAATAACACCCACTCTATCAAAACAGCATTGGATATAAGTTTTGCTGCAGTGGGGTAGCTGGTGTAGTTAAAAAATGACGCTATAAATAGCCTCTTATGGTGTCATCGGCTGAGACACGCACTGTCTCCGTGCCGCTGGGAGCGGGTCTCGCACTATCGACGTCCATGGCGCGTATGTGTGGAACGGCTACGCTGTCGTCATGTCACATATCGGCGATTAAATATCCTCTCTAATAATTGGTTCGCAGGAAGGGAAAGGCGCAGTATCTGTCACTTGTTTCTGTGGACGCCTGAACCGCGCCGCAGGGGAAGGGAGGAAGGTGGGAGATATCCGGAGATATCCTTTTATTGAAGGATAATATATGAGAAAACGTGAGGCGCCCTGTCTCACCTTTGTGGACACGTCAACTGCTACGTGAGGAAAGGAAGACTGAGTGAAAGCTTTGGCGCGTGTAGTTCGAGCTGTGTGCATTTAGACTGCACTTTTTGACGAGGTGATGTGCGGCCTGTTTTTGGTAGCGGGGTTTTCAGTTGTCAGGCGGTAAGGCAACTTCGCTATCGGAAATGTCTTACCCCAGAATCACACCTAAGCCATCGACCCCTAAACCACCCGATTGCCACTGGAAACAGACCTTTGGAACAGACGGCGCTGCAGCTGAAACTCGGGGGCGGCGTCTGCAAAATATATGGATAAAGACTGAGGAGACGCGCGTGAGTCATCGCAGCCACTCGTCAAAGTTCCAGATAAGGGACTCAGTCAATACCTCGCTATTGGCTCAGTAAGCTCTTGTGTGGGCTGAGCAGTGCTCTTAGCGCGCACAATGTTCCAGTATCACACGCAGGACTTTTTTATCAGCTTCTATTTAGGCTGGCTCTCTCATCTCTCCTGCTTATCAGCTCCGGCCCGCTTTCCTTTGTTTTGGTTCCCTCGCCTCCTGTTGTATGCGGTGGATGGCTTATCCCAGCAGCCGTCAGTGGACGAGTTAGTGTACGCCATGGCGCTTAATGCAAATATTCTAGGCACTATAGCTCAGCTATGCCAGGATATACCCAGCTAGAGGTACAGCCTTTATCAAACGTTTACAGCCCAGAGGATTTGCTTTTAAACTGTATATGACTTCTGTAATAATATTCGAAGTCCTAGCCATTGGAGAGGGTAGGACGAAAAATCTTGCCTTCAGCAAGTATGGAAACCTGGGAATGCATTGCAAGCCACATAGTATCGCTCGGAGTGGCCTCCTGGGCTGTACACTTTCGATAAAGGCTGTACATTTCCTTGGCTGTGATTGTTGTGGTCATTCATGGTTACCAATGAGAGACATCATTAATGCGAAAGCGTTACTTCGCTATGTGCACAGATTTCTGTCCGCAAAATCGTGTCCGCAGCAGTTGTGAGTAATTGAGAAGTGATAGAGGTTAATGAGTGGTTGCAATCGATAAAAGGGGACGGGATGTTGTTGCCGCAAGAATAATTAGGTAAATAAGTTAATTAGGTAATTAGAATAACTTGGTCGCTGGAAAGCAAAGGCGCAGTATCTGCCACTTGTTCTGTGGACGCCTGAACCGCGTGTAAGGGAAGGGAGGGAGGTGGGAGTGAAAGCGGTAAGAGAGAAAGGGGTGCTGGCAGTGGATATGACGTCAAGGATGTGACGTCATCCAACAGGAAGTAGAGCCGAAAAAAAGGGCATAGGAAAGGATTGACGTGCAATTTGAAAGCACCGAAGACTACAATGGGCGAACAAGTGAATTAAGCAACTAGAAGCGACCAACAGCAATATCCGTGCTTTCGCATTACTCCAATGCAGAGTCTGCAGTGCTCTTTAATTTTTTTTATGCCATAGGGGACACTTTGTGTGAAGCCCCTACTAAAGTAGTGCGATAAGGCGAAATCGTCTGTTGCGCGGTGTTCCGAAGCCCTCCACTGCGGCACGCATTTCTATTTTCAATCGCACCTTTCTCCTTTTCCTTACGACTCGGTTAAGGTATCCGCGGAGAATTGATAGATACAGCGCCTTTTCTTTCCTGTAAGCCAATTTGAAACGCCGCTGACGCCTGCTGCACTGAGTAATAATGAAAATTGGCTGTGGCACTTCTGAGTCACAGTGCCGCGGAGGAGTCGGCGGTGGCCTCGGCGCGCCAGCTGTGCACCGTGTGACGTCACTCTCTCCTGGCCAGGGCACATGCACAGCTGGCGCTGCGGCGGCACCTTTGAGACCTGCGCAGCGGAGGAGTCGGCGGTGGCTCTGACGTGGCTTTCCAGGGGTGCTCCTCGCGCATGCGCACCTTGGCTCATTGGGGGCTCCGCGAAATGGCTGGGCGTTGCTGCTCCTGCAACAAAATTCTAGAGGGCACTTAGGACCACTAAAGTGTAATGAGGTGAAATCCATTATAGCGCGGTGGATCTCTTTTCTCTCACTCCCACCTTCCTCCCTTCCTTTACGGCGTGGTACATGTGCCTGCGGAGAATTGACATATACTGAGCCCTTTCTATCCTGCGGCTGTTGCGGCGCGTCTTTCTCTCCCTCTTCTTTTTTCTTTCCTCTCTATTTTTTCTTATGTTCGCACGAGGCAGCGGAGGTGGCTACAGAGCTAGTAGAAGGCCCGTGCATTTTTTGTTCCTTCTTCCTACAGCCACAAGAGCGGGGCAGTCGGTCGCATTGCACCACGACTTCCTGTATCCAAAATCATTGTCATAATAATAATAATAATAATAATAATAATAATAATAATAATAATAATAATAATAATAATAATAATAATAATAATAATAATAATGTCATTAATATTATTATTTTCCACGTCGTCTACCCGACGATGCCGGGCCTCGTCACACAAGCCATTATTGGCTTAGATGGGCCCATTTTGCTGGGCTGATTCCTGGGTGGTCAATAAATATTTAGTTGGTTGAAAGAAAAGTCGCAGGTAGTTATGTCACACCCTTCCACAGCCGTTGCCGCTGAACATCGCGGAGCTGTTCGCGGAACTATTTCTCTGCATTTGTTCGTCCACGTGTATGTAGCCGCGTTTTGCTGTCCTACGCTGATTGGGTGCCAAGGTGATGAGCTAGTGGGAATGAGTAAACTGTGATCATTTATTAATTGGAATATTATCGGAGTCCACATAAGAAAAACGCGGTGGCGTCCAGTAGTGTCCTGAAATTCCCCGCCACGCAGTCGAGAGATCGACGACTTCACGTGACAATAGACCGTAAATTCGGTGGGTAAAGATAGCGATGACCTCCCAAGGCCAATTGACAGCAGGTCTGGCAGTTGGCAAATGACATAGGCTGGTGCCGATTGGTCACCTGGCTGAGTGACAAGATGGAACCACGTGACACGGTTGAGTAATTTCCAGGTGCGCGGGCAGATGCGTTGTTCATGACATGTCAGAGCTCGGTGGTTGGAAGCTGCACTTGGCTTTGTGTGGACAGCACCGCGTATTAGGTTGGGATTAGTGTTCTTATAGTTGAGATCGGTGCCAAAATTAAAGCCGCGTGTGACTACCGCAGAGGAAAAAAAAAAAAACGAAATCGCGAAACAAACTCTTGGAGACGTAAATAACGACTTTGAACGTGTGTTTATTGCGATTGGAAAGCAGAAGATTTCGGTATGCAGGCACATCTAAAACCTGCTGAGTTCTGTTTCTACAGCCACTTTATATTCAGTTAGACCCCCAGCGGGACAGTCTGTTTCCCGTTCCTTTTCAGTACCTTCAGTCATCATGTTCGTGTGCGTGCACTAGTCTACTACATGTAGCTATGCTTCCCAAATGTCGAGTAGAAATTTCCTCGGCTATATGGCAGTATAGCTCATTTACGCTTGCGATGGATTTGTTCAGGGCCTTATGCAAGCACGGCAGCTAGAACGTTCCGTGATTCTTCAAATTAACAGTACTCGTTTTGCACAGTTCGGGTTAACTGTATACGGCAATACCGTGCTCCAGTGCTTCTGACCTCGCATTACACATTCGGGGTGCTGGTGTCACGTGTGCTCAATTAATGCGTGCCTGAGAAAAAAAAAAAAAAGCTTTCTTTTTTTTCGCATCTATCCACAATAGCTGACAAGGACGATTGTGCGGGCGAAATATGTTGCGTTCGCAAGCACTCGGAACCGCGAGAACAGCATTGAAAATGGATTGCCGCTGTTTCTTTTTCTTTTTAATCTCGCACGTAAGCGGTGTAGTCGTGCACCTGCTTGGCTTGAACGGAGAGCCCCCACGCGCCACTCACGTGCTCGCTGGGCGTGATCACAGTTGGGTTTCAGTTGGTTCCCTTCGTGTGTGGGTTGCACACAGCGGTCACGTGAGACGCAGTCAAGGGCCGTGACCGCGAGCCGAAGTCCGCGGACGCAAAAGCCAATCTATATACTGCGCTACTTGAATGGAATGTAGAGGGAGCACTGAACGGCACGGTCAGCTTGACTGCGTCTCCCCCGTGTATCTTGGCATTGAAGACAAGCATGCTCGTCTCGCTTAACCTTATAAAGAGTGATCTGAAAGCCGTATTGCGAATAAACGGCTCCTTTATGCGGCCCTCAGCCCGTTCCCGGTACAAGGTTTCCTCAGCCCCCTTTGTATACGGCTTCTGTGGAGTGAAATGCTGGGGTAAGATGGGCCTTTGACCTCACCTTTTCGCGGAGCTGCCGTTTCTTCACTCAAACCAGAGGCTTGCACTGTGTGGCGTTGAAGTAGCTCAGGCGCCGGCGGAATTATGAGAAGAATGTGGATACCCTGTAGGACTGGCATGAGATTATACGTGGCGACTTCGTTTCGGTTCTTATTTCGATTGCTCTCTGTCGACTTCAGGCTATCTATTGGACAATGAACATGCAGGAATGCTTCGAATGTCCTACAACTGACTTGTTGTTACGGGCTCCGAAGTGCGCAAACGTGTTGAAAAAAAAAGGAAAAGGAATACGGGCAAATTTTCAGAACCTGTGAAAACGATACAACTGCTCGCACGTATACGTGCTTTTAGGTAGCGAAGTACTGGAAGTAGTAGGAGAATATGTCTAATTAGGATAGGTAGTAACCGTAGATCCGGCCATGGAAAGGAAATAACGAGAAGATTGGGATGGAGCGCATTTGGCAAGCACTCACAGATTATGACTAGCAGCTTACCGGTATAGTTCGAGAAGAAAGTATACAACAGTTGCATTTCACCTGTACTCACATATGGGGCTGAAACGTGGAGGCTAACCAACAGAGTTCTACTAAAGTTGAGGACAACCCAGAGGGCTATGGAACGAAAACTGGTAGGGGTAACATTAAGAGATAGAAAGGGTGCAGAATTGGTCAGAGAAATAACTCAGGTTACCGACATTCTAGTGGAAATTAAAAAGAAGAAATGGGCATGGGCAGGACATGTAGTGCGAAGAGAGGATAACCGATGGTCGCTGAGGGTAACAAACTGGGCGGCAGAAAGTTAGGTGGGCGGGTGAGGTTAAGAAGTTCGCAGGGGTCATGTGGATGCAGCTAGCACAGAACCGGGTTAAGTGGAGAAATATGGGAGAGGCCTTCGCCCTGCAGTGGGTATAGTCAGGCTGATGATGATGACGACGATACACGCTTTTAGAGGAAACCACGTCAAAAACCGTTCCGTCGCCTTTTCACGAGAAGTGCTTGCGCACTTCTTGAAACTTGAGGGTTCCTTTATCGTCACCAGGTGCGAATATGCGCAAAGTTGATAGCCGTACTCTGCCATCACTATCCTCTGCTTTTCCTGCGGAGTTGCATTTTGTTCGCGAAATGTTTTCCGAGGCATTAACTGGGAGATAAGTCGTTCATATACTCACATGTGAAGCAGCACGTCCGGGTCCCTTGTGCTTGCATCGATTTGCATCATCATGCGATGTTGTATGCATGTTGAAGAATGTTACGGTAATATTGTATCAACATGACAGCCACGTTTATGTCAACGTTGCCGGAGTGTGGTTTAGGGAGAACACTAGCCACGTTCTGGCAACGTTACGGGACCACATTTTAGCAATGTTGCAGTAACGTTACGTGCTACCAGGGAAAATGTGCCTGCGTCGGATGCATTGTTGCTTTGAAAGCAGTGACCGTGTTATAG
This sequence comes from Amblyomma maculatum, assembly GCF_055883805.1. NCBI lineage: Eukaryota > Metazoa > Arthropoda > Arachnida > Ixodida > Ixodidae > Amblyomma > Amblyomma maculatum. Next base: position 94,802,413 of record NC_139354.1, on the reverse strand, counting down.
CTAGAAGTGGATAACCCTGTACATCTAGATGCACTATGAGATGAAACACTGGAGCACGTGGCCTTTGCATTTCGAAAAGCGCTGTTGCCAACAGAAGACACGAATGGCTGGCGCGAAGAAAGAGCAGCCGACTAAGGTTATTTTTTATGCGCCTTTACGTGTGATTCTTATCACCTGTCGATGGCAGCGCTTTGCAAAGCATGGAGACCACGCGCTCCCGTGTTCCCTTTCATATTGCTTCTGGCTGTACTTCCGAGCAGGAGTTCACTGCGTATCGTACTGTTACGCGCCGATGTAGAGATAGCGACGAAAGCATCTTGCCTCCTGTTCGCTTTCGCTTCCACTTCACTGTTATCCGTGCGGGGAAGCAGGCGCTTTTGGAGACGCCGGCAAGCTGCCTTGGAAGTGTCGCTCTGGGTACAGCGACCGTCATGCGACGAAAGCGACCGTTAAAAGAAGCCACCTGTCACTGTCAGGGACTCTGGAGCTATTCTTGAGGGTGGGGAAGAGGCGCAAGATTGAGTTTGTTATTTTGTTTGTTGCTTTATCGCTGTTTGTCGCTTTACATCGGTGGATCGGAAGGCGTCTTCTCCCTCTATCGATCCTTATTCTGTGCTTTTGCTAGCTGGGCTAAGCCCGCCGCACTGTGTAGCTTGGTTCGAAGTATTTTAATTAGTGGCATGCTGTGGCCTATCATTTTTCAGTGCCTATCATCGTTGAATTTTTTTTTTATTCGTTTAAAGGGAAGCTCCAGGCTGCCGAAATTTTCCTCAGTTCTTACGCATCCTATATGTACCGCAGTCATGTTTCGTACAGATAAAATCTGGCCAACAAGCCGTATTGATTTTGCAAATGTCACTTCTTTTAGGGCACCGAAAACGGCGTGTCGAAGTGCACTCCATAGGGGGGGTTCTGGTTCGCGCATGAGTCACTCACTCATCAGTCGCCTTATCTCGGCACTTGAGGCTCTTTTCGCGCCTATCGGCTCTCGCGGGCAATCTGCTTTGTATATAGCGTGCCTACTTGACGGCGGCGCCGGCCAGACGGCCGTGGCTTATCGCGACCATCGCAGCTTGCACGCGCGCTTTCTCTGTCGTTCTTATCGGCCGCTTCCGACGACACTTGCAGAGATCGGTAGTAAAGGCGTGTACACGCGTCCGCTGGCCACCGAGCCGTGTTTACCAATCTGTTTTGTCTGAATGGCGCGCAAGTGGACAGCACGTGCAACTCCGATGTAGCCCTGACTGTTTTGTTTGCGCCGGTTGGAGGGGCAGATACGGAGTGCTCTAGGGGAAATGTACGCAAACTGCGACCTCTCTCCGCTACCGGATAGCGCGCTTATAGTTGCGCGCACCTAATTGCTATGGAAGCTATATGCGTCGGCACATGTCTCCGGGCTAACTGCGAAATGCTGGCCTGGTGAAGCATATTTGAGGAAAGTACTCACACATTTAATGTCGAAACGAAAGCCGAGGCCCAGAGGCATTCAATATGCGTATCCAAAAGGCTTTCACTCTGGGGAAATGACCGTCTCTCCTTTCCGAGCGACGGATTTAACAATGTGGGCCACGCTGTCTGGACGCTCGGGTTAGCTTGACACTACTCGAAACTGGGCTCCGTTTAGTAACGTCCTGGCCCTTGTGTTAGGTGCTTCGAAATGAGGAAAAACATAAGCTGGAGGCATTTACGTAAACTTGTTTACACGAAGGAAACATTTGAAGATTCTGGATCGTATCCAGGATATGTTGGTTATATTGGGCGGCATACTAAAAGAAATTAGCACTACTAATCGCATTGTTGGTCATAAAGAAAAGTATATATACAGATAGCCTTGGTGGCAGCCAGGTGGCAGCTACCTTCAGCAATTAATATACCCTTCCTTTTTCCTTTCCATTCCACTGTCCCGTTTTCCCTTTGGGGAAGGGCGAAACGTTGCCGCATGCAGAAATGCTGGTTGTATGCATCTTTTGTTTTCACTGCTGACTTTTTTACCATAGGTGGCTTTGATAAACAAGCCTGCATATATATAGGCTATCTGTTGCTGCAGTGATATATATGTATCGGTATATACTATATGGACATTTTTGTTATGTGCCTCTGTAAACGCAATAAAAAATTAGTTGTGGTTTAGCTCCGGTTAACCCTAGTTGAATTGCAAAAGCAACGGCGGAAGCTTCTTTTGCCTGGTACATTATTCCCCTATCACGCTATATCAGTGTAAGGTGCTACATTATTGGAGACACTTAAGCTCATCCTTTAAGGGTATGACGTGAGAGCGTAGCGTACCAGCCCACATACAAAGTAATGCTTCAACTAAGCCGTATGGACGTGCCTGCGTGTCGTGGGGGTAACGAGAATGCAAACGGTTCTGGCAGGCTGATCCTGATATCACCCTCCCATGTGAAAGGAGTGGCTCGAGTTGGCAGCTCCTGCCCGTGGCATAGGGTTAACGGGAATTCAAATGTCATGACAGGCTATTTTTTATGTGGAGACCGTAAGTACGCCTCTTAACGGCGTAGCTGCGGCCACCCGAGGTCTCTCTTCGGCTGTCGTAGTAGGTATTTCTTTCGCAACAAAACAGGCTGCTGGAGAAGAAACGGACGGGACAGTTGGAGCAGATTTATTTTGGTCTCGCTTCTTTGTGCTCCCTGTGCTGTCTGGCCCGGCTCCTTCCCACTCGTATTCTCATACGGCTTCTGTTCATGGTGCAATCTTCCCAAGTCAGCAGTGCTTAATAGGCCCTAAGTTTCTTAACGATCTTAAAGCCCGTCGAACCCGCGGGAAGTCTGTGTCTACCATTGAGCTCATCGGATGTTCACAGATCGCTGCGCCTTTGTTGCTGTTGCGCTCCCCGGGGCTGCTAATTTAGGAGGCGACAGGCAACTAGATGGTAGGTCACCGTTGTCCCATACTCACGAGTGCATTGGCTCCCGTGAGTGTCGACATACACTGGCGGTGCTGAATGCGCAACGTTCGTTAGGCGTTCAGTCTACCCTTTTGGAAGCCGCCCTGGACGGTGCTTTGGAACGAGCTATAACAGAGGATGTCTTAACCATCTTTTCAGAACACTACGAGTAGAATTAACTTAGTAAACCTAAGGTACTGGGTTGATTCGGTACCTTCGACAAAGCGAACGCGTCCCAGGCGGGTAACATGGCAGATTATCTTCACCACACAAAAATGATTCGGCATTGAAAGTGAGTAAGAAAACGAAAAACGAAGACAAACCTCGAGCGCACTGCACGTTCTTCTCGTCATGCCGTTTTCACAGCGCAAGCTAGCGCCGCCTGGGGGCGTCCGTGTCTGTGTATCTGACCTAGGGTCAGTTTAAATAAAGAGCATTAAGCAACAGGTGAAAAACACAGAAGGTAAAAATTGGATAAATTCGATGGAAAAGAAACAGAGTGTAGAATTTTACCGAAAGTGGAAAATGCAGATCAGGAAGGAAGATTTCTTTGATAACTCAAGAGGCAGTGCCCTACTTTTTGAAGCTAGATCAGGGTGCCTTAGAACACGCAGCTACAAAAAGAAATTTAACAATGGAGATGACGCATGTGCTGTATGTGGAAACTCCACTGAAACAATTGACCATATTATACTCGAATGTAATAGTATCCATCCGGAAGTTGATGTAGGCGCAATCACTGTTCCTGAAGCTCTGGGGTTCAGAGATAACAGTGGCCGGGTGAATAAACCGGCGGTGGAAACTAGCAAAAAACGACTGGAAGATTGGTGGCTAAAAGCAGGGAAGTGACATAATGTTAGTAATGTAGGAACAAAAATTTAATAAATAGAATGATGGTTTAGTTAACCATTCTAAATCAATAATTAAGTATAGGGAGAAAAATGAGCATGATAGCTACTGCTACCACCCCGTTTCAAAGGGGACGCTCCTATATCCTCAGACATGCAAGCTTGTACAGAGGGCTTGCCGCCAAGGGTTTAGTATTGGACTATCCACACTACTTGACACGTTTTTGGCGCTCAGAAAATCTTGCATGTGTGGCTCTGAGACCATTTCGTTGCAGGTTACGAGATTTCTGTCCCGAATTAGGGACCTGCCTGGCCGTCTTTGGTGGCCCCGGAAAGTATAATGGCTTGAAGGTTGTTGTCTGCTTGTAAACTGACTTCGTACGTGTGGTGACCCACATAATATGAATGAGTGAGACTTAAGTAACCATGGTTTGTGTGTTGCAGGCGGACGCGATGGTTCGGCGGGCGGCGCCTGGCGGTGGCCGCCTGAGCAGAGGGAGGCGAAAACATGGCCGACCAGCGCGTGCCCCTGGTGGGGGCCGCCCAGCTGGCCGGCATGCTGCGCACAGACCCTGCACGGGTGAGTGGTTCCTCTTTGCATATTAGAGTTCGCCATACAGATGCACCCAGGAAGTAGGGGGAAGCAGGATTTAAGAACAGAGCCGAAACCTCTAGGGGACACTGGAGGCAGTTTCATTCACTATGTCGCTCTTGGTAAGAATCAGTTATTTAACTATTCCTAGTTGGCACTGGAACGTTGTAACACCAATATCTTCTTCCGGCTAACATTATTTTATTGTACCTAGTTATTTTTTTTTTCCTGTTTCTTTACAGGGCCTCTAAAATACTACTTGCGGTAATATTTCGGTGTAAGAAATCTGTAGATGTGATGTTTGCGAGTTTTGCAGTGAAAATTGAAAGCTTAAATTTGCACATAGCCGGCAGTTTACGAATAATCTAATACAAAAAGTCTTCTGGCGACAGCTCGTGGCCGATTTGGGCGACACATTTCCGCGCGCAGAGCTCCGCTCGCTGGGCGCGCTCCGTAGAGTTAATACACGCGCGCTCGCTCATTGGATCGCTCCCAAGTTACGCGCGCGAGACAAAGTGCGGGGTTTGGCGCTGTGGCGACATGTTCTTTTTCTTCTTTTTTTTTTATCTTGCTCTGTGGCTTTGGCTGAGTTGAGAAGGGTCAGGAAGAGCATCATTTTCGACGGGCCATATACGTTCGGTGCTAATGAAGGTAGCCTTTTTTTTTTTTTTTTTTTTGGCGTTGCAGATGCGATTTACTTAATACCGATTGCTCATGCACGTTTTATAGTTTTAGTAAATAGCTTTCCATGGTCCCTTTGATGCTACATATATAGACATTACTGCGAACTTGTTTATGCCATCAGTTGAACATTAAAACGATTAGGAGTATGAAACTTTTGCTAAATTGACAAAACAACCTAGCAAGACCACGACCACCATAATACTTTAAAGGGAGCAACGGTGGCTGAGGGCGATGTGGAACTTGAGGATTGCGCTGTAAAGATCAACTGATACCTGCAACTCATAGACACATTGTAATGGATGCCATGACCTGAATCTTGTTATGCGGCCAGCTGTGAAGTATTTGTGTAAGTGACAGCCGTGAATTTGAGTAATAAAAAGTCTTCCCAATAATTTTCTGAGGACGTGTATACGTGCATCGATGACTGGCAGGCACCATCCAATGCCGCATTTCGGTTGGCGGTCCAGTGGGGAATCCTTAATAGACGGACCACACAATCTGTCTCAGCCAATAAGTATTGAGGATTTGGATCCAAACCATGCATTAGAGCATATTTTAACGCAATATCGTTCTCTACTAAGGCTGATGTCGATGTTGTTAAAAAAAGAAATAAACCCCGCCGGGCTGGTGCAGTGGTAAGACGCCTGACTACTGTGCCGCGGAGTACCCGGGTTCGATCCCGACCGCGGCGGCTGCGTTTCGATGGAGGCGCAATAACGAAGAGGCGCCCGTGTGCTGTGCGATGTCAGTGCACGTTAAAGATCCCCAGGTGGTGCAAATTACTCCGTATCCTCCACTACGGCTCCTCTTTCTCTTTTTCCACTTTCATTCCCACCTTTCTCCCTTCCCTTACGACCCGGTCCAGGTGTCCTCAGAAATAAGGTGACAGATACTGCGCCTTTCCCTTCCCGTGAACCAATAATTATTAATACCACGGATATTGATCTGGTGTATTATTGTTGCTATCGTGATTGAATTTTCTTCCTCACATGCCGTTTTGCGAGAATTAGCTAAGTTCTCGCGTAGTTACACCCCCCCCCCCCCTGCCCCTCCCCATTTTTTTAGGCTTCGAAAAGGGGTGCACCAATTTCGAAGTTTCGTGAACACTCCCTAAAATTTTAGCTCTAAGGACAAGAACGAACAATATATACCGTGCATCAATTGCCACGTAAACGTCTCCCGAGAACTGGTTTCAGTTGCGCGTGAAAAAAGTCCTTCAAAATATTAAGCGCCTGACGCGTACCTCCCTCCCGCCTTTTCCCGCCGCCTTACTTTGTTTTTACGTAAGTTCCAGCACGTGGCGGCGTATGCAGAGCTCAGAGCAATTGAAGCACGGCGATAAAATCAAGAAAGCTAGTCGTCCGCGGGCAAATAGTGTTAAGACTGTTAAAATGGTTCTATTCTTCTTTAAGCCAGCGTGGACCACCTTGCGACACAGACCTCTTTTTTTTTTTTTAAATAAGTTTTTCGCATTTGAAAAAAGTGTTTTCTTTTTAATCGAGCTTTTGCTCTCTATTTATTTTTAATTGGTTTTAAGCCTGGCAAAGCTTTTGCTGGTCTGGGCTCCCTCTCCTTTTTTTTAATGTTAAGTTTTTTTTTTTTTCCAGTTCGAGAGGACGAATAAAATGATTAAAATGGAGACCTCGCTCGAGGAGGGAATTTGGAATTTGTTCCGTAGTTTCGTATTTAGGTTGAGTGCGCCAGAATTGTTGCCGCAACTTTGCTGTCACATCTCTCCGTCCGGAGAAACGTCCATGTACAGCGCGAACAAGCTGCAGAGTATTTGCGCGCAGTCCGTATTTCTTTACTGGCACCAATGTACACAAACGAATTCACGAGCGTCGTAGCAGACATGTAGCTGACGTAGCTCGCAGCTGACCCCCTTCGCAGCCACATGTATTATCCCAAAACTGCACCTTCGCACTCATCCACGTATGTTGGCAGCAGGGGCGTAAATATGAGAGCAAAATTTCCTTTATAAATCGGGGTAGTAGATCTATAGATGTGCAAATTATTTGAATAGACTGTAAGCTTCTAATTTATGCAATACGCCTACTGCTCACACTTCGTTTAGAACTGCAGCCGCTATTCGGCAGCAGGCACCAGTGTCTTTGAAGCATTCATATAGGGAAAGAAAGAAAGGAAAGAAATCTTATCGGCCGCATGCAGCGCCGATGCGGGACTTGAGTGCACCAACGCCAGTGCGTGCGGCCCGGCGGGAGTACGCCACCAACTCGCGGTGTATGCAATCTCTAGGCCTGATGTGCTCACCAGAGCCGCAGCGGAACGTAGCTTCTAACTAGCCGCTGCTGATCACAGGGACGTGTAACCTTAACGGAGTCAGAGCCGTACGTGCACAGGGCGTTGTACGCTGGATCGCAGCCTTGCGCCCTCTCGTCTTCATCTTGACAGGGAACACCTTGAAGGGTTGACGTGACATTTGCGACCAGGCGCTCCTTCGTCATATATCTCCTGAACAGTCCCCATCACCTGTCATATAATGCGGGGCAATTTATCGTCATATGATCCAGGTTTTCAATGCATCATCCATGTGGGAAAATCGCCAGGCCTGCGCCAGTCAGCGCATAAACGGGGCAGGCATGATCGGGGTTCCACTGTATAGCAATGTAATTGCAGTGCCCCAGTTAACTTTCTGGCTTTTTCTTGCCTGGGAAATTTCCATTTTCATTACTAGCAACCCTCTTATCAATAGAACATGATAATTTATCCTCGTTCCCAACTCTCTGTACTGCTAGTGAATGAAATATATTGGTGCAATATATAAACTCATATTATCAGGCCTATGACATGCGTGCTTAGTCTTAATATACAGGGTGTCCAAGCTAACTTTAGCCAAGAGTTAAATGAAACATTTGGGGTTGGCCAGAGAAATTAGTACTGGTATTCAGTTGTCAGCCATCTGGTACACCACAGGGAATTTTTTGTTTTGCAGTTAGTTCAGTTCAGTCGTTCAGTTGGGTCCGACTCTTCGTGACCCTATGGACCATATCACGCCACGCTTTCCGGTCTCTCACTATCTTCCTAACATCACAAAACTTCATCTGCAGCGCCTCGAGGATGCCATCTAACCATCGTGTTCGCTGCCTACCCCTTCTCCGGCGACCCTCAACCTTTCCCAACATCAAATCTTTCTCCAGCGACTCCTCTCTTCTCATCAGATGACCAAAGTAGCTGAGCTTTAACTTTAGAATTTGACCCTCCAATGAACAGTCAGGGTTTATGGTCAACAGTATCGACAATAGTTTTACTATTTCCTTTACACAATAAATGTATTTGCAGAGTTGGAGAGCACTTTTACAAAATCCCCGTTACATTTATTTCCCATAAAAAAAGTCTCGTGTTTATCGTTTTTCCAAGCTCTAAAGAAGGCTCGGAAAATACAAAAAATATCATGTGGCTGGCGCATTCGGCCACGATTGTGGTGCTCTCAACCTGGGTTTCAGCGGAGGAAATTAGCAACCGCCTTGGCTCCACGACCACGTTGCAGCAACAGGCCGATACGTTTGCAGTGGCTTCTTCGTCCGCTTCAGGCAGCTGGCGCACGTGACGGTGCAAGTCACAGCCAACTCACCGCGCTGGCTGCAACAATCGCCAACATTGCCTACCGCTGGGACTGGGCTGTTCAGTCACAGCCGCAGCTAATTTCGTTCACTCTGGCCACGATTGAGAGCACTACATTCGTGCACGAATGCTTGTCGCATGATATTCTTTTGCATTTCGTGGGCTTTCTTCAGAGCTCAGAAAAATGATACACGTGAGGCTTTTTTGTTATCAGAACTAAATAGAATGGGGGCTTCAGAAGGGGCTCTCCAACTTTTAAAATCATTTATTGTCTAAAGGCATTACTTAGTAAATTAGAGAAATTATCCTAATTAGGTAATTGTAGAATAAAAATTGCTCATGGTGCACCAGATGGCTGGCAGCAGTATACAAGTGGTTTCTCTGACCTATCTCAAATGTTTTATTTTTAGAGCGCAGCCCTGTGGCGCCCATTCCTGCGTTTTGCGTCGTCGTCACCGTCACCGTTGTCCCTCGTAACCATCTCCGCAGGTGTGCGCTCCCCTCCCCCCCTCTTTCTGTGTGGCGGCTTGCTATCAGAGGATCTCGGTGCAACCATCCCAAGCCAAAACGCAAAGCCACGTTGACTGACTCGCTAGCGGTGTCAGCAGCATCAGTCAGTCGCTGCTAATCTCTTCAATGCGCATCGTTCCTATGGGTCCATGCCCTGCTTTCTGCGCCCTCTCGATAACTTAATTGCTCTCTTCATTTCTCCGATCACAAAGCTTCCTTCATGGCAGTCAAGAACTGTTAGTGGAGTGTTTCTTGAAGGAATATGTGTGAAAAATTTAAAAAGCTGTCTGTAATTGTATGCACATGTCTTGCTTGGAATCTTTGCCTTAATCTATTGAAGAAGGTGAAACAGCTGATGAGCTGTGCTCAAATTTTGCATTAGGAAATAACTTTGCTAAAGTTATCTTGGGCACTCAGTATAAAAACAAACAGGGTCAAAGAAGTGGTGATGATGGATACCAACAATCACTGGAAGTGGCCTGAAATCATCTACGCTGCAGTTGGATACATATTGAAGGGCCCCTGAAATACTACTTGCGCGAATCTAATTCCAATCCATAAATGCAGTTCTTATGAGTAATTAGGGTCAAATTGAAAGCTTTGCATGGAGCGTGTAATTTACAAATAATTCGCTATTGATTGGGACGAGACATCTCCACGCGCACTGTGCACAAATCTCCCATGTGACGTCAGATGGGCTGTCTTGGCACGCCCACTCATTGAGCGCTCCCAAGTTATGCGGACAGGAGGATGCATCATTTGGTGCCATCGCGACTTGTTCACTACTTTTTTCTTGAATGCCGGCCTGGGCTGAGTTGAGGGGGAGAGGAGCATCATTTTCAATCGGCTATATCTTCAGTGCTAATAAAGGTAGCTTAAATTTTTCCCGTTTCGCTGAAGGCTGATCGTTTGTATATTTATTGCTCCCGTGCAAGTTTCCTAGTCTTTGTAAATAGATTTTCATGGGCCCGTTAAGAAAAAGTGGCTTTTACCTTCAAAGGACCTTTTGCCGCAAAAAGCCTTGACGGATGCTCTTGAAGTCATGGGTAATCCAGCATGACAGTGCAGGGTGTGACAGGTGAAGGGGAGATCACATGAAAATCAATGGATGCCTTTGGCTGAGGGGAACTCCTTTGAGACGCACCTGTGGCTTTTTTCCTCGCTGTTACAATCTTGCAAATATCGAGCATGACGTTGAGAGGTCGAGGGGACGTCTGTCCGAAATCTGCTTTCTTTGCTGAATGCGAAGACCTCATTTGCTGCTGCTTACCTTTCAGTCATAACCTTCTTTTGTGAAAATATTTGTGGACAAATCTTCTAATTGCTCCAAAAACATCCCAACTGTAGTTGGGGAAAGGGTGTACAACAAGTCTTACTTTATAAGCAAAGGCATTTGTATTAGTGCTTGGGGCGCTGGTGTTTTTTGTAGCAGAAACTATGTGGCAGTGCTTCACATTGGCGAACACAATGTGCTCGGACGGGGAGTTGCACAAAGTACAACCAGCCTGCCTTACTGAGACTGCAGCTCTTGTGATTTCTGGGCCGATGCTGTAACGTTCCTTGAAAACATTGGTGTATAACACTGTTTGTTTGACGTTGTCTCTCACATTAAATACTGTTCTATGCGTTGAGCACGTAGCAGCGATGCAGGTGGAGAAAAAGTTGAGCATGCAGCATATGTAAATGATCGGTTGTTTTGGCTGTTGCAGGTGTTGGTGATTGACAGCCGGCCTTTTCTGGAGTTCAACACATGCCACATCCGGGACGCCGTCAATGTCTGCTGTTCCAAGATCATCAAGCGCCGCCTGCAGCACGACAAGGCAAGTGGCACACCTCACTCGAGGAAATCGCCCAACTGTAATGCTATACAATAATCAGTATGATGCCTTCTGATAAAAGTTCACCTTTATGAACGTTTGGGTTCGCGTCACATGTTTTCAGTAGGTTACGCTTGTCACGCGCTCTTTAAATTTGGCCTTGTTTATGAAACCTATTACACTCGTTCAAGACAAACTTCTTGTACTCGTGCAGCTTTCAGTGTATGCCGATTAAAGTTGGTCTGCTTGCAGGTGGACTTCAAATGGCATAAATGGGCTATGTGCAAAAGCTCAATTGTTCAACTTTTTCAGTTCTGTTCATTCATGTGCCTAGAATTTCTCTTCTCGGGCTGTTTACTTTTCTAAATTTACATTTTTACATTTCGAAATGTAGGTTGTTACATTTCTACATTATATCTGGCAATATCCAAATGAAGATGAATGAAGTCTTTACTACTCCAGATGGCCCGCAGCTTTTCCATCTTTTGCAGTAATACTAATTAAGCTGGCTCTGATGGTCCCTGCAAGCTGTATTGAAAGACTAGCTATTTATTCGCTGAGACAAATAGGCTGCAGTCAGATGCTTCCCATATCTGCATGGAGTTTATGTGGATCTGAAAGGATGTATATTTACAGTTCTGCAGGTACTGTACTTTACAGGCACATTCAACAGATCTGTGTTGACATCACTGTGCAGGTTATAATTTTGTTTATCATGCGAGAGACAGGAAGATGGGGTGGGGATCCAGAGGGGAAGCATCTTTTAATTTACTTGTAATCAAACTCTTCCAGCCAGTTCTCTTAGATGAGTGGTCCATATGCAAGTTCACATAAGGTACTGAAATGGCCTTTAGATGAGGTGCCTTGTATAATGCTGACTGCAGTTATTATCATCCTTCGTTTCCTTTTTTTTTTTTTTTTTTCGCTTTTAAACTTTCCATTCCAATAGTGTTCACTGTGTAAACCCATTTCGTAATGCGACATAACATTAAAAATTGAAGTTATAAACCATAACCCAATTTTGAAAATTTACTTATTACAATAAAGATTTAACCAGTCTTGTTTGAAGGGAACGTATAATTTGAACATTCTGAATTGCACCGCACCAGTTTGATTACTGTCTATCCAAGGATGGCATTGAAATCATGCTTCCATGTTTTTTTTTGTGTGTTCCAATCTTTTGACATTTAATGTATGTCCGCACTTGTACACATGCAACTTGGCACGTGCAGCCACTTAGATCGGGCTGTTGGCAAGCAGCTGGGCATAGCAGGGTGACTTTCTTCTGTTAGTTTGTCGGTTTAAAATTATAAGACCAGTTTTATAAGCTAACATTTGAGGGGATGGGAGGAAGGCTTCAGTGCATACTTTTTTTTTTGTAGTACTGTTGATGAAAAGTGTTAACATTCAGTTTAACCTGGTTTAACCAGCCTCAAAATGGAATTTTTCACTCCATTTCTTGGTGTACAACGCAAAATGGGAAGACTGTCAGTGAATATCGACAAAAACAAACACAAAAGTAACATCATGTTAGCAACAGGGAACAACTGAATGAATAATACAAGCAGTCTTATATGGGTGAATTGCTATACATTCAGTTAGGAAGATATCTTATCTAGATGACATCTAGGGGACATATAGATGATTTAGTATTAACAATAGGAGAGTTATTAGTCATTGGCATGCATTCACCTATGGAGCCTTACAGCTATGGTTGCGTTAGGCACTTAGTAATCTGTAATCACTCCCATATTACAAATCTACTCAGCCTCGGAGGATTCCCCTAACGGTTTGCGTTGATTATAATTAACAAGAGTGAGGATAGATCTCCTTGTGGAAACTTTTTGTTGTAGCAATAGTTAACTAAACCGGTGGTTATAGGCAGGCCTGGTTGACCAGCAAGAAGGAAAGGGTCTAAACACAACTTGCCTAGGCCTACACTTCTTCCCTCTGGCCTCCGCAGAAATAGACAGCTGGGGTGGAGCCAGCACGAGAATAGCCATGTGAGCCTTGCCGCTGCGTCTTGGTTTCGGAAACGACCAGCGGCCACGCTTTTCTGCGTGAACATGGGAGGCTTGTCCGGAAATAGAGGGGGAAAATTTTTGTCTTCGACAGCACTTCTTCAAGGCCGCTGCGCAGGGTTGAACAAAAGCGGAAAGTCCCAGTGTTTGCATCGAAGAGAGGCGCATAGTAGCAGTGACATTTTGTTCAGCTTGCGTTTGGATTGTATGCTAGTTCATACTGATTGTGCTGAAGGGAAGAAATATTTCTTTGGAGAAGAAAGCTACTGTAGTGTTATTTTTAAAAAAGTGCTTTCTGCGGGTCATATTTTTAAAAGAGTGCCATTAGGTTTTCTGGTGTTTACTTCGAGTAACGAAAGTAGCAGTAGCTTAATTATACTCATTCGGGTTCTCCTGCTGACGAGCGTGTACGTGAAATTTAAATTTTAACATCCTCTTCCATGCATATATTAAGTATGTTTGTGTCTGTTACGTTGTGAACTCGCATGTATGAGGAGGCCAGATGAAACATTGTGTGCATAAAAATGTAGAGCTAGTTAATAGCTTTGAGCAGGGAATGGTAACTTCCTGTCCTGTAGCTTGCTGGGTTAAGTTTCATTTTGGAAAGTTGTTTATTATTGCGCTGAGTGTTGTACTTTTGTCTGATTTCTTGGACAGAAGTTGAATGTGCTTAACCGTGCAGAACTACAGTTCTAAATTTCTTTTTGTAGCGTCAGGTAAAGTCATACTTGCCTTAGATGATGCAAACATTTTGTTATCTGAGATATCTGCAGACATAAATTGCCACTTGATATTCTTGTGCATTCAATAAACTGTCTGTAGTTAAATTTTTTGCCTGCTAGTTTAAGTTTCGCCAGACTAAAGGTGGATGTATGGTAACAGACTTCATGTCACTTGAGGTGTAAAAGAAGAAACTGCAATATTATGACTGCTTGTTCATCTCTTGTCCTTCCAGCTTTTATTCATGGCTGGAATAAGAGTTCTAATAATTAAAATGATGGAGCTGCAGTCGGTTGAGTGCAGTTTCTTAAACTTAGAAAATAATTCTCGAAAGCAGCACAGTACATAAGCATTGCGTCCTGTTGTTAACATTTTTGTTGAAATTGGAGTGCATAGCCTTCTGCATTCCTTCACGTTGACAGAGACAGCCAGAAGTTGGATGTGTGAGGGAGTGCAGGACGCATAAAAAAACTGCTCAGTTCTCTCGCACGACGTTCAAGAGGGTAGGGCATGGATTCAGAATCTATAGGGGCAGATGGGAGTGAAAGTGAACGGAACAGGTGCACGTTAAAGATCCCCAGTCTAAACTACTCCGTAGCCCTCCACTACGGCTCCTCTTTCTTTCTTTCATTCTTTCTTTCCAATTTCACTCCCACCTTCTTCACTTCCCCTACAGTGCGGTTCAGCTGTTCTCAGATACTGCGCCTTTCCTTTTCTGTGAACTGATTTATTATTATTATTATCATTATTATTATTATTGGAAAGAGGATACTTGGGCCCTTGATTTGAATGCATAGCTTTCTATTCCTTTGCAACAACTCTCAGCAGTGGCCCAGTGGCTATGTTATTTGCATGAATATACTGATCCCAAGGTGTCCAGGATTGAATTCTGGACACTGTGGAGTGTGCATATTGATGAGGCCGAAGTGTGAAGATTATTTACCATGTGTTATGTCTCCGCATTATGGGACACTTTCAGCTTGACACCTTTCAGGAGCAGCATTCCTCGTCGCTGATTTTCAGCCTCCAGGCATTTGAGGGACACTAATGGCACCTCCAGCGCTTTTGATTTATGGCTGAGAAACTTTGTGGCATTTGTGGGTTAAAATAACTTTCAAAGCCTTCCTGCCCGACTCATGATGGCAGCACCGAGACGGACTGGTTACTGTCATCTTGAAGTTAATGGCAGTTAGCATAGTCATTTGGGATCTCACCATAAAGTAGTTTTCACTGCCTGCAGTCTACTCACAAAATCGGCTGGTGATAGAACACCCATATATAATTCTTAAAAAAGTCTGAGTTCCAAAAGCTTAATTTGTGGTAAGCTGTTGACAGAAGGTGAATTACCACAGTGTCCCTCTGAAGCTTACCTTCCATTTCAAATCAGTTTCATAGCATAATGATAAAGGTAAGTAAGCATCATAAATGCAACGAAATGGGAGTACCAGCAAATGAAAAAGATGTGCACAGAAGGAATGTTAGGCACTTCTTCATGTGTACACGTCTCTTATATTTTCTGGTACTGCCGTTTTGTTACATTCCAAGATGTAGCAACTGGTCCAAGAGTTTGCCGTCTTACCGTTCGTGCGGTCCAGCCTGCTAGGGCAGACCACAGTTGTTTGGTGAGCCTCCGCTCGTGTCTGATCTTTCTCTCTTCTTTGTTGCTGTCTCCTCATCTCAAGTGGCGTTGCTCTGTGGCACAACAGGTGAGCGTGTGCGAGCTGCTCCCTTCGGATGGACGCCAGCAGCGAGTGGACCAGGTCGTGGTCTACGACCAGGGCTCGTGGGCTGTCCCCACGGGGGATGACACTTTTCTGGCCGTGCTGCTGGCGAAGCTGGCCAGGGCCTTCCCGGGTCGAGTGTCCCTGCTCGCAGGTAGGCATCACACCCATGTAATTGCACAGTTAAGTACTTGCTCAGGTAGCATGGGTTTCGCAACAATTTTGTCAACTTTAAACCAGAGGTTATGTGCTTTCTGAAGTCTGTTAAAGATCCCCAAGTGGTCGAAATTACTCCGGAGCCCTCCATTATGGCTCCCCTTTCTTTCTCTCTTCACTTTCTCTCCCACCTTCCTCAGGTGTCCACAGTTCAGGTGTCCACAGAAACAAGTGTGACAGATGCAGCGCCTTTCCCTTCCTGTGAACCAATTATTATTATTATTATTATTATTATACCAATTCCTCTGAGCAGGCAAGCCAGCTCAAACACTAGAAATACTCTTCAAATCAACGTGGCAGAGGCACACAAAGAATGTGGTGGAAGATGGCCTCTGGTATATCTGCAGTAAGCACCATGGCATACACCAACTCGCCCACTGACGGCTGCATAGGATGTAAGCCATCCACAGCATACAACAGGAGATAAGGGAACCAAAACAAAGGAAAGCGGGGCCGGAGCTGATAAGCAGGAGAGATAAGAGAGCTGAGGCAGATGCTAGCCTAAATAGAAGCAGAAAAAAAAGTCCTGCTTGCGATACCTTAACACTGTGCGTGCTAAGAGCACTGCTCAGCCCACAGAAGAGCTTACTGAGCCAATAGCGAGGTATTGACTGAGCCCCTTATCTGGAACTTTGACGAGTGGTCGCGATGACTCACGCGCGTCTCCTCAGTTGTATCCATATACTTTACAGACGCCGCCCCCGAGTTTCAGCTGTGGCGCGCCATCTGTTCCAAAGGTCTGTTTCCAGCGGCAATGGGGTGGTTTAGGGGTCAGTGGCTTAGGTGTGATTCTGGGGCAAGACATTTCTGATAGCAAAGTTGCCTTCCCGCCTGACAACTGAAAACCCCACCACCAAGAACAGGCCGCACATCACCTCGTCAAAAAATGCAGTCGAAATGCGCATAGCTCGAACTACACATGCCAATGCTTTCACTCCGTCTTCCTTTCCTCACGGGGCAGTTGACATGTCCACCGAGATGAGACAGGGCGCCTCAGGTTTCCTCATATATTATCCTCTAAAAAAAAATATCTCCGGATATTTCCCACCTTCCCTTGAGGCGCAGTTCAAGTGTCCACAGAAACAAGTGTGACAGATACTGCGGCTTTCCCTTCCTGCGAACCAGTTATTATTATTATTATTAAAAAGGATATTTAATCGCGGATATGTGACATGGGTAATAGCGTAGCCGTTCCACACATACGCGCCATCGATATAGTGCGAGACCCGCTGCCACTGGCACCCTTGCATACGCGCGCGCTGATGATTTGATTCCCGGCCATGGCTAACGCAAGTTGTGTGTTGGGCCTCAGCAGATCGGAAAAGCTGAGCGCTTTTCCACATTTTGCGACAATCTGAGAGGTCGCAACCCTTGCCCCTGAAAACTGCCACCTAATTGAGTGACAGAGACAACACTGCAGGCACAAAAACTTTTCTTCTTCTACTTTTATTACTATACAGTTGAATCCCGCTATAACGAAATTCACGGTGCACGAAAAAAAATTCGTTCTCGCGGAACTTCGTTATCGCAAAAATTTGACGTGAAACGCAGAAAGAATTGCCCAAGCAGCAGCAAAGGCGTTTAATGCCAAAAATCTGTAAGCTTGGTTTTCTTACGCTTCACGGCGAGCAACGCCGTCACGCGATTTTCGCACTCGGTCAGCAAACCCATTGCAACATCGTCGTCTCGGACAGCAACGAAATTCCTGATGACATCAAAAGCGTTCATCACCTGTACGGCGGTTGCCGCAGCCGGCGCTTCCTGTACGTCGTCGTCTTCTTCATCGGAAGAGTCCTTATCATTCCGGGCAGCTTTTATGATCTGCTCATCACTCACATCTTCGTGAACAACAACACAAGCGTCAGCGCCGATGTATTCGTCGAGCTCGAGATTAGGCGGCACGGTTCCTATTTCTCCCAGCGTTTTCCAGGCGGCCGCGATCCCCGGAGCTGGTGACGCCTCTTCGTCGTCTGTAACGCCTGGTGTTAGGCCAGCAGAGTGTACGGGTCGACCTTCGGCAAATCCGGCGTGCCTGAAACAGTTCACAATTACTGAGCGCCCCAGTGTGCTCCAGGCAGCAGACATAATCTGCAGTGCCACGTACAAGTCCACCTTCGTGTCTCAGCCGGTTTCAGTGTTAAAAAGCAGCCGCTGAATTAACCTCCCGCGGTAAGCGCGCTTCAGGCTAAGAATCACGCCCTGATCGAGAGGCTGTAAGACAGACGTGCAATTGGGAGGGAAAAACCTCAGCTCCGTGTTAGTGAGCTTGACTTCGTCGGAGTGATGCGCTGAACAATTGTTCAAAAGCAAGCAAACTTTACGGCCCTGCCGCTTCATGTCGCGGTCGAATGCCATCATCCACTCGGTGAAAATAGCGCGGGTCATCCATGACTTGTTGTTCGCCTTGTACTGCACAGGTAGGCTACGAGTTCCCTTAAAACAGCGCGGCTTGGCACTTTTGCCTATGACTAACGGCGGACGCTTGTCCGAGCCATCCATGTTTGTGCAAAGCAGCACTGTGATGCGTTTTTTGCTGTGTTTGCCGCCGTGACAGCGCTGCCCCTTGAAGTCGAGCGTCCTAGCCGGCAACATCTCGTAGAATAGCCCGGTCTCGTCGGCGTTGTAAATGTCTGCAGGCGCGAAGTTGCTTAAAATTCCGGCCATGTTACTCGCCTTCCAAGCAGCTGCTCCGTCCACGTCTGCTGACATTGACTCGCCGC
This sequence comes from Amblyomma maculatum, assembly GCF_055883805.1. NCBI lineage: Eukaryota > Metazoa > Arthropoda > Arachnida > Ixodida > Ixodidae > Amblyomma > Amblyomma maculatum. Next base: position 94,784,077 of record NC_139354.1, on the reverse strand, counting down.
ACAACACTTTTCCAACGATGTTATGGCGGGCCTTGAAACGGTTTAGCCAGCCAATGCTGGCTTTAAAATCATCAATGCCAAGTAGGCATGCATAGTTCAAGGCTTTCTGCTGGACGATGCTTCCGAACAGGGGGACGTTGCTGGCTCGTGCTTCCACAAACCACGCATGCACTGCTTTGTCCAACTCTTCATGGAGGGGCCGCGTCACCTTTTTGTGCTTCGAGGATGTGCCTGAAGCAAGTGCCATTCTCACGCTGTCCTTATTGCCTATAATCGTTGACAGCGAACTTGCAGGAATTCCGAAGTCTTCAGCAATTGCCGCTTTCTTCCTTCCGCTTTCTGCTTGGGCGATTATTTGAGCTTTTTGCTCAAGGGAAAGAGTTTTGCGTTTTTTCACTTGCGTTGCCATCGTGTCCTGCGGATGAAAACTCGTCGTTGTCGAAGAGAAAGGCAGCGAGTGAACAACGCGACCACGACACAAAGCCAAAATGGCGGAACTGCAATCACGTGATTTCATGCTTAATGTGGCTTTGGATTTGACTTGGACGTCTCGCCAATAAAACTAGTTTCGGTTTCGATTTTGAACGCGAAAATTTCGTTGAAGCGGAAACGCTCTGCAAAAATGGTTCGTTGTGCAGAGAAATTTAGGCCATTAATTCTTATAGGATACTCGCGGGGAATAAAAAATTATTCGTTGTCGCGGAAATTTCGTTGTGGCGGTATTCGTTGTGGCGGGATTCAACTGTATGCCTAAAATGACAGATGTTCCTTTCAGAGACTGGGGATAAACAGCATTGATCATATGAAGGTGTGCAATCGACGTATGACCAGATGTGGTGTAAATAAGCCTGCTGTTGGCTTTTGTCGTGTGCTGAGAAGCATGTTATAAGGTGCAATATACTAATATTGTTTGATCTCTAATTAAAAAAAAAATGTTAAAATGACTGGCCTTTTTTTTTTTTTTTTTTTTTGAGAATGGGAGCAAACTGCTTTGATTATGGTGATGGGTAGTTGATGTATATATTATTAAATACATTGCACTATTTTTTTTTTATGCTCTAATTTAGTAGTGTTGGTTACGGTGGCATATTCTAGTCATAAATGCTACGCTGCTTAGTTGTACATGGACAAAGGAACTGGACAAATGCTGAGGTTAAGCACAATCTACCAACTGAAGTTTTATTTCTTAGAAAAGGAAAAAGGAAACACAAGCACGCGACGTAATCTGAGGATCATGAATACACACTGTAACAGCAAAAACTACTAAGGAATGAAACCATGACAATGAAAATGTGAAAAATAAACACCTTATCTAAGCCTGGGATGAAATCGCACTCAACCCCCCCCCCCCCCCCCTTCCTTCCTTCTCACACATCTAACAGACACGCGTGGGTGATCCTCATGCAAGTCTTTTGACTGTTTTCAAAATATCTATTTCCTGGTGGGAAAGGGTTACGGAAGGGGCGCTAACATAATCGCCTTCTTTGCCAGAAACCATCCGAAAGGCCTCAATTACCTCACGCTTTTTCTTTTCTGTTGCCCGCGCCAAAATAACAATGTTTATAAATATGGGCTGCACTCATGTTTCAGGCAATGGTTCGCCAAGTTTTCTGCACCCTGCAGGGAACGACATTTCTTGCTTTGCTCCAAAAGCCTTTCATTCAGGCATCGCCCAGTTTGCCCCACCTAGCACTTGCCGCAAGAGAGGGGAATTTTGTAAACTACCCCCTTAGAGCATGGAACAAAAAGCGAAACATGCTTAACGCCACACATACTTTTCTCATCTGCAGATTCTTCCTGGTTAACTTTTTTGCAGATTCCTTTAAACTTTAAAGGAGCTGAAAAAACAACCTTCACATCAGGTTGTCCTCATTCAAAATATCTATTTCCCGCCGGCAAATAGATATTTTAAGAAGAGACAAAAGACTTGCATGAGAATCACCCGCGCGTGTCTGTTTGATGCGCGGGGGAGGGGGGGGGGGGGGGTTGAGTGCGATGTCATCGCGGGCTTAGATAAGGTGTTTATTTTTCACATTTTCATTTTCATGGTTTCATTCCTTAGTTGTTCTTGCTGTTACAGTGCACTGTTATGATTTATGTGTACTGACGATCCTCAGGTTACGTCGCTTGCTTGTGTTTCCTTTTTCCTTTTCTAAGAAATAAAACTTCAGTTGGTAGATTGCGCTTAACCTCAGCGTTTGTCCAGTTCCTTTGTCCGTGTACAACTAAGCAGCGCAGCATTTATGAGAAGATGTTCCTACTAACCCAGTCTCGAGCACTTCTTAAGCATATTCTAGCTTGCTGCGAATAATAGTTGTACTATGCAAGGAAGAGTTAGCACAGTTGGGAAGATGCATATGCTGCTTTGGTTTACAGAGTTAAAAGATGGCACATAATTGCTTAAATATTTGTGTTGTTTTTTAACCCCTGACCTTGTAAACCCAAGCAGCGCATATATCTTCTCCAGAATGTTCCAACTAGCCCAATTGCAAGCGCTACTCAGCTTTTGACTGTTCATCATTGCATCCTGTGTGCAGGCGGCCTGTCCGAGTTCTCGGGCAACCACCGGGTGCTGTGCGAGGAGGGTGGGTCGCGGGGCCCGCTGACGTCTCTGTCGCAGCCGTGCCTGAGCGCGGCGGGGCCCACGCGCATCCTGCCTTTCCTGTTTCTGGGATCGCAGCGCGACGCCCAGGACTCAGAGCTGCTGGCCGCACACAACATCTGCTACGAGCTCAACGTCAGCACCTCGTGCCCCAAGCCGGATTTCATCCCGGAGTCCCACTTTTTGCGCATCCCCGTCAACGACAGCCACGCCGACAAGCTGCGGCCACACTTTGCCCGGGCCTGCCGCTTTCTGGGTGGGCATGCCCTCTTTCGTTTTTCCTCATGACGAGAACGATTTGTAGGACATTTTAGTAGCAGTGGCGCACACTCCGCCGCATCTTGTTTGATCTGCTTGGTGCAGGATGACGCTGCAAATGAGGTCTATTCACCCTCAGTGGCTGCTAGCAATGTTCTGCTTGATCCAATGCATTCACTTCATTTTCCAGTAGGCATATTTGCACACATTAATGTATAATTTGCAAAATGCTCGTTGTTGAGATGCATATATCACTTGTCTGTCTCTTGTACCTGTCGCCTTCCACCATTACTAGATGAGTATACTCCAAGGGTATCACGTGATTTCACCATTGTGGGATTCTCATGCAGGGTATGCCTCCACTGATTACATCATTAACGAATGTCACTGAGCTGAAACTGGCCAATGAAGGCCAGCTTCATAAGTTTTTGAGGTATTGCCACTAAATGTGTGCTGCTGGACTTGATAAGGTGTGGCATTCTTATCACAGACTTCACACTCACCGAAAACAGTGCTAGCCAGAAAGGGCCCCTCTTCCCCCCCTCGATAGAGAAGAGGTCTGATAAGCATTTTTGGGAGATGAAGCTTACACGGTTAGAAAGACCGAGAAAAAAAGAACTCTGGTCTCAGTCGAAATTATTTATATTAGCAACACTGCCTCTTCGATGGTTCAAACGTTACTCGTACTTTAATACTCACTCTCCACTTCCACACTAAAATTTAAAAGCTTGTGTTAGGCCATCTGGGGCGTTTTATGTGAGCGCTCGCCATTTTAAGCTGCTGCACCACTACTCAGTGAGTGCGTGTGTTTTTCTGGCCAGCAATTCATTTGTGATGTAATTGGTACATCATGCAACATATCATCCGTAGCCACAGACTGATCTGTTGTGTTCACTGTTTTAAAGTGGTTCCAGTGAGTGCTTTGACAAACAGATTGTATTGGCCGAGAGGCAACGCTGAAGGAATGTGACAGGCCTGCCAGGCGAAAATGTCAACTGCATGCGTCACCCGGTTGCATAAAATGTCCGAAGGCATCAGGAGACATGCATGCTTCATCTGCTGGGCCAATGCCAGGCAGATCTCGGGGAGCGTCAGAGCAAATTTTGTTTAAAAAGCTAACCTCCCATAAACTGTTGCTCCTTTTATAGCGGCTCATACCAGTGTCAAAAAGAAATGCAAGATTATTCGTGTTTTCTCTAGTAAAAATTTAGTTTCATGGAGAGCATCCAGTATCCTCGTTCTGCCCTCCTTGCTAAACTCCTGCCGGTGGAATCATGCATAATAAATAATAATAAGACCTGCCTGGGTGACGCAGTGGTTACGGCACTCGACTACTGGGGCCAAGGAAGCGGGATCGAATCCCGGCCTCGGCGGCTGTATTTCGATGCAGGTGAAACGGAGTGGCGTCCACGTGCTGTGCGATGTCAGTGCACGTTAAAGAACCCCAGGTGGTCGAAATTTCCGGAGTCCTCCACTACGGCGTTTCTCATAGCCTGAGTCACTTTGGGACGCTAAGCCCCACAAACCAACCAACCATAGATAATAATTGGTTCACAGGAAAGAAAAGGTGCAGTATCTGTCACACTTACTCTGTGGACACCTAAACCGCCCCGTCAGGTGTCTACTTGTTCAGGTTAGTCTGTAAAAGCAAAAAAAAAAATGGGATAAGTGAACAAGATATTGGAGCAGCAACACACTGTTTTCATTTCATGACGTGCCCTGTCAATAGTATGTAACCTATATTGCAAATATAATTGGAGCTGCTTTGTTACTAAGCTAGGTAGGAGCTGAACTACTATTGGAACTACAGAGCAGCTTTCATGAGTGAAGCAGGCTGTTGTCTCGGTCCTTGACAGCATAAAACTCTACATGCAGTCTGATACGAAGCAATTGTTTGGGATTTAGTAAAGCATTTACAGTTTATCCTTGATAATTAGAGCACGGAGGAGAACAAAAATTTCATGCAGTTACAGCGGAGTTTGAGGGGAGCTTTTTCAATGCGCTCGAATTTGTGCGAAGAAAGGAAATGTCATTTGGACGCAGGATCGAATCCCGGCCTCGGCAGCTGCTTTTCGGTGGAGGCGAAAAGCAAGGCGCCAGTGTGCTGTGCGATGTCAGTGCACGTTAAAGAACCCCAGGTGGTTGAAATTTCTGGAGTCCTCCACTACGGAGTCTCTCATAGCCTGAGTCGCTCTGGGACATTAAACCCCACAATGTCATTTGGAATGAACTAGTTTTTGTTTTATTTGGAAACCTTGGACAGTGAAAAAAAAAAATTAAATCTGTAATAAAAGAAACCCTAGCAACATTGATGGTTTGAGCTTTACATTTATTTTCTATTCCTTTCCCGATTGGATAGATTCTTTTGAAACGATCGTGTTCCAAGTTCAAACTGATCAGAGCCCACTGACTTTTAGCTCGAGATGTGTGTGTAAGGCATCCACAGGCAAAAATTGCATTACCGTTGCATATAATAATGCCTTAGTACAAAATTGCATGCAGTGAATTTTCCAAAAAGTGAGCATGAAGAAATGGCAGAAGTCTGCAGTACATGCAAGGAGTTTTCTGGGCTTACACAGCTCTTGCTTATCATTATGTCGTGGATAAGTAGGAACACCCTTATTCGCGATGAGGGTATGTTCTATAGAGAGGGAGGACACTGCGGGTGCTTGGTTTAAGATGCAATAAGCTTAGGTTTGATGAGGTTTTCAACTGAAGACAGCAGCACGTCGCTGTTAATGATTCAAAAGTGCGTTAACTTCAGTGCGAACTCTGTCGGGAGTTATCAGATCAGTGAGGGCTTGTTGTTAAGTTAGTGTTACCTGCAGGTCGGCTCTAACAATCCCTGACTAGCTTAGGGAAAGAAAGCTAAGCCGTCCCTCGCCTGTAGCTTGGAGTTCCCCTGTGCTCCAGTGTGTCCTTCTTGTGTGATCACAGTCTGAAAAAAGACTGTGATCATAGCTCTCTCTCTCCCTGTCAGACTCGAGTGCTGCTTTTTTAAAATTTTATTTCCCTTCATTAATACCCCGCCGGGGTTGTGCAGTGGTTACGGTGCTCGACTACTGTTCCCAAGGACGCGGGATCGAATCTCGGCCTCGGCGGCAACTTTTCGATGGAGGCGAAAAGCAAGGCGCTCCTGTGCTGTGCGATGTCAGTGCACGTTAAAGAACCCCAGGTGGTCGAAATTTCCGGAGTCCTCCACTACGGCGTCTCTCATAGCCTGAGTCGCTTTGGGACGTTAAACCCCACAAACCAAACCAAACCATTTCCCTTCATTAAAAAAAGTGGTGCTATTTCCTCGCACTTTGGACTTGCATCATTGCGCTGTCCAGATTAGCAGTTGCTCGCAAATCGCAAATGGATCTGCTGCTGTTGTCATTTTTCAGACAAGGTTCGAGAGTCCAGTGGATGCGTGCTAGTGCACTGCCTGGCGGGCGTCTCTCGGTCCCCAACGGTGGCCATTGCCTACGTCATGCGCCACCTAGGCCTCTCCTCGGATGACGCCTACAGGTAGGCTGACATGAACCCTTTTCTGCCCCGTGGCAATGCTCATTGGGCAGACAAGTCGATTGAACTGGTTGTTGAGTGAAATGTAATTGTGCTCTTTAGAAAGGACATTTGAGCCCTAGCAAAATCCTTCTTATGCCCTTTCTGGTCACGAATTTAACTCTCACAGGATCTTCATAGGGGGTCAGCACTCAGCTCTAGAGGCGCAGGTGTGCACCATAAGCCATCGAGCCACCACTGGAGGCGCTGGCCAGTGTCATATGTCGAGCTACATTTGCATCTAAAGGTTCGAAAACTGTCAGAATTGCCGAATTGGATGACGTTAGGAAGGCAATTGCAGGCGAGACGAGGACAAGGCTGATGCACGAACTCCTCGCTGCAGCGGACATCGGGCTTGAAGCACTGCCATAAATTAAATTCATACCACTAGAGCATACTTAAGTGCCCATAGATGAGGTGCAACACCATTTGTCTCCTACCTATTATACAGTCTGTTCTCTCCGACTGCAAATAACTTGCAGTGTGTAAGCAAAAATGCATCCGCAGCCCGTGTTAAACACCTGTAGTGTGATGGCTACACTAAAGGCAGAGTAATTTGATCTCCGTTGGCCATTATTGCTTGGATCGTTGGCAAACATATTTTCTGCGCTGTCTTTGCCGTTGTCACAGTTTGGCGATTGTCCGCGGCGTGCCAATGTCAGCGTATCTCGTGAATTCGCGAAGCAAATGGTTCAGGATGATTTCACTCTGGCAGCACTTCCCGAGCGTGCGTGGTATTTCGCCAGCAATGCACTGATGGTGACGACTGCACCTCTGAGCTACTGTTGTTCACTAGCTGTGTACAAACAGATATTGCTGTTTACATAGCGCAGTATGCAAGCTGAGTGCTCTTAATATTATATATCCTTCACCTGCTGTGCTGATATTAGCATCACTTGCATTTTGCGGCACTAACTGTGGTGATGAATGTAAGCGTACTTACAGGACACACACTGTCGCCGTGTAGGACTGATATGCGCTTGCTGCTCTTTGTATTTACTTTAAACAGTAACCAGGAGTCGATTTTAAACCGTTTTGCACCGTTTCTGTTGAGGAGTTTGTGTGGCGAGCGTTTGCATTAATTAAAAGGGCCTAAGCTGCATTCCGCAAGCGACTGGGAAGTACAGCGGCTGGCCACACTTTTAGTGTAATTAACAGATTGTCACTGCGGCATTTTCGCTAGTCGTATGGGCGTCCTGTGACTTGAGCAATCGTTGCAACTTTGTGATTTGCTAAATCTTCTTAATTCTTGCATGCAATCACTCAAAACCACACTCGCAAATCCTACAAAATCGATTTGTCTACTCTTGGAAGGAGGCCATCGTTGGCTTTTTATGTCTGAAAACATTAAAAGTTTTTCACAAGTGTGTATACATTTAAAGGCAAAGATGAAGCCACCTGTTTCTTGCCCCAGTAATGTCCGCATCACTTTATTTGGCAGCTGCTTTTGGTGAGGGAACCAGTGAAACTTTTCTCGACCGCACCTTTGTAGTGCCAGGACGGCATTCTAACACTTGAAAAGGGCTCAGGCTGGTCCCACGCACACAACTTACATTACCTGAACGCGCAAAAGTACGGTAAATGCGGAATTTTGCCGTCAAATCAACAGCCTAAGGGCTTCTCAGTCACGACAGCGACAAGCTCCTCGAACGATGCCCTTCCGTGCCCATGACACCACGACGCGGCAGCCGCAAGTGGTATGTGAAGCTTGCCCATAGCGTTATGGAGAAATTCCGTGACTAGCAAGCTAATAATAATAATAATAATAATAATAATAATAATAATAATAATAATAATAATAATAATAATAAATAATTGGTTCACAGGAAGGGAAAGGCGCTGCATCTGTCACACTTCTTTCTGTGGGCATCTGAACTGCGCCCCATAAGGGAAGGGAGGAAGGTGGGAGTGAGTGCAGAAAGAGAGAAAGAGGAGTCGTAGTGGAGGGCTACGGAGTAATTTTGACCACCTGGGGATTTTTATCGGGTGCTGACAGCGTGTGGCACATGGATGCCTCTTCGTTTGCCTCCATCCAAACGCAGCCGGCGGTGGTTGGGATCGAACCAGGGTACTCCGGCACAGTAGTTGGGCATCTCAACCACTGCACCACCACGGCGGGGCAAGCTACTAAGAGCCAAGAGTGGAAATACACCCGTGGCTATGTTGAGCCACTTTGAGGCTGTGCTATAGCACCGTCGACTTCAAAGCAGCAGGAACTTGATGTAAACGTCCCGAGTTAACATGCCCAGAAAGAGCCATAGAATGAATTCTTGCTGAAAACAATATTTAATGGAGTGTCGCTATAAGCCCTGTATTCTGTGTGCAGTATGGTTTTGAGGGGGTCACACAGTAGGCGGTTGGTGGAGCCATTAAGAACACCAGTTTGGGAAGTTGTTCTTTGAATCGTCGAAAATAAAGTTTAGTCGGTTTAGTCAACAGTTTAGCCAACCTGTTAAAAAGCTGCAGTGTACACATCCTTGCTTCTGATACATTAAACAAATTGTGGGAAAACAAGTGTTGTCTGGATAAACCTGTCATATAAACTACCCAGTTTTGAGAGGTGCAACTATTATGGGCGGTACGAAAGCACCTGTCTCCAGTTTAGCTTCGTAAAAAATTGATTAGCATTCATTTTTGAGCCAGGTGTAAAGAGCCCTTTTTCTAGTGCCTCAAAATTCATGCCGCATTAGTTGCTGCAAGATGCAATGCTTGAGACAAGATGCTGCGTTGTCTCAAGAATATATGCTCTGCTAACCCTTGCCTGGTTGTGCGGCTCCAGTGCATCCTCCTGAAATTCCTTACCTTGCCATGAGGACCTTTCTAAGTCTCTTTTCGTGACATAAGGTGACGATTTGGAGCAGAGAACATGCATTATACTCTGGGTAGATATGTTGAACCCAGCATTCAGGAGAACTGCAAAACAGCTTTTCTTTTTTTTTTTACTTGTGTTGAATGAAAAAGTTATTTTGCTCAAGTTTGGCCACATTTAGCAATTAAGACTGGCTGATTTAATAACAGGCTAGTCACACGAAAAGCATGCAGTAGATAAGACCAGGCTATACAAGAAACATATTTTCGTGCATAATCTGAACTTTTCTTGAGTCACAATTGTTTTTTGCGAGGGTTGTAATTGGGCGCGGTAGTAACACACTGGCGTCTTGTATGCAGGTATGTGAAGGCCAAGCGTCCCAGCATTTCGCCCAACTTCAACTTTCTGGGCCAGCTGCTGGAGTATGAACGGGAGCTACGTGGAGAGGCAGGAGTCCACCGGACGACAGGGGGTGCTGCGACTGCCCCGCTTCCCGAAGAGAGGCCGTCTGGTGGCCGCTGTGAGGAGGAACCTCGAGAGCAGCCCCGCGAAGGGGAGCAGCCGCCTCCACTCGTCAGGCCTGCTGCCGATCCACGGTCAGTCTGCGGCATTTCTTTCCTGGTACCATGAATGTAAAGTGGCACTGAGAGGCTTACATGTGGGAAGCGGGTCTAGGTTTGGTGGTGTGTCTAAGCATTTCTCTATTTATTGCCATGCTTATATAAATTTACTCCATGGTTGTCCGAAAATCGTCGTGGTGTGCAGAGGCCCACGGTAGTGGAGCCATAAGCTAGGACAATGAAGTTGAACCACACTGTACTGCTTCCACTGTTTTGTGTATACAGTCGGAATTCGGATGCGAATTGTGCATACAGTCGAGCCCGTTTATAACGAACCTGAGCGTCACGCGGTGTCCGTACGTTATATCCCGAAGTTCGTAGTAACTGGACCACAAACTAAAAAAGAAAAAAAAAAAGTTGGCGGTCAAAACACGAAATTTATTTCTTAGCAAAAAAGTCTGTGATGCTCATCTGTTTCTGCAGTGCAGATGCGATGAGGGCGGTCTCCAGTTTATTTAAAGCACTAGCGTGCTCTTCGCCGAGTCCCTTGGCATAGACACGTTGTCTGAGGCCCTCTATATAGCCCATTACTACAAATGTGCTTACGGGTGCTGGCTCAGACGTTTCATCTTCATCTGATTCTTCCGCGTCGCTCTCAGCCCGCACTTCAGAAACGATGCCTTCGTCCGTGCACGGTTCCGCAATATCCGCGTCTTCATCCGCAGAAATAAAATCCTGCCAACCAATGCCAGGGCCTCCCATGTCGGAGTCGACGACGCGCTGCCACAAATCGCCGCCGGAATCATCATCATCGGAGGCATCAGGCCCGACGTCCGGTACTGCGTCGACGAAGCCGGCCTTGCGGAAACAGTTTCGCACGCAAGTGGTCGTCACCTCCGCCCAGGCCACCTTCACCATCTCAAGGGCTGAATACAATGAAACTCTGAGCGGCAAGTTAGCGGCCGGACGGTCAACGGCGATGAGCAAGCGCTGCACAATGCGGCGCCTATACGATGCCTTAAAGGAGCGTATTATGCCCAAATCAAGAGGCTGCACTTTAGAAGTGGTATTGGGCGGCAGGAAAAGTACAGTCACTGCCATCAGAGACGTTTGCACGTGGTGCGCTGAGCAATTGTCGAGCAACAGCAGCACGCGCCTGCTTTGCCTCTGCATGTCGCGGTCAAACTCGCCCAGCCACTCTGCGAATAAATCCCGTGTCATCCAGGACTTAGTATTGTGCCTGTAGCACACGGGTACATGGTTCCGAAAGCAACGTAGCTTCTTGGATTTTCCAATTACAAACTACATGCGCCGGTCGCTGCCATTCATATTAGTGCACAGAAGAACTGTAACGCGCACTTTACTGTGTTTACCGCCAGCGCATGACTCCCCTTTCATGGAGTGCGTCTTGTCTGGAAGCATCTGATAAAATAATGCAGTTTCATCTGCGTTATACACATTCTGCTCCGCGTAGCTTGCAATAATGGCTCGGTTTGTTGCAAGCCAATTGGCAACGTCCTGGTCACTTACCGAACGCGCCTCACCGACAATCGATTTAAAAACAATCCCATGCCGCACTTTGAACCGATGTAGCCAGCCATTGCCTGGGTAGAAGTCGGGAAAATCTAGTAGGAATGTGAAGTCTTTGGCTTTGCCCAACATCATTGGTCCACTTATCGGAATGTTGCGAGCCCGTGCGTCGACGAACCACTTCAGCAGCGCATCCTCTACGTCCGCATAGGTGGCCTTCCGCAGGCGCTTTCTGTCCGCTGTGTTGGCGTCGGAGCTGGCGATCTTTTCCTTATTCTTCAGAATTGTCGAGATGGTTGATTTCGACACGTTGTACTTCTTCACCAGCTCGCAATTTTTAGCACCTTGAGACAGTTCCGTCACAATTGCTCGCTTTGTTGCCATGTCCAGCGCTTTTCGTTTCGTGACCACTGGAGGCAGGCAATTCCCGTCCGCCATCCCGAATTATACGACTCAGGCCCGACAGACGAAGCACTCACACCACACACACGAAAATGACAACAAAGCGCCGCAACTGACGGAGCACGTGCGCACGTGCGACAATCACGCGAGGCAAGCGAGGAAGTGCCTAAGGGATGGAACGGAACGGACACACAGCGGGGCATGGTATGCAGCGGGGAGACCAATGAGAGGCATCCCTGAGCGTCAGTGCTGGCACCTGTTGGCTCCTACCGTAGTTGCTTTCAACCGCCCATGGCCTACGAGATTACCTCCGCAAATCTCGGAGGCCACGAACCGTCACCGCCGTACTGAAGGCAGCGGCGCGCGCTGCGCATTCAGTCCGCCCGTGCAAACAGTACAACCGCTAGCGTATGGAGAGGCCTGCCTCCTGGTGCCCCGCACCCCTGGCACGGCCGCTCAATGGAACAGCCAGGAAACGAAACGACGAAACTTCGAAGACTATGCCGGCGGCTGGCGCCGTGGAGACAGGCGAAGACGAGGGAATGGCGAGAGGAAAGGGGAGCGGAGTTGCGAGGAGGGGCGGCGAGAGGAGAGGGGAGCGGAGTTGCGAGGAGGAGCGGCGAGAGGAGAGGGGAGCGGAGTTGCGAGGAGGGGCGGCAGCATGGCCTTGGAGGCCACACCACGCGCCGACACTCGTAGGCAGCGCGCGTCGGTGAGCAAAGGGTAGCTCGCTTGCGAGGAGGATTGCGAAAACAGACCAAAAGGGATGGGAGCCCATCGTTATCTCGTATCGGGGCACCGGGTTTACGCCGTCCGTTCGCTGTAACCGATCGGCAGCGCTCATGGACGTTCGTTATACGTGCGATCTTGTGCCATTGAAGTAATGTATATATTGGTGGTCGCTCCGGTCTCGTTCGTTATAAGCGAAAGTTCGTCTTAAGTGGGGCCGTTATAAGTGGACTCGACTAGACCTATGCAAAAGTGCTGCCATCTAGTGACCGCTGTGTGAGTTTCTGCCATGTTTTAGAGTAGTTGATAGGTATAGTTCATCTGAGGAGCGGCAAGCGGCATAGAGAGTTGCTTGGCAGGCTGGGTTAATGCTAGTTGCCGCTGATGATTCCGACGTGCCATTATGTCCCTTGCTGTACACAAAACTAAAATAACGACGTTGAAGAAAAGAAGCAGGAAATCAAATTCGCTGAGATTTTTTTCTTGCAACCTTGTGGTAATCTGCTGTCGCATGGTTCCTGCACTATAGGCGCACCTTCGATCAGCGATGCATCTAGATTGTAAAATTGTCCTATTTCGCCTGGATTGAAACTTTGAAAATTCATGTTCGGTGCTAGGTAGACGAAATATATATCGGCCCGAGTGTGTTTCATTTCTCTGTAGACTAATTTGGCGCAGCCTTTTCAAGTAAAATATCTGCAAGAGTGTAATAGATTTGCTTATTGCGCCAATTCATACAAGATTCTGTATATTGCTTCATGCATACAAGGTGTAGAATCATTTTGTATGTATGTATGCATCCAGGTATTCAGGTAAAAAGCTTTCTTCATCATCGTCAGCCTGACTGTACCCACTGTAGGGCGAAGGCCTCTTCCATATTCCTCCAATTAATCCAGTCCTGTGCTAGCTGCATCGACTTGACCCCTGCGAACTTCTTAACCTCATCCACCCACCTAACTTTCTGCCGTCCCCTGCTACGCTTTCCTTCCCTTGGAATCCAATTTGTTACCCTAAGGGACCATCGGTTATCCTCTTTTCGCACTACATGTCCTGCCCATGCTCATTTCTTCTTCTTAATTTCCACTAGAATGTCGGTAACTTGAGTTATTTCTCTGACCCACTCTGCAAGCTTCCTATCTCTTAATGTTACCCTATCATTTTTGACTCCATAGCCCTCTGCATTGTCCAACTTAAGTAGAGCCCTCTTTGTTAGTTTCCACGTTTCAGCGCCATAGGTGAGTACAGGTAAGATGCAACTGTTATATACTTTCCTCTTGGGCGATACTGGTAAGCTGCTGGTCATAATCTGGAAGCGCTTGTCAAATGCGCTCCATCCCAGTCTTATTCTCCTTGTTATTTCCCTTACATGGTCCGGATCTGCAGTAACTACCTGTCCTAAGTAGACATATTCGCCTACTACTTCCAGTGCTTCACTACCTAATGTAAACTGCTGTTCCTTCCCTACGCTATCGAACATTACTTTAGTCTTCTGCATATTGATTTTCAAGCCTACTTTTTTTACTTTTCCTGTCTAGGTCATCAATCATTCTTTGCAATTCATCCCTTAAGTTACTTAGCAAGGCAATGTCATCAGCAAATCGCAGATTACTGAGTTAGAACACTTTGTGGCGCTTCAAAGGCGCTGGAATGTTCTCTTAAATTCGAACGCGAAATTTTTAATGTTTTTACGCATTTCATTCATCCATGAATCATACATTGTCGACTTTGTCCGGGCTTCAGTTACTGAGGTGCGTCTCCAGAACATGCTTTGCAAAAGGTAATAGGCAGATGTATACAAGGCAGCAACTACCGTATTTGCTCGAATGTAAGGCGACCACGAATGTAACGCGAGGGGCAACTTTGCGTATTGCCCAATGAGAAGAAATAAAACTGCAGATGTAACGTGAGATAGTGCTTGAAAAAGTACCTTTAATAGACATTATGGCCATTGCAGTCTAATCAAAAATGCTCATTCATGTTCGTCGTGGGAAGCAGAGTTCTCGGAAACCGAATCTCCCTTTTCACTCTCGTGCTCCCAGACGATGTCGTTGGAAGTCTTTGCGGTCAGGCTCACATTTAAAAAATCGCCTCCCGCTGCATCCGCCACCCACGTAAGGTGGATTAGTAACGTTTAGCCGTCGAGTTGCCGCAGGATCTCTGATTTCTTCTGCTATCAGAATAGCTTTTTTGTGCGCGGCGCGTTGCCATTGCGCAAAATGCAATATCAACAGAAGTTAACCACGCTAATCCACGCTAATCCACTGCGAAAGATGCGACAAGTGCGCCATCAAGGTGACAACAAGATTCTGAGCCCACGAGCAAAAAGCGCACAGTTTTGACTGATGTGGCTTCCCTGGTACCCACATTGCCAGCATAACGTCGTAAAACGGCAGAAACCGAAACTAAGTAATGGCGGATTCAATATGGCTGCTCCCCGGCGCTGCTTTGGGCCAGTTAAATCGCAGTATTCGATTATGACGCGAAGGTGGGCTTTGTGAGCCAAAAATGATAGAATAAAACATGTTACATTCGTGCAAATACAATCTGCGCTTGTCTAGCGCAAATTCGCATGCATTGTTTTGCTTTTGATTTAATTTTTCCGCCTTGCCGTGCCCGTCCAGATGATCTCCGGAGTCGGGTGATCGACCTTTCTTGTTTTCGTCATGGCGTCGACGTCGCGCGCCCCCGCTACGCGAAAACCAGTGTTTACATGGAAGTTGACGCATCGGAAAGCTCGTTTTTGGAGGCGAACAGCGGCAGTGATGAATGAATGATGGAGGCGAACAGTGACTCAGAAGATGAATTCAGCTCTTCAGACTTTAGTACTGACAGCGAAACTGCGTCAAACCGACCCGGAACGTGGACAGCCATGCCTCGATAAGATTCGCGTTGCCCCCCCCCCCCCCCCCCCTTCCCCCAAATTCCACTTTTGCTGCACGCTGATCGGGAGAGATCACTGTTCTGAAGGTCAAAACTGTTATCTGCAGGGTGACTTCTCTTCAGTAGTAATGCTTGCCGCCGGCAGCGCAGGGAGTCGTGGTTTCCGCTAGAGGACAGCCAGGGGTCGACCTCAGCATAGTCGACCTCAACTACTGTTCTTCCTAACTCAGTGAATACTGTACACAGAAAGCTAGAATTTGCTGCAATTTTGCATTGGTCTCTGTTGTAAAATACGTATATTTTGAAAATTTTTTGTTTTATTTGTATAAAGAAACTTTGATACTTTTTTTTTTTACCACAATTTTCTGCTGATAGTTCTTTTTTTTGTCATCACTTATAAAATAAATATATAGATTGTCACTAATACCATTGTAAAGAGGAATTCTTCCTCTACAATTTGATGCTAGACACTCCTGTACCAAGCAAGTTTTCTTAAAGGAAAAAAATATTAATGACACCACCCAAAAACGAACCCTTTTCGCAGACAGGAAAGTATTATTGGGCACCGAGCCTATATTTGAAAAGAAAAATTAGAAGGGTTCAGTGCTTCTGAACCGAATATAGAGCGAAAGCATTAGCTGCTAGTGATCGAGCGTTCTCCTTCTCCTCCTTCTTATTCTGCTCCTCCTTCTTCTCCTTCTTCTGATCCTCCTCCTCCTTCTTCTGCTCCTCCTCGTCCTTCTTCTTCTGTCAGGCGCAGCGCTGCCTTGCCGGCTCGGAAGACACGGACACGGCACACAGCGACGAGCGGTTAGACCTGGCATAGTATTGCTTTCGCAATAAAAGGAAACGATATCGAGCTCCTTTGTGTATGCTTATTCACGCAACATACTATGGAATGCCAATGATCGAGGCCGAGCGCCGGGAGCACTAGCATACTGAGCTTGGCCTGCGGTGGACTCTAATGCATTCTGCTGCGGTTAACGCAGTGTAGCCTTGTTGCAGACATGTTTTACACCCGGAAGCATTACCAGCTCTTTCATAGACGCATATTTGAGCAGTGTGTTAGAAATGAGCGGGAGCAACGAATGAAATTAATGAGCAGCAACATAGCACGAAAACACCCACAGCATAAAACACACAGCTGTACGACGGCCGCAGCTGCAGTAGTGGAACCAAGTCACTCAAACATTCAACATGGCATCGCGTTGCGCAGTTTGCTGAAGGTCTGATAAATGGCAGCAATTTCGCATAAGGTCCTTAGTGCTAGTCTGCTACCTTGCATTCTTATTTCCTTGCTATCTCGAATGGGTCATACCTGCTAAAGGTTTAATGCTGCACAGTAGACGTTTTTACGCTCTTCATTTTTGTATTTCAGAAACGAAAAGTTTGTACCCAGCTGTCGCATCACAAAATGTCATTTGTTTCGCTGAATGGATAATAATTTGATTGAGGACATTACAGACAACACAAGTAGAGGTTGACACAAACAAATTGGCACGTGGTGTGGACCTCAAACAAAGGCACTGTTATGGCGGCCATCCTGGGGGCAGAGAACACTTTCCCACATCATCTGTCCTCATTGGAGCTTCAGATTTCTCCTCGCACTCATCTAGTGCAGGGGTCTCGAACATGCGGCTCGCCGGCTTCAAAAATTTCAGCCTTTGTTTAGAGTGCATGTGCCACCCTCGCAAGTAGGCTTTACCACCAAATTTGCTTTCCAACTGGCGTCTCTCATAGTCTGAGCCGCTTTGGGACGCTAAAACCTGCAAACTGAACCAAACCATCGTTTTCCAACTAAAGTAAGCTAAAAAGTCGCATGCCCAAGCTATACGCATTCTTTGCGGAAATGAAAAGAGGCAGTGTTCTCTTAATCTGCATGAATGTCGGACAGACGTCAGCTGTCTTCAAGAGCGAGGCGATGGTGGACTCAGCCTTTCCTTCATGTTTTCAGTTTTTCTCTTCAGGAAAAAAGTCCATTATATTAAACCTCATAAGCCAAACCAAACCATCTTCTGTTGCAGGTGGTCTCTGTGCCGTCTGAGCCTGGACCTCCGTGGCTCGGCGACTGGTGGGAAGCGGCCGGAAGTTCAGCGAAGTCGCAGCTGCCACCTGCAAGGGTGGCCACTGCTCCGGCCTCACCCGGAGGAGGAGCTGGTGGCTATGTCCCACAGTGCCATGGACTGTCGCTTGCCCGAAGAGCACAAGGTGGAGGAGGAAGAGGAGGTGGTCCTGCGGAGGCGCCACAAGGCGGGCTCCTCTGAGCCACGGAGGGACACCCGCAGCCATGACAGTGCCTACAGGTGGGCACTGAACGCAGGCTGAACAGAACAAAAAAAGGGGCAGAGAAAGTTGCGCCTTACTCGTGCCATCTT
Source organism: Amblyomma maculatum (assembly GCF_055883805.1). Lineage (NCBI taxonomy): Eukaryota > Metazoa > Arthropoda > Arachnida > Ixodida > Ixodidae > Amblyomma > Amblyomma maculatum. Next base: position 94,766,386 of record NC_139354.1, on the reverse strand, counting down.
GTAGTGGGGAACCATGAGGGTATTGAAGTTAAAGCTAATTTGAAGGCTGTGCAGTGAGCTGTGGAGATGTATTGATTGGGTAGCGCTAATAGACGAGAGAGCAGAGCGAATCGGGAAACAAAGGCTAGTTTGTGGTTTCCTACCCTAACCAACTGGACTTTCTATTTAAGAAATATCGTTCAACTGGTTCCAAAAGGACTCTGATGGATTACAACTGTAGGGTGGGGCAAATATCGAAATTTTTGGGAGAAAGAAAAGAATTGTGTGTCATAAGCAAGGTCGGCTTCCCCCATCCCACCTTTATAGTGCCGTTGCTTTACCACCACATGAATCTTCTTTCGTAATGTTAAGAGTAAATTCTGCGATGAGTACAACAGAAGGATTCGTCAAACCGCACAAAAGGAGTGTTATGCTCATCTAATGACTAATGTCATTGCTCAACTCACTCACAGCCCCTGCACGAATAGGACCTCTCCCGTATCTCTCACACAATGCTGTTCTATGCCGCCTAGCAGATATCCCTCTTCCCAATTTCAGCATTGGGAATCGCGTGTTGAACCAACTGGAAGCAAATGCACACTGTTTGAATCCGCTTGGAATCAGTTGAAAACCCAATTGCTTTTAGACTTTGGAAATTATTTTCAGTTGCTGCTCTTAGCTGTTCAGCATATCTTGGAGTGTTCTTTTTTCATGAAATGTCAGGTTAGCAGTGTCATCCCTGCGTCACATCTTTTTGCAAAAAAAAGAAAAAAAAAAAAACATCATTGGCTCGAGAGCACCAGGAGCTTAACAAATGTGACCTAACCACCGGCACAAAATGTGAGAGATACCTTCCTGGAGTTTCCATTCAAGCTGTCTGTCGACCCCACCGTGGTTGCTCAGTGGTCAGTGCGCTTGACTAGACTAGGCAATATGGCGGTCATGTTTCGACGGAGGCTAAATGCAAGGCACCCATGTACAGTCCAATCCCGCTACAATAAAATTGGCGGGGCGTACGAAAAATTTGGTTGTCACGGAATTTCGTTGGCGAGAATTTAGAGACAACTTGAGCAAAAAAGAAATTTATTTTAAGAAGTCTGTAAGCTTTGTCTGCTTGCGTTTCACTGCCAGCAGCGGCGTCACCTCTGTTCGCAACGTCGTCATCGCGAGAGCCCAGGAACTTCCTAATAACATCGAAGGCTTCCATCACCTGCGACGAGGTTGCCAAGGCGGGTGAATTCTGGGCAGAGTCGTCTTCAGCATCGGACGGAGGCTTTTCCAGCTAGCCAACACTTTTAGTGACGTTCTCATCACTTAGCTCTTTGTACACAAGCACATTCGCATCACCGTTGAGAAAATCGTCCAGCTCGATATCGCCAGGAACGTTTCCTGCATCCTGGAAAGATTTCCAAGCCGTACTGATCCCTGGAGTCGATGATGATGGAGCGTCATCTTCCTTGGCTCTAGCTGTGTTGGTTGCCTCCTGGTCAACAAACCCGGCATGCTGGAAGCAGTTGCAGATCAAGGTGGACCGGGTCACATTTCACGCAGCAGCCATCATCTGAAGAGCCATGAATAGGTCCACCTTTGTCTCCCTGCCTGTTTCGAGGTTCAAGAGAATCCGCTGAATCCGCCTCTTCCGATAAGCGCACTTCACGCTTCGGATGATGCCTTGATCAGTGGCTGAATGATCGAAGTGCAATTCGGTGGGAAAAAATCTCACTTCGACACTTGACAGTTTGACGTCGTTAGTGCGGTGGGCAGAATAGTTGTCCAAGAACGTACCTTTCGGTTCTGCCTGCTCATGTCGCGGTCAAATGCCACAAGCCAGTCCGCAAATATGGCACGGGTCATCCATGACTGCCCGTTGGCGACCTACTTGACTAGAAGGTTTCTGCTTCCCTTGAAGCAGCTCGGTTTGGCACTTTTGCCAGTAACTAACGGGAGACGCTTGTCCGATCCAGCCATGTTTGTGCACAGCAGCACAGTCACTCTTTTCTTGCTGTGCAATGCTGCCATTTAAAATCTAGCATCTTTGCTGGCAACATCTCATAAGAGAGGTTCCTCTCGTCAGCGTTGTAAATATCGAACGGCACGTAGCTACTCAATATCAGCCACGTGTCTACCACCCATTCCGATGCGCCGCTAGTGTCCGCGGAACTTGCTTCACAAAACTTTTCCCATGATGTGCCTTGCTTTGAAGCGATTGAGCCAACTTGTGCTGGCCTTAAAGTTATCCAAGCCTAGCAAACAGGCCTGGATGACTGCATAATTGATGGTTTTCTGCTGAACAATGCTTCCGCTAAGCGGGATGTTCTTGGCTCGCATTTTGACGAACCAGGTGTAGACAGCCTTATCAAGCTCCTCATATGTTGGCTGTGTCACCTTCTTGTGTTGAGCTGAAGTGCCCAACGCAAGTGCCTTGCCGATGCTTTCTTCACTCTTCAGTATCGTTGACAACGAACTTGGCGCGATGCCAAAATCTATGGCAATATTCGCCTCCTTCTTCCCGCTTTCTGCTTCGGCGATAATACGCGCTTTTTCTTCTAGCGAAAGAAACTTCCGCTTCTTCGCTGGTGGTGACATTCTAGGAAATTAGTAGCGACTAGCAGAGACGAGACGAGACCACGCTGAATGATGCACTCATGAACGACAAGGACAAACAAGGAAGAAAAATGGTGATGCGGAGTGGGCTTCTTCCTGCAGCGCTTTTCAGCCCGCATAGCGTTTTTCTTTTTTTCTCCGACAGGGCACGAAGGTCCACTCACCAGTCCTCAGCCTGCCTGAAACGCGCTCCATTCTTAGTAGACGACCCTGCCGAAGACTCTAGCAAATGACGTCATATTTACGCACTGCCGCATTTTACATGCGCTTTCAAGCAGCCCCTCTTGCCACAAACGCTTGCCAGCCAACGCCGCTCTTACGTGATTATGATGTGCTTTCCTGCTTAACAGGAAGCCTAGCAAAGGCAAGGGCGAATTCGTTTTTTTACACAGAGAACGGAGTTAGCCAATGAGCGGGGTGTGACATCACTTCAAAAATCACGTGGGCATCTGAAGGAAAAAAAATAAGCAAACGAGCGGTGCGCGCTAGGATGATGTGCAGTATGAGTGTGCCCCCCCTCCCCCAGCGTTCTGCGATGCAAAAAAAATTAATGACGGGAACGAGAAAGTCGCTCTTCAGCACCCATCTTCTGAAGAAAGATGAGGAGGGCCTACTCATTCGCGAAAATTTGCAAAAAAAATTCATAGAAACGAAGCAAAGTATTTTGTTTCTGAGGAAATTTTAATACATTGTCCTATGGGGTTTTCACGGGTCGTGCGAAATACTTTGTTGTGATGAAAATTTCGTTGAAGCGGCATTCGTTGTACCGGGATTCAACTGTTATAACTTTGCGATGTCAGTGCATGTTAAAGAACCTTGAGCAGTTCGAAACTTTCCAGAGCCTCTTACTAGGGTGTTCCTCGTAGCCTCAGTTGCTTTGGGGCATTAAACCTCAAAAAGCGTAAGTAGGCTGTGGTGAAATTTTGACATGGTCGACTTTTATTCTTGAATGAAATATCCCATAGGTCTGTGGAAGGCTGAATGTGACCTATCAATGTGTGCAGATCTCTGACGCTAGAGGACATGGCTGAGCTGGAGGCTGCTGCCGGCATGGGTGGCGGTTGCCCCGTGGAGCCCTCTGTTCCGATGAGTCCCTTGAGCCCCTCGGAGAGCCACCTGCTCCAGGATTTTGCTTCCTCTCCACCTGCCGACACCTGTGGGCCACCCGGTCAGTGGAACGTTTCGCTCTTTTCAGGGTGGTAAACAAAATGAGCGGGCCACGTTGACAATGAACTAACCAATAATTTAGAGAACAATTTGCATATATGTGTCACAGTTAGAGTGAGACTTTTACAAACAGGCAAGAATGGAGGGAAATGTGGAGCTTGTTTAAACGTATACATAAGGCCGAATGTTTCTAGCTCAAATCTCATTCTACCCATTTCGTGACCTTCAAGCAGATTCCTGTTTCTAAATATGGTTTGCCAGCATACAAAAGCTGAATGCAGTGCTCAGAAATTAGCGAATGCTGGTTGCTACTCTCAGGCCAACGGTTTAGTGACTGTAGATTTAAAAGGGCAGAGCACTAAGTAAAATATGTTGTGAGATTATAGTTGAAATGAAAAGATCTTGCCTTGTGTAGTATACATCAAGAACTGAATAAATAATATTATTATTATTATTATTATTATTATTATTATTAATAATTGGTGTACAGGAAGGGAAAGGCTAAGTATCTGTCACCCTTGCTTCTGTGGACACCTGAACCGCGCCACAAGGGAAGGCAGGAAGGTGGGACTGAAAGTGGATAGAGAGAAAGAGGAGCCGCAGTGGAGGGCTACGCCACAAGGGAAGGCAGGAAGGTGGGACAGAAAGTGGATAGAGAGAAAGAGGAGCCGCAGTGGAGGGCTACGCAGTAGTCATTTCGACCACCTAGAGATCTTTCCAAGAAATGAGAACTTCTCATTTTGATTTGACGGTGAAAATCTGTTGTTCTCCCGTTTAGTTTCATTGATGCTATGACTGTGGTGCTCTCCCTATATATTTTTTGCCTGTTTATCTGCTGACTTTCGCAATTTCGTTCGTTTAAAATCTGCAAAAACAAATATTTTGACCCAGAGGGTCAGTTTTTCTTTTTACGAAAATATTCGACACTTAAAGGGTTAAAGTTCAGTGTTCTGTCTCTTTTGGAAACATTTTCTGTACTTGTTATCCACGGTGCAAGTCAGTCCTAAAGCAAGAATGAGATCCCTCTTATACGTTAATAAAGCCTGTGCTGTGGTACACAAAGATGTACAAACGGCCTACCATAGGAAAAAATCGAGCTCTCAGGGAGGTAATAAACATCGGAAAATCATTTCATTGAGTGAGAAAAATAACTAGCTTTTGCAAACTATCTTATACATACAGTTAAACCTCGATATAACAAAGTCGTAAAAATCGGCAGTTTACGTTGTTATAATAAATTTTGTATCGAAATTTCGTGCCTAGCATGTGAATACATTACCTAAGCACTTGCCAGTTGTAAGGACTGTTTTTATTTCCTCTGAAAGTAATCCGTGACCTTCATTTGCGTCTGCTTAGCTATCAGAGATGGCCTCACACTGTGTTCATGGGCCCACAGGGACTGCATCGCTTCTTGCTGTCCTGTTAAACTCTCGTAGCGCCGCAGCACGTCAACTGCGTCAAGCACTTCATGGCTGCTTGGGGCTTCGCCGTCTTCGGCATCAATGTCACTGCCCGGATCCTCCTGCGTCTTTCGCCGCACATCTTGCATGATGGAGTCGTTCGTCACTTCCTCGATAGCAACAACGCAATTGTCAGCGTAGAGCAAGTCCTCCAAAACGACACCATCAGGAACGGCCCCGTCATTTTCCAAGAATCTCCATGCTTTTTGAGGCCGGCCTGATAGTCTCCCTCGCCATGTCCAAGTTCATAGGCAGTGAACGGAGCTCCTTCATTGGCCTCAGCGCTGTCGCGTTCTTCAGGGGCACTAGTTCTGGCCGCAACGTTCTCAAACCTGGCCTTCCGGAAACAGTACTGGATCACGTCCTTTGACGTCGCCTTCCAGGATGCAGCGAACGTGGTTTCAAGCGGAGATTGAGCATTAGATTGACGATCAACCGACAACGATACGCGCACTTCACATTGTTTACTATTTCCTGGTTGAGCGGCTGAATCAGTGAAGTACAGTTAAGCGGGAAAAACCGCAGCTCGACATTTTTCAGCATCACGTCGTCGACATGATGGGCGGAACAATTGTCCATCAAGAGGCACACTACAGCCGTCACTCTCCATTTCCGTTTCAAACGCCCGGAGCCAGTCATGAAAGATGTCGCGGAGCATCCACACCTTCTTATTAGAAGTGTACTCAACTTCCAGCTTCTGAGCATTCTTAAAACATTGCGGTTTCTTAGTTTTGGCAATCACAAGCGGCACCCATTTGTTGATGGCATCCATGTTTACTCAGAGCAGAGCTATGATCCTCAGCTTGCTCTGCTTCCTGCCATGACAGCGATACCCTTTTAGTGCTAGAGTACGATTTGGTAGCATTTGATAAAAAATCCAGTTTATCCTTACTGCACACCTCTGAAGGCTGGTACTTCGTCAGTATTCTTGGCATTTCCTTCTCTAGCCAATTAGTGGCTTCAGGCCCGTCAGCCGACGTCGACTCCGTGTAGAGCACCCATCCGACAATCTCGTAAAGGGGACTTGAAATGGTGGAGCCAACCACTGCTAGCCTTGAAGGCATTCTTGTCAAGCAGGCAACCGAAGTCCTTTGCTTTCTGTTGCAAAATTGCCCCACTCACTGGCAAATTCTGTGCTCTGGCGTCCATAAACTAGGAGAACACAGCCTTGTCCACATCTTCATAGGTAGCTGTCCACAATCGCTTACGCTCGGCGTTCATGCCACACTTTGCATAGCTGAGGATGGAGTCCTTGGCCTTTAAGATTGTTGAGAGCATACTCTGAGATATGGCGAATTGACGTCTTTCTTTTTCTCATCTTTTGAAACGGCTTCCAGAATTGCCGCTTTTTGCTCGAGTGAAAGCTCTTTCTGCTTACAATCACTCATGATGGCAACACACGCAGCGAAGGAGTCTTAGAGGAACTGAGCAGAAAGCAGCGTACAAACAGCGACTGCGGCACCGCACGCGGGAAACCAAAGCGAAGGAGAGTCTGAATCGGCAATCTGAGCGGCAAGCAGTGCACAAACGACTGCGGAAGCGGCGGCCGCGTGAGAAAGGGCCATTAACAGACGGGCATGTGCGCCGACGCATCAGCCTCCGCTGGCACGGGGAATAGGCTCTTTGGATCGCAGCAATGGAGGGAGCAGAGCAGGAAGGGTACGGAGCCGCCACCCTCCTCTATTTGTGACGAAGCAAAATGACAGAGGGAGAAAGAAAAATGCGGGAGGCGGGGGCGCAATACTCTAGCGGCTTATCACTTATTTCTTGTTTATAGGGAGTGAATGCCGCGTGCCCCGGGAGGCCCGGCCACGTGGGTTACCCAAGTCTTGAGCGCTGGCTGCGCTTCCCCCTTGGCCGTTGTCGCCTCTGCGAAATTTTTGTCCTTCCGAGTGAAATTTTGGCTGGCTTCGTTGTAATGTAATTGCAGAAACATTTACTTCATTATATCGAGATAAAATATACATGGTTTCCAATGGTCATTATGTTATCTATTCCTTGTCACTTCATTATATCGAGGATTTCGTTATACTGAAGTTCATTATACCGAGGCTTAAGTGCAATGCGTTTTTCTGTGTGCTCATGAATTTATTAAGTGAAGACAGTAAAACATTTCCTTTGGTCACCAAATTCTGGAAAATGTAAAACCCGGAACGGAACTACCTTCTGTATGTGTTACAGTAAAATCTCGGTGATACGAATTCGGTTGATGCAAATTTCGGGTTGATCCAAATTCACGAAATTCCCCGGCTGGAGTGCCTTGTGTACTGTATGCGAAATTTCGGATGTTTTGAACTCTCTCCCGCGCCACTACGGATGATGCCAACGCGCGAACTGCGCCCATAATCTTGAGCACTACGCACTGCCCGCACATCGTTGACACCGTGATCACCAGCCGCACTGGTTGTGTACGCATGAGCAGTTCGTCGCCATCTTTGCGCCGCGCGAAGTATACAGAGGTGGGTGTATCATACATCGCCGCCGTCGCAATCATTTGCCACGCTGCGAAAAGATTGCAGTGGCTCGTGGCCCTGAGCATAGTAGTTGGCGGCACACGCGGTGAGCCGCACATCATAGACTATGTGACTGCTAGTCATTCTGTATGTACATCACATGCAGTTGGTGGCATCGCACGGCCAGCACGTCGCCATTTCTTGTCGTGCTATACGCGCTGCTAGAAGTCTGCGGAATTGGCCCGCACGTCGCCGATGTCGAGAATCGCCTGTCACGCTGTGTACGTCGCGAGAGGCGAGCTGTGACTGCGCGACCGTAATAAACCTTCTCTAACCTAAACAGATCTGCTTGGCTGCCTTTCCCATGCGTCTGCATACTTCTTTTCTTTCATTTTGATGATATGAATGTTTGGATGATACGAATTGTTTTTGCGACCCCGCGAGATTCGTATCAGCGAGGTTCTAGTGTAGCATAAATGCTTTCAGACTGCTATACAACCCTGCTTATTGGGCAGAGATTACTATTGCGCCATTTGTCTCAGTGAACGGCTTATATGTGGATTCCACCATGCCAGATCACGTGTGTTGGTCAGTCTCTTGTGTGTCACCCTACCCGCAGGGCACATATGAAACCATCACTGTGCGAATTGTGTCTGCCTTCTTTAGTCCTGCTTCATATCCAGCTGAGGATGGGCAGTACTCAATGCGCCATCAAAAAGAGAAGGCACTGCAGCTGTTAAAACATTTTTTATTGTGATGTTTCCCCAGGTATACAATGCAGACTTGGCATAATATTTGTATGCAGACTATATACTCCATATTGGTATTAACACACTGAGTGGAAATGCCCATCAGGATGGAAGCAAAATAGGACAAGGCTGGAATGGTAGGGCTTCTTTGATGTAGTAGTGCTGTCACATTAATGCATGGCCCCATTCTGCAGAAAAATGTGGCGTTGCCAGCTTTGCTACCATTGTCGGCATTGTGAGTAAAAAATGACGAGCATGCCTGGGGATGGTGACAGTTGGCAGGCAACTTGGCTGAACTCTGATTGGTCAATGAGCTGTGTGATGTCATAGTTTTTGGGAGCTGCCATTTGAGTTAGAATTCAAGATTAAAATTGAATGCTCCAGGACTCTTGGGTCCAGAGTCCAGCATGCTACAGTGCAGTTTGCTTATAACGACGTTGAGGGAACTGGGTAAATTCGATCGTCATAACCAATTGTTATATCTGGACTATCAAAAAAAGGAGAAAAAACAATCAAAAAGCACACACCCACATATTTTCTCATGAATGTAGGTTTGCCTACTTACCACCGATGAGTAAACCGGATTGAACAATGCTAATCATAGTAAAGAGCACTAAACACTTTATTAAAGGATATTTCAATAGCCATAAAACAGCTTAACCATACTTGAAGTCGGAACTTTGCACTTGCTTGAGCAACAGCTGAAGCTTCGCAATTGCTCTGAGCATCGCTTTCAGTAGTGTGTATACTGCCGGCAGTCCTATTTATGTGCACAAAACCGATTAGCAATTGGATGAACTGCAGGACATCCCCAGCCTTGATGATCGTTAAAGTCTCAGATTGTGAATGCCCGTATTTTTTTGTGAGGCTTCCAACCTTGAAACCCTGCTAGAAATCCCAGTGAATCTGCTGTTTCATCTCAGTAGCAATCGCATTGTTGTTGCAGTCGGCGCCATCTTTCGTGGACGCGCAACCGGTGACAGTGATGGTGCTATGGCTGCACCCTTTGCGCGGCGACAGGCAGCAATTGCGGTGATGATAACACCCATCCGTTCTCGCCGCATATGTCAAGTTTTAATCTCTTGGCATTTTATTCTTTATCAAACATTCTAACAAATTTTCAGAGTAAACATCTACCAGGTGGTGATAAAGCTATCGTTGTAGCTATGGTGCTCTAGAATATGGGCAATGAGAGATTATCGGGAACAAAAGCTTCCAGGACATGTTATTAGGGCTTGAAGCCATTAGCAGCTCTATTATTAGCTGGTGTCTGAAGACCAGACTTTTCGAGGGGAAAACCGGGCTCATGACAGTGAAAGTTGGGCTGTTGTGACATGATCTAGTGAAATCAAGTGCTTGCCAAAGAGTGTGGCAATTTTATGCAAAAAATTGCTTTGTTTTGCGTCTGGGGAAACTTTTATACCCAATAGTAGGCAAATGCGGACTGACAAGGGAAGCCACAGACAGCGTTTAATAACACTAACACTGTGACGTGGAGATTTCAGTGCGAACAGCTCAGCGGTTTGGCTGCGAGGAACACTTTTCGTTTTTTTTCTGTGTGATGAATGCCTGAGAGTTCAATCTAGTGCTTGAGTGCCTAACTTTTTGTCTAACTTCCTTTTTTTTTCCTCCCTTCTCTGCAGAGGGCCCTTGGGGCAGGTCTGTCGAACTAGAAGGGTCTCACGACTCTGGCGTCACCAGCGCTTCATCCGGTTCATTCTGGGGTGCCCCGCTGCGGCCGCCATCGTGTTCCTCGTCATCGTCTTCTTCCTCCTCCTCGACATGCTCGTCTACATCTTCGTCTTCATCGTCGCTGGCCACTGCCGATGCTGATTGCTCTGCCTTGACCCTGTCGTCTCGTGCGGCACTGCCGCGTGCACAGTCGTGTCCCGTGATGCTGGGCTGGCTGCGCAGGGCTTCTAGCCTCGATGAGTTTCCTGGTGCTTCGGCAGCGCACGCAGCAGCGGCTTTGGCGCGGCCCCGGAACCGCTACAGCTGCGGAAGCCTCGAAGCAGTGCTGGGTGAGGCCAGCATGGTGTCTGCTGCGATGACTTCAGCGTCGCGAGAGGCCGCCCGCCGCCAGACACCGTACGCACGCCGCTCAGTCAGTCTCATCCCGGTCTCGTGACGGCGGCCTGGTCCGCGGCCCGCGTTGAGCCTAACGGCCGCGGCAGCGCACTTCAGCGACAAGACCGAACTGCTGCTTGCGGCCGCGGCCGCGCTGCTGGCCTGGGCTCTGGCAGGCTTCGCGGCGCTGGTGTGAGCATCCTGCAGTCGCTGGTTGGTGCCACAACCTCTGTTAGCGTGGTGTGCCGCGCATTGATCGATCGTCCGTGTCCTCCTCAACCACATATCCCTGCTGACATGTGTCACTCTGATGTTGCCGATGCGGCAGGCCTTTGCTGGCAAATGGAAATCTTGCCGTGGCAATCAAAGATACGATCCAACATATACTGTGCACCCTATAGTTTAACAAGGTCCTTACAGCCCAGTTAGAGTGAAGAAGAGTAAATGTAAAGCTGGTGAAGGGCCACATAGTTGATTAGTCATGCAGTGTGCCTGTATGCGTGCCCTTCACAATGATGAACAATCGTTTTCAGGGATCAGCACTTGCCCATGACAGTACATCAGGTTGCTATGGCTTATCAGTATGCTAGACACAGAACGCAATGGCAGTTTAAGCACTGAGCAGTAAGCTTAGCGCAAAAAAGCGGCACTCAATTTTCAGCACGTGCCGGTTGCAGTGAGTGGCATGGATATGACTTCTTCTAATGCCCTTCTTAGCTCCGTGCAGATTTCTCTGAAACATAGCTGAAGTGATTCATGCATGCTTGACAGCTTTGGGCACAGACAGCCATAGAGAGAGGGTGAGACATTTGTGCTTGTGCTGGTAGTAGTAGAATCATTTGATAAACTTGTTTTGACTCTGCTGAAGCTACATTATGCAGAAGTAAGACGCATGTCAGTGATTACTTAACTATCATAACACAATGCAGGAACGTGGCAGTAATTTTCACGAGTTCCCACTAGCTGTCTGTATGGCACTACCTGGCATTCACGTTTCGTCTCACTCACCATAGCAAGCTGTTTGCCTGCCAGCAGCGCAATACCGTTTTTTTTTTCCTACACGCCGCGCTGTATATAGCAAAACAAAGGATGTCTTCGTTACAAACCGTGTTGAGACTGCTCCAATACCATTTGCGCAGTCTCAACACAGTGTGTAACAAAATGGAGGATGTCTACGTTATACACTCTTTGTTGAAACTGTTTCACGGACTATGCTGAATGCGTGGCTTGCCTGCATATCTGGCACTAGTTTTTTTTTGTGTGTGTGGTTTGTGTCCTGTCGAGTGTACGGGTGGTCACTGGTGCCGGGAGCCACGCTTGTAGGCTCTGCTGCGGCCGCCGCTTCTCCAAAGAGACGTCTTTATTTGCTGAAGCCATGCTAGTTGTGCTGGCCCTACCTGATGGAGGTGGACACCGGATGCCAAGGCATCGCGTTTGCCTCCAGCCCCCCCCTAAAAAAATGTACAAATAATTCTTCCTTTCCTTCACCAAACAATCGTCTTGTGTCTGTTTGCACTTGTTTTCCCTCATAGCCTGGGCCTCGACGAGAAGGCCGGCCCTCAATGGGCCAGGCACGCAGAGTTCTATATCCCAAGTGGTATTTATTAAGAAACTAGTCGAGCAAGTTTAGGAACATCCTAGACCTAGCTGCAAACTCGTCTTCCTATAGTTATATGCCCTGTACCATGGAGTGGTGCGGTGTTTTTTTTTTTTGTTTGGTCTTTGTTGTTGTTTTTCTCGGTGTATGAAGATGTGCGCGTGTCATGTTGAATGGAGTCCTCTATGCCCGGGACTGTGCACCTGGGATCCTTCAGGCCATGCCGGCTGCCGTGACCATCATCTCTTGATGTCGGCACCAGCGAAGAAGAGTCGTATGGATGGGAAAAGGGGTAAAGGCCTAAAATAACACTTGCTGCAGTTACAGCCAGGTAACTAGATAGGCTGGAACCCTTTGGCCTGCCAGTCTAATGTGTCGCACCATGATGTAGCTGGAAAGGCAGCGCGTTGTGTCGTTTTTAAGCCACAAGTTGCTGCACATTTACCCAACAAGGAAACGGTTTCAACTGTTTTTAAATGGCGAGTGCCGATCACTTGGGAGTCAGTTTCTTGAGACCAGCACTGCTCGAAGCGCGATCTATTGAAAATCGACAGGGTGTGTGTTTGTACTCGATCATTTTTAATTCTGTCATCTTTGTTCGCTTAACGTCGTCAGATTGCTCACCTAACGTCGCAGGGCAAATAATTCCTCCCGCATACGCTGGATTACCACTGTGACCTGTCAGCACGGGAGCCTTTTCCCTATCGCTTTGTGGTACAAAGGTTGAAAGACCACGGGTATCATGCAGGGAACGTTCGACCGGAGCTATTGAACCAGGTTGTCGTATTGTTGTAGCAATGCACGAATTTTTCACTGTTTCTCAATACTGTCATATTTTGCAAAGAAAGGTTGTTTCTTTTTGTAAACCTCTCGTCACGTGGCACTATGTTTCACGCACAGCACATTGGCCTCCTTGAAGGCTGGCATTTTTTTGGGGTGCATATGTTTGAGGCTGTGAACCCAAAGGAGTTGTTTCAGATACCGTCTGTTGTTTCCACAGCCAAGCATAGGCTCAATGCGCCAACTGTAAAATATTTCTGTTTCTTTTAATAATATATTGATTCAGTTTTGCTCTTGTTTGCCAAAGGTTTAGCCGACAGGTGTGGCAAGCACACATTGACGGAGATAACCACATGGGCTTCATTGGCAGCCCATACTTGCTAGCTAAGTGAGCTCCGGACTCCTTAATCAGCATCCCAATTAGTTTAAAGCACTTCTTTATTTCACATTTCTAAAAGTGAACCCTGCTTTGACAAGAGGAAACGCTGACTGCGAGACCGTCATTAAGCAAGGGCGTCATTAGTATTAGGCGAGACCGTGCATATCTTGCGGTAATCGCGAATATTTCCGAATCAAGAAGTCCTTTGCGGTAGGAGAACAGAACAATTACTTTATCCCTGTTACATACCACTCCTGTCTCTTCCGCAGTTGGCTCGTATATTTGCATAAAAATCGCGTCCTCACAGGGAGAGATGAGAAATAGTAGTCGGGTCTCGGGTGTGTGGTAGAAGGTGAGCCCTGAAAAGTTGTCGCCATTAGTTTTCCTCGGCACAGTTTTTTGTTGCACGTACTGTATGCACACCGTGTCGTACCCTGTGACGCCAGCGTTGGCTTGTTGAAGTGGTCGGGCGACCCCAGTGCAATGTGCTCTCGGCGCGCCCCGCGCTTTTGGTGCAATCAAAGTTGGCGCCTCTTCTGCTGCTGCTGCTGCCAGTTGGCTGTGTGTTCCCTGTAAGGTTTCCATCGGGAAAGTGTGCATTATTCCCCCCCCCCCCCTCGTTAAGTTTCGTTCCCTTCTCCCCGCGTCCCTGATCACTGTTTGTCTAGTGCCTTGTACTGTGTGTTCATTGGCCGTGACGCCAAACCACTTCCGGCGTCAGTGTACCACATGAAAATGAACGCGCCTGGGGGCTCCGTGCAGCCTCTGACCTTGGCACGTGCCCTCAGTGTCCTCATGGAAATCGTAAAACGAGCAAGCATATCAATAGCAAGTTTCCTTTCTATCTGAGCTGTCATTGGACGTGTTGTGGACAGTCTGCTCTTGAGTGTGTCTGTGCAGTGCTGGCGGAACGTGTGTTGGGGGACACTGCCATGTGCTCGTATCACGAGGTAACTGATCGAGGTAATTGGGCTTGATTCGTGATTCTTCGCAACAGGTTTTGATGGACACAGTGTGTTCTAGGTGTGATGGAAGCTCTGCTCTAGGCTCCATTGCATCAATTCAAACCTGTCTAGTGACACAAGCCTGTGGCAGTGCCCTCAAGGTTTGCCCAGTTCTTTTTTTTTTCTTTAATGTGCAGGAGTGTTGCGTTTGTGTTGGACGTGCGGCTGGTCGCCCAGACGAAGAATAAAGCGCTCTTGGCCTCCCCTAGCTTGTTGCATCATTCCTCAAGCGTGTCTGGCATGTGTGCTTTTTATAGCTCCCACAGCTATACCTCTGGCTCTGCTTTGTTAGTATTAATTAGCTTGTTAATTAGTACTGACCTGCACATAGTCCTGGGCTGCTGAGGCACCATCAACAAAAAGGTCTCAAATGCTGCAAGGACCACAAAAAAATCACTGGTAAGGAACATGCTCCCAGGCTTACATAAGCATTGAAGAAAGCATGGTGTTCAGTTTAAGGGTGACGATTTTACTATGTACGTGTAGTATTTCCCATGAAACACATTCTTTGAAACAGCCCAAATGGCTGTGCAGGTCATTCATTAAACTGAAAAGTCTCAACTGACAGACATCTCTTTGGCACGGGCTAGCCCTCACCAGTGGACAATAAAAGCTTCATTTCTCTCTCGTAGATAATTGCAGTAAGATGTTCCCAGAAAGTTAATTCTTAACATGTCTGTAGTAGAATCTCGTTGATACGATTCCCACGGGCTCCGACAATAAAAGCGTATTATCCGAAAATCGTATTATCCAAAACGGACTCCAAAAGATCGCGAATAATACATACTTGGCACAGAACTTGCTTTTATTAAAGCACGTTAAAATAATCCGTCACTTTGCGTTGCACTTTTTGCTTTTCGAGGTCCTGAAGAAAGCTTTTTTGGAACTCGTAGAAACGAGTAGCAGTTTCCTCACTCAGCTCCGCAGACGCGACAAAGCCACGAAGCCCGTCCAAAGCTTGGAGTGCACCGTCAGTATTTAATGGCCGACGATCGCCGCTGCAATCTCCGGCGTCTTGGTTGTCATCGTCGTCGCTCTCCTCTTCAGCGGTAACATCTGCAATGATGTCTTGGACGGTGCGCAATTCGCATGTCGCCAGTTGGTCGTCCGCCGATACAAACTCTTCCGGAGACACGCCGACATCGAGGTCACCCCAGTCCGGGATGTCAATCTCTGCGCTGTCAGCTCCATGTTCCGCCGTATCGCCAGATGCACAAAAAAAGCCACACTTCTTGAAGCAGTTGGCGATGGTGTCGGGTTTGACGCGATCCCGTGACATCGCTAGAAAATGAATGGCATCAAGAAGATCCACCTTCAAGCTGGCATCTTTCCGGTCAATCTTGGCCAAAAAGCGTCGGACCAACAAGCTCCTAAAGTGAAATTTCACGTTTCTAATGATTCCTGCATCTAGGGGCTGCAAGTGGCTGGTGCAGCTGGGCGGCAGGAAAATTACTCTGACGTTTTGCAGCCACGAAGTATCGACAGGGTGCGCGGCACAATTGTCGAGAAATAGAAGAATTCTACGGTTCTCGGCAAGCATCCGGGCATCCAGATGGGTGAGGAACTCTGTGAAAAGGGCTCCGGTCATCCATGCCTTCCTATTCGCTTTGTAAACGACAGGAAGGCGTGGGTTACGCGAGAAGCAGCGTGGCTTCCAGAACTTGCCAATGACGGTAGGCTTGAGCTTCTCGGTTCCACCAGCATTGCAGCACAACAGTACGGTGACTCTTTCTTTGCTTTTTTTTTTTCCACCTTGACACGTCTCACCTTTCATACTGAGACTTTTCTCGGGCTGGAGGTTGATGAACAACCCAGCTTCATCTGCGTTGAACACGTCCCTTGGCTGGTATTGAGCAATCACCGCCGGCAGAGTCGAAAGCCAGTTGGAGACCTGATCTTGGTCGGCAGACTTCCCTTCGCCGGAAACGGTTTTATACGACAGGCCATGTCGTGTTTTAAAATGATGGAGCCACCCGCCCGAAGCTTTAAAATCTTCAATGCCCAACGAGAGTGCAATCTCATCAGCTTTCTCGCGAACAACTGTCCCGTCCACGTTCACGCCCGCCGCCCACGCCAGTAGAACCTCTTCCATCTTGCCATGCTGGGCGCCCCTTGTTTGCTTCTCGCCGGCGCCGAAGACTTGAATGTTTTTCCGAATTTCTTCTCGCTTGCCGACGATCGTGTTCAGCGTGGAGACAGGCAAACAAAGTTCGCGTGCCAGGTCGACACGTTTCTTCTGCGGATTGTCGTCGACTTTTACGAGAATATCAAGTTTTTCTTTCAGCGATAACGCTTTACGCTTCCTAGACATGGTGAAGCGCACGGGTGAAACGCGGCACCAAAACAAAAACGATAAGTGCGAAGTGCAAGCTGAACGCTCGGAAAACCAAAATGGCAACGAGAAATTGCAAACACAAAGCCAACAAAGCCTACAGCATCGTCAATGCATGCACCAATCACTGCTTCTTGGTCACGTGATTTTACCGTGATTACTATGTCTTAGGATAGATGGCGCTAAAAACCTTCGGTGCGCTTCGGCGCTTTTGTTGTGCGAACTTGGGAAAATGGCTCCCAGAGGCCGCCACACTGCTGCAGACGCTGTGCTGAGGCACGGCCGGACTCGAGCCGAGCCGAGCCAAGCCAAGCCTCGAGCATACGAAGCGCATGTCGTCGCGTGTTCAGTCCGCCGTGCCTGTAGTTTCGCTCGATGCGATAATTTCAGTAGCTCTGCCCACCCTCTGCAAAGGACTGGCTCTGATGTCATCATCATAGTTGGAGAGATGTGATTCCTACACGTATCTAGCAAAGGTCATGTCCAACATCGAAAATCGGCCACGAGCGCTAGGGGAGTTACGACCACTGCAGCTACTGTCAGATCCCGCTAGGACACTTTTGCTGCCTCCTGGCGCGAAAATCGAAACTGCGCGAGATTTACGGAAGACGTTTCCACGATCGTATTATCCAAACCGACGTGGAAATACGATCGTATTAGCCGTAAAAAAATGCATTACCTCTATAGGGCATCGGCCGGGAACGAAAAAAAAAAAAAAACGTATTATGCCGAAAAGCGTATTTAGCCGAATCGTATCAACGAGATTTCACTATATAAAAACTTCCTTAAGAAATGTTTCAGGAACGTTTAACTTCAAGAATCTGCATTCCAGTACGTAAGTTAATAAAACATATAGAACGTGTGGTACACATGAATGTAGCTCAGCGTTTCTCTTGATTGTTCTGACTCTAGCTTCTGCAGGAGCCCACAAGTGACCTCGGGGAGATTAGAAACTTAGGGTGCGTTCCAATTCTTAGACGTCTAGCAAGACTGCTTCGTAGACGTCTACGTAGACGTCTACAGGTTCGCGTATTGGAACGCGTCTACCTGTTTACGCCTAGCGTCACCTCGCGGCATAAAGGTTGAACTAAAAAGTTTGTACAACTATTATAACGCTGTTTCCTTTAAAGATTTACGACAATACAGGTAAAAATCACGTTTTTAACGGTTCGCCGATTTTTTGCAGCAACAATATTACATGTGTAATCGCCACAATGTAGATGGACTATTAGTAGGTTAACTTGTAGCAGACAGACTTCTCACGCAATGAGCATGCTCACGAATTGACGGAAGATAACGTTAGTCCGTTTTTCCTTTTTTATTACTGATGCTGAAGTGTACATGCTTCTCAGATGTCTCATTCACACAGCTGTAAAAATGAAAACATGCAAAATACTGTAAACTTGAGGCGATTACGGACGAAAGGTGATAACCGGCTACAGCAAACGAAAAACTGTGCCGTTACACCTGTTGTCTGTAGTCACTAGACGAGGAAACCAAAGACAACTTGTTTTAATAATGTACAGGCACAAAAAAATCAATGCGCAACAAGTCGGCATCGTCAGGCGAGTTCGTTCTTCCGAGATTAACTGAAAATCCGCGGAAGAGTTTGCCACGGCTACTACAGCAAGATAGAAGCACACACGTGCGCTGTGCAGCAGCCGTCCTGACTCCCGGCGAGGTGCGACGAGTTCGTCGATAACATCAAGACTGAAGCAGACTGAAGAAAGTCGTCGACAAGTTAAAAAAAGAAGACCAACAGCATCCAACGCACGCTTTCCTCTTAGCGCGGTAAAAGAATCTGCAGTGCTATATCTCACGACCATAAAGACAGCTAAATTAGCCTCTAGCTAGCGCATACATTGACGTAACAACTCACGTTTGAAAGATCGTTCATTATACATACTCCGACGTTCGCAAAGAGCACGACCACCGTACAGCTACTGCAACCACCGCACGCGCGACTCACTCAGCGCGAAACGCGCTCTGTCCGCCATGTTTAGACAGCAAAGTAGTCTGCATCGATGTTGACTTCGGCGAAGCCGTCTTCGCGAGACTGCTTCGCGAGAATTGGAACGCGTCCCAAGATGGCGGCTGCTCGCGTAGTCGTCTAAGTAGACGTCTACGAGGGGGTATTGGAACGCACCCTTAGAGATTAGGCTGCGGGAGGTGGTTCGTTCGAAACCCGCCGCCGGACACCCACCGGTAAAAATGGGTACAAGCGTCCCCCGGCCTGGCGCCCGGCTCTCACAGGGGTGTGCGCTTGGAAGAGGCTCCGCAAACCCCGCTGCGCTCCTTCTGGGGCAAAATAGTTTCGAACACTTCAGCCTGCAAAGGTGGTTCGAGTTACCGTGTTTCACGGGGTTCAAAACTGAAAACGAGTCGTGTCCTGCACACGCGAAAACTCAGAAAATGCCTTGTTTCAACCACCTTTGCAGGCTGCGAGGTTCGAAACTGGGTTTGGGCCCACTGCGGAGGAGGGGCGCGCAGCGGGGTTTACGGAGCTTCTCCCAAACGCACACCCCTGTAAAAGCCGAGCACCAGGCCGGGGGACGCTTGTACCCATTTTTACCGGTGGGTGTCCGGCGGTGGGTTTCGAACTGACCACCTCCCGCAGCCGAGACGGGCGCTCTAACCACTAGGCCACGGCATTGTTGAACCCATATTCATACATAGGTATTCCTGCCCCTCTGAGCTGCCACTCCTCCGGAACCAGTCTGCATCAGCGTAATACTCGGTACTATCGCCCAGTCGAGCTAATTGAGTGTAGAAATATTTTGTGTGCTTTGTAGTACCTTTGGAACAGTGAACAAGAGGTATACTGCAGATGGATCACACGGGACTCTCCTAGTCACTATAAGTCGGTAATATTTTTATCATGCACTTTCAGCTGCTTATTGATGAACAGGGGTGATGTCATCTATGCACTTTAGTCTCTTGAGACATGAAAAAATTATATAATCGTTGCTCATTCATTTTTATTTAAATGTTGGGCAGGTTTGCACAAGAATTGCTGCATTTTAAAATTAACAAAGAAGTGACCATGCTGCAGTTCTCGTGTGATCTCTTCAATGACATATTGCAGCTTGTTATTTGGCATGGGCAAAACTTTCAGTTATAAATCATTGCTTTTCCGATCAGTTCTCGCTGCTATTCATGTGCGCTGCAGAACTAAAATATGTGTAGGGCTCCATTTAAGTTGCCCCTGGGCCCTCGCACATCAAAAGAAAATGTAATCTCTTTGTCCTAGACGAGACTGGAGCGATGGTGGTGTCTCAGTTTGCGGTCCCGATCAGGGCAAAGAAAAATGCAAGTATTACATGCAAATTTAAGAAGACAGGTTTGTTGCTTTGTGGGGCAACTTAACGATCTCATCGCAATAGAGCGCCTGTATTGTCTTCGTCTTCATATGCTCGATCATTAACAATGCAGATAATCCAGCTTTGCGATGCAGAAGCTAAGAGCAGGCAGGAAGCCCGTGACATAAAAAAAAAACTTCAATAAGCGATAGAACGCATCACAATAGGTCGTGGTACGCATGCTCGAAGACTCCTCGACCGCAATTTTTGCCGGGATGCTCGTGAAAATGAGAGAAGTTCGCCGCACGAGCTTTTCCGCGAAACCATCGACGCTAACTGTTGCATGCACAATATTGCGTGCAGTACTAGCACCTTTTAGGCCTTCGGAATTCAGGCATTTCATTGTGCCCGTCTCCCCTAGAGCGGGATTCACACGGGGGATTCCGACGAGGTAGGATGTGGAAAGCAGGTGTACGATGTCGCCATGCTTGGCAAACTCGTCCCGCTCCCGAACTCGCACATTCACACGGGCGATGAAGAGTCGTCGAAGAGAGCCGTCGACTGCCGCATGCAGCAGGAGAGGAACAGAAAAGTACAAGACAGCCGTTTCTAACCTAGTAACGTTTCTTTACCGGAAAGGGAAACAAGTTCATTAAATAAAGGCAAGCAAAATAAAACAATCGTCTGAAATGGAAGGGGCCGGCGGAAGAATGTCCGAATACAAAAGGCCTGGGTGGGGTAGATCTTATCTGCTCTCTACCCGCGGCGCGCTTCTTTTTCCCTCTCGGGGAGCGTTTGTACCATTTGTACCGGCCAGTTAAGATGTCCCACAGTTCGAAGACGGCGGCTGGCGGCGAAAAACCTAAAACCCCTTGATACTTTGAAAGTTACGCCAACGATTGAACTTTGCCGCCGCCGCGCTACCTCCTCGCCTCTCCTCGCCCCTTGCACGCCCCTTCGCTGAAGGCCGGCTCTGCGCCCGATTTCCTGAGCGACGATTGGTCTCCCTGCCGTTGCCCTTGGAAACCAACGCGCGTCCGGCGTTTTCCTTGTGTTTTCTTTTTCCTTCGCGCCATTTTTCTCCTATTCTCGGCGAGCGAATATTGCGCGCTGTGCTTATATTGCAGCGTGCAAGCTCTATGCCGTGCGGTTGCGCGTATAACTGCAGCAAGCGGCCTGAAGATGGTTATGCGGTATTCATGATACCTCAAGGCAAGCGTGACTGCTTGCGCAAGAGTCAATGGATTCACAAGATTAGTTGAAAGAAGTTTATTCCTAGATAGAACAGGGTTGTTTTCGACGTAATGCGCCTTTCTCACTCCCCGTAATAACGCGTCACCTGACGCTGCGTTTTCTTTTCCTGCTTGCTCCTCAATATTTTTGCGGCAGCAACATGTTCATTGCATAAAAATAAGGTTGTCCTCTGCAGCATGCTGAATATTCTGCGAGGCTCCAAGGCTCCATCATTTCACACGCTGTCGACTTCTGTAGTCAGATATACGGCACTATAATCTGCTTTTTGCTGTTAGTGATAACTGGAAAAGTACAGTCTCTCGATTGCATTTGTCGTGATTATGCTAGGATCCCTGGCCTCCTTCACTAAAAATCAAAATTGGGGCTTGTGGAGGAGCTAGTCTTTCCAGCTTGTACTTGTAGTCTGCGTCGGTTACTCAGGAATGCTGGCCCTGAAAAACTCTTTGGCAAGTAAACCCGAGGTGTTGTGGGCAATCTGCACTAGTTAGGTCGTACGGCATTTTTTTTTTCAATTCTTGAATGTGTCCTGCCATGCTTCGACGCACGCGTGGGTTAAAAAGCATGCGTTCGTTTTATCGGGGATACGGCCCATGTGCAGGGGGTGTTCACATGATCACACATGACTACTAAGCGTTGGCAGGTTACCTTCGCTTTGAAAGCTTGAGCTCTAAAACTGCGATTCCGCGTATTCATTTAGTGCGAGAAACGTTTTCCCATCGATGTCAAATCCGCCGAAATCATTGCATCAATTTTCTGTATTTACGAAACTTAAACAATCAATAATGATTATAGTTATGATGTAAAAATAGGGCAACATTTTGCGAGTAACAATTCTTAGCACTGCAACATATTACTCATTTGAATTGTATGCAAGAAGATTTTTTTTTCACCTAGCCTGAGTGATTAACTCATCGCTCTATGTTCTAGCTACATTTCACTGAAGACCGGTTTGAGCCGCCAATATTACACGAACTGGATCGTTTTCCGAAGTTTTACCGCGGTGACAGATTTCACACTCTAAAAAAACAAACACAAAGTTAGAGGCAGTACTAGATTAGGTGCACAAAATAAAACACCTTATCATGTGACTTAAAAAGTGTCTGCAGCACAGAAGTCGCCTGAAAGCTTTGTTTATCAGTATTCCGCATTCAAACATTTCGATGGAGGCGAAAAGCAAGGTGCCCGTGTGCTGTGCGATGTCAGTGCACGTTAAAGTACCCCAGGTGGTCGAAAGTTCCGGAGTCCTCCACTACGGCGTCTCTCATAGCCTCAGTCGCTTTGGGACGTTAAACCCCACAAACCAAACCAAGCCAGTTCTAAGAAGAAACCAATCAATTCATGAACGTTACTTTCGGCATTCTCAATGCTTTTCTCGCAATTTTTCAAAAATTTTGTGCACCCCTGGAGCGCAGACCTGGCCAAAAAGCTCGCACTTCACTCACTGCTGCGGCCGGCCGGCGGGCGCCAAGGAGAAAAAGCGTGTTGCGCTCAGCGCTCGCCGCCGCCGCGCGAGGAGAATCGAGGAGGAAAGCGCGGCGCGGAGGAGAGTGTTGCTACTTTCAAATTATCAAGGGATTTTAGAAAAACCGTAAGCTACGACGCCCGGCGGCCTCTCGAAGGCGTGACGTCAGAACAGTCGCCCTCGCTGGGATTTGAGCGCTCCTGTGAATTCCGCTTCAAGCGAGAAGACGGTGCCAGGTTGGTCAGGCTAGGCGGGTCCTGACGTCGCTCCGGATTAATATTTTCGCACTGAAAATATAAATGAATTTGCGGAACGGAAAAGCGATGTTAAGGGCGCTACCGCGCTAGAGCGCCCCCCACCCCCTCCCCCTTTTTTATTACATTCCTGTACTTTCGTATGCTTAGAATTTAGTTAAATGTCTGAAAAATACCACAAAAATTTCAAAAATAATGAAATAAAATGGAAAAAAATTACGTAAGAAACGGTATTGAACATTCGTAACAAATAAATGCACTATATAGTGTTCGTGTTAACCTGTGTACAATTCCTAAGCAGTAGATTATTGTTGTAGCTTATCGTGATACTCGCAACACTTCGGCAATCTCCATTTATGGTCCATTCGTATAAAACTTCGACGTTCCAGGAGAAAAGAAAAAAAGAAAAA
Source organism: Amblyomma maculatum (assembly GCF_055883805.1). Taxonomy (NCBI): domain Eukaryota; kingdom Metazoa; phylum Arthropoda; class Arachnida; order Ixodida; family Ixodidae; genus Amblyomma; species Amblyomma maculatum. Next base: position 94,743,136 of record NC_139354.1, on the reverse strand, counting down.
ATATTAGCAGAGCGTGGTTTCGATCCACGGACCTCTGGGTTATGGGCCCAGCACGCTTCCACTGCGCCACTCTGCTTTTTTTTTTCTGACATGGTATTTATTATACAAAAAGGGTTATGTACACAGACTATTTACAATTCATTCAGCCATTGCTGAGATGCACAACAGAAGACAACTTTTTAAAAGGCAGGCAAAAATAAGCACCGTGTCACCAGCCGAAACCAATCAGGTTGAAAGTCATTTTCATCATAAGTGTCCTTCAGTTGCAACATCATTCTGCTAAAATGGAGTGTAGGTGGAACAACAGGTTCAGCGTTGCGATCCGACATGCGTGTCTTCCACAAGCTATGAGGTCCAATAAGGAAAAACATGTCATATGGTTCGTAATCAGATTGTGTAACAGCAAGATACCGCACACTGTACGAATTTAGAACAAAGTCTTTCTTTAGAGTTCTTTGCAGCACATCCCAAAAAATAATTGCGTCTTTGCAATTAATGAAACAGTGCTCAATAGTTTCGGGCACATCACACAGACGGCAGTTTACAGAAGATACAAAAATATTTTCTCTATGGAGCCATGTGTTAACAGGTAGAGCTTCGGTGTGTAATTTAAAGAAAAATGTTTTCGTGCAAGGAGAAATCTGCATTTTGCGCACCCTTTCTAACACATCATGACCTTTAAAGCCAAAGTATAAAGAACGATACAGTGGTGGCGGAAAAAGCATTGCTACCAAATCCTTGTATAGTATCTTGCGCGAAACAGAATATAAGTACTCGTTCGAGAATCGTACTGTCAAAAACCTCACCGAAGCATAAACTTCCTGCATAAATCCTAGTAACTGCGGGCGATCAGTAAAATCTGAAGAAACCACTAAGTCGGGAAGCAGATTCATGTAATTAACTTGTAGGAATGCTCTAATAATCGGATGTGAACAATCACGAAAAAAGAAGAAACGGGCAACTAACTGCCTTACATACAGATGCACTAAGCCGAGCCCCACTGCACAAACAGGTCTGAATAGGTTATCCAGTCGAATCGGTTCAAAATTGGATGACCAAATAAACGTCGCAAATATTCGGTGAAAGCGCTGGATGTAATGCCTAGCACAGTGGAGGACCTGAAGCACATAATAAAGTTTTGTCGCCAAAAACATGTTGCAGGCCTGAGCCCGACCGAATATTGAAAGCCGATAGGGGACAAATGTATTAGCATAACGCTGGACTACTGGAACGCGCTCTTTCCAGTAATTTGAACTTTACTTAAATGCATGCAGAGGAACGCCTAGATATTTAGGTGGCACACATGACCATTCAATTCCTGCATATAGGGGTGGTGTTGAGCCCCACGAACCAAACTAAAGGCCGGAACTCTTGGAGTGATTCATCTGAGCACCAGAAACAACGCCAAATTCTTCTATGCTGGATATAACTTTTTCTATGCTTGGTTTGTCAGTGCAGAAAAACGCAAGATCATCCGCATATGCAAGCACTTTAACCTCATTTCCAAGGAGAGGGAAGCCATGGATACTACTGTTATGTAAAACGCTCTGACAAAGTGGTTCCAAGCAAAGAGCAAAAAGCAGTGGAGACATCGGACAGCCTTGCTTCACAGGAGAGTTGATTGGTATGGGGTTTGATAGGTGGCCATTTACAATTAGGCGAGTCGAACAATTTCTATAGCAAAGTTGCACCCCCTTCAGTACTACAGAACCAACGTTCGCTCGTTCCAGAAGAGAAAACAGGAAAGAATGACGAACTCGATCAAATGCTTTTGCGAGGTCGACCTGAAGTAAATCAACCTGATCGTGAGAGCAGGAGCATCATTCGAGGACTGTGCGCGCAATATGTACATTACTTTGTATGACTCGGCCCCTCAAGCCGCACGTCTGGTGAGGGCCAATGAGAACCGACATTGCGAACTGTAGGCGATTTGATAAAATTTTGGCGAAAATCTTGTAATCCACATTTGCCAGTGTAATTGGTCTATAGCCTTCTACTGAGCGTAATTTTTCTTCATCAGTACTCTTTGGAATTAGGACTGTGTGGCATTTTGTAAAAGTCTCGGGAAGCGCTTCTAGATCAAAACTTATCGCGAAGACATCTAGCAGGATAGGAACAAGAACAGTTTTAAAAGCTTTGTAAAATTCAGAGGAAATGCCATCAGGACCAGGCGTTTTTGAGAGAGGTAATTGATCAATTGCCACTTCTACCTCTTGCTGCGTGAAAGAGCTACTAATTACAGAACAATCATCTTCTGATAAAGGGCTCACCAGGAATGTGAAACGCGAGATGTTAGAATTTCTTACAGGAGGAGTGGCACTAAACAACATCGAGTAATAATCCACGAATGCGGACGTAACCTCATTCGTACTCGTAACCAATGTGCCATTGCGCATAATTCCCGGAATCAGCTTTGCAGTCGCATGATGACGTTCATCAAGCAAAGCTTGCCGCGTCGGCCGTTCGCAGTGCAAAGCACGCTTGACACGAGATCGAATTAAGGCACCCCTGTATCGTTCCGCATCATGCCTTTGTAACTGACTTTTGACACTAGCAATTTCGTCCGTATATGATCCAGGGGATTCACATTCTAGCTCATACAGGTTACACAAATTTTTGTTAAGTGTCTCCTCGCGATGTTTTCTGTAGAAAGATTTAATTGAGCCAAGTTCAATTGCTATCGCACGTACTTCCTGCTTGAACATTTCCCAAGCGGCGAACAATGGTAGATTTCTGGAAAAACATGATTGGAGCTGTGAGCGCACACGAATGATAAATTCTTGATCATTTACCAGCGATGAGTTTAACTTACAAAGTTCCCACTGCGGCCTAAACTTTGAATGGTCATTGCCGCCGAGCCGGGCTACTACCATGCTATGATCAGAAAACGAAACCGGTATAGTTTCGCAAACAAGCCAGCGGGAAACTAATGTACAAGATGCATAGATCCGGTCTAGACGAGCGTGGGAATGCCCCTGAATGTGGGTGAATGATCTAAAAGCACGGCAGGATGCCCCTGTATCAACCAGTCCCGCATCTTCTGTAACACGGAACAAAAGTTCCCCACTCCTGTCACTGCGTGCGTCTGGACTAGAACGATCTATGGGGTTGCAAACACAGTTGAAGTCACCCATTAGCACAAGATGTCGGTCACAGTCAAGTAAGCTGGCTATGTGTTCAAAAAAACTTATGCGCTGTGTCACAGTATTAAAAGCATAAACATTAATTATCCGCCATGGCTTCCTAAAGAGTAGAAGATCGCAACATATCAACCGACCCTCGGCGTCGATATTATAAGTAAGGCCAGTACAAGGCAGCGTCTTTCGCAGAAACAGAAAATAACCTGCCGGCAAGCCCACAGCATGCGCAACAATGACATTAAAATCTGCCAAAAAGGGCTGTAACGCCCTCTCGGTTTCCTCTTCTCTCTCTATCTTCGTCTCTTGGACTGCCACAATATCTAGACGCCTGCTGTGCAAAAGTCGGCGAAGTTGCATCTGTCTCTGGCGAGACCTAAGACCCCGTACATTGAGAGTTGCAAGCACTATCTCTTCAGAGACCGCCATGGTGACAGGACATAGTTTTGTCTACAATTCCATTTGCCTCTCGGAAGACGGCGAAGCCGCCTCCGAACCACCGCCAGGCCTCCTCGACCGCGAACGCCGGCACTTCCCTTTGTGCTTCGACGCTCGACCGCGACGACGATGCTTGTTGCCAGCTTGATCGTCCTCCTCACTGGACTCGGAGGCACATGATGCACGGCGTTTCAAGACCGGCTCGTCGGCAGCCGCGAGCCCGTCAGCCACAGGAACTTGGCTCTGGTCTGGACATTGTTGCACAGCAACGGCCACAGGGGTCACAATATCCGCGGTGACATCCACTGGGTGTTCGGGAACGATTGGTGGATCGTCTGCGGTTGGCTCCTTTTCCGAAGCTTGACACGACATCTCGTCCAAGGCCTGAGACGCTGAGTTGTTCTCATTACCCTCGGACGCATGAGCAGTATTTTGTTCCTCAGTATTCTGTATAGAGTAGCACTTGAGGACTCGGCCACAACGCTGACAGGAAGGTCGCCAGACGCATCAATTATCTCAGACGCGTCCATGATGTGCTCCCGTAATGCTTCGTCAGGAGGCCGTACTCGGTGCCGAAGCTTGTCCGCGTATGTAACCACATACTCCTCTGCTGTGTGGCCGAAACGACGGCAATCTTCGCAACGCGGCGTACGGCTGTGCCGACGAATGTGTCCTATACGGTTGCAGCGGAGACAGAGAGGTGGTCGGCCAGGTATCAAAACGAGGCTCTGCACTCCACACACAGTTAGCTGATGTGGAACGTCACCAACGCTAACCCCATCGGCAAGAGTCAAAGTCACATCTCGGCTGAGCGTCTTCATCTGTTCCATATCGGCAACTTTCCAGTTTTCCCTCGAAATCGAGGTGACTTTGCCATAAGCTTGTAGAGCTTCACAAATTAAGGAGTCATCCAAGCGTTCAGGCAGCCAGAGAAGTTTCGCCTTTATCTCCTTCGGTTCTGGATCCACAACAACACAGCGACGGTTCTTAACTAATAAATCTTCACATGAGACTAGTTTTGCTTTAGAGTGCGCCGATTTACATGTAACCATCCAGACATGCGACATTTGAAATTGTCCGATAGAGCTTATTTTTTCCAAATCCACCACGTTCCGAAGGGCGTCTCTGAAGTCATGGGCACGGTAGGGGCGACCGGCGAGGTCAGCATGCAGAAAAACAGAATCGACGACAAGCTTACCAGTTGGGAAACGGGGAAGGACAACACGGTAATCATTACTGCTGGCATTAACCTGAGCAGTACCTCGGCCTGAGGCCGATTGAACCTTTGTAGCGGAGAGCATCGTGAAACGCTGCCCGCGCCGCTACCGCCCACTGCGCCACTCTGCTGGACGGCCCGGGGGTCATTAATGATCGAGTCAAGCAATCTGTATTAAAGGATGGCTTTCCTGAGAAGTCAGTGGAGTGGACTCCAGCAGGCTGTAAAGGAGCGCTCCGAATTTATTTCGACATCCTGGTGTTTTATACTGCTGCCACACGGGCATTTCGAAGGCCCTCGTACCGACTTCCTATCGACTCGAAGGCCTTCGAAAGCTGCCACACGGACGTTTTCAGTGGCCATTGAGTCGATAGTCTATCGAGTCAACGGAACAGCTCAGCACTCTATCGAGCTCTTGAAGGCCTTCGAACATCGCGCAAGTTTGCTAGCGTTGACCCGAGGAGCGTCACGCACACACGTGCACAGCTCGTTTACGATACAAAAACGTGAACAAGCGTTATTATTTTATATCTTTAATTTACGCGGTAAAATATTAATACCCCTAATAATTTTAAAATAGCATCGCTTTTTTAGGCGTATTATTTATGTAAGCTCTACTACTGTAGCATGCGCCGCCGAGAAAAACAAACACAATAAAAAGCACAGTCGTATGAACGTCAACGCGTTAAAAAAAATTGTCCTTGAATAACAACTAAACACCTGCAGTTACTAAAAAAAGGAAACAGTTACATTTTATTTTGCATTTATAGGGAGATTTTAGTTCTCTAAGCAAAACCGAAAGCAACGATAGTGGCGCCATAAAAGTTTAGAGCCAAACACCAGAACTATTTCAATAGCCTTCGAGTTTTGCCGTGTAGTAGCGGCACAACTCCTTCGAGTTCGATCGCGATTGAAAATCTCGAAGGCAATTAACTCAATCGCCTTTGAAATTGACCGTGTGACTGGGGTATTACATAGGGTCATTGAATTGAAAAAACTGAAGCAAGAACCGACGCGCAGCAAAGAACGCGATTCTCCTCGACACAGACTCGCTCACAGGTAGTACGTGTCATTTTTGTCAAAAGCAACCAGACTGCCGCTGCTGCCAACGTTTTTATATATATGGCTCCGCGTTGGCGGCGAGAGTGGGCTCTCAGTCGAGCGGCGGCGTTGCGGTTGCTCCCACTGGCCGATACTCGTCAAACTATGGTCCCTAGAAAGACTTTCCAGGGACCATAGTCAAACAGTCAAACTGCGTCTGCGCTCTTTTCCCTGGATAAACTCGCCGGTTATAAAAAAAACTGCTGGAGTGGGCTGGGGCGAAGCCTGCGGTGTCCTGCCAAGCGCTTGGGAGTGTTTCAAGCGCTTAAAGGATTTTTAAGTTTTGATGCAGTGCTGTGGGCAATCAGGTGAGCCTTACTGGACGTTTCCGAATCGATTTGAACGACCTTTTTAAAGATATCGACGATATCCTAGTACTGGGGCGTTTTCGCTTTTCTACTGCAGTGCAAAAGTCGCAGCTCTGTCAATGTTAAGCCTTTGAGTGATTCCGTACGTAGCACGCTAGTATTATAGTTGCATACGTAGCTTATGCGGAGCATCTCTGCAATAATTGCAAGTCTTAATCAAACATGGTAAATTAAAATGCTAATGAACTTTGGATATTATATGCGACATTATCGAGTCATATGTCGTTAGATACCATATGTCGAGTATCATTGCACTGGGCTAATTTAGGTCCTAATTAATTACTGCTAATTAGATAACTGTAATAAACATTAAAATACATGTTTTAGCTTCCTGGTGAAAATCGCAACTTCTGGTTTATGAAAAAATTCCCAGCTGGTACCAGTTGGTTCCAACTGAGTTCCCATTGGTTCCAATGGGAACTTAGTATAGGAACTCAATGGGAACCAACTTACCAGTTCCATAAACTAGTAAGACCAGTTGCGATTCATATATTGTTGAATAGCTTATGCCGACTACAATTACACTGGACTAACTGCATGTCTTAATTACCGCTAATTAGTCAGTTGTGATTAAACTTGAAATGTTGGTATCCTTTCAAGAAATATATCGTAGCGTAGCTTATATCGAGTGCAGTTGTACTAAACCAATATCATTGCAATGCTGATGATTAGTAATGATTAAAATTTAACTTTACGCTACCAAGTAGTCGCATATTGCTGAAATCGTCTCGACGAATAAAATCCACAATCAAACGCTATACAACGCAAAAAAAAAAAACACGCAAAACAGCTAATTTATCCATGCAAAGCACAGGTAATACTGCAAATTAGCGGTAATTAAGACGTGCAGGTAATGCAGGGCTGTTGCACTCTGCATAAGCTATCCATTGATATACGATGTACTTTATTATTTCTTCACAATTGTCTAATCAGCAGTAATTAATTAGGGTCTAAAATTATCCCAGCACATATGCTATCTAACGACATATCAGTAGATGATGTCGCATAATTCAAAATGCAAAGTTCATTATCAGTTAATTCACTATGTTTAAGAAAAATTTGCAATTATTACAGTGCTATTATACTCGACATAAAATATGTAATACTAGCGTGTCTATGGCTTCATTCCAAGGTTTGACATTGATGTGATGCGACTTTTGCACTGCATAGAGTGAAAAACGCCCCAGTACTCGGATATCATCGATATCTTTAAGAATCCAGGTGGCTCATATAGATTCGGAGACGTCCGGTATGGCTTACCCGATAGCCTACAACATTGCATCAGAACCTAAAAGTCATTTAAGCGCTTGAAACACACTGACAACGCTGGCGAACAGAGCTCGCAAGCGCTTGGCAGGCTACTTCTTGCCCCCCTCAAGATGGCCGCCGTAGGCTGCTCCCAGCCCATTGACTTCCACTCCAGCAGCTTTTTTTTTTTATAACCACCTTGGACTCTTCTTCAAGCAGAGTGATACCGAGACGAAGTGGAAGAAACAAGTTACTACACGAGCGCTTTTTTTTTTTTTAATTTCCTAGAAGGGTTAGTTATATAGGCACCAAACACAACCACCATAAAACCGCGATAGCCCTTAAAAGCAGTGCGCGCGCGCAGAGAGAGGTTAAGGGTTAGCATGAAGGGGGGAGGGGGGCATCAATGAATCAATCAATCATTATTTCTCTTCTAAAATGAAGAAAGGGGACTATGGAAAAAGTAGCTTGAAGTCCGGACTGGCATGGAGGAAGGAAAGCGCTCCTTCCTCCATGGCGGGCAAGGCCGGATTATTGTGATGAGGGCCTGGTTAAAAAAAATAATAACAGGGCCCCATAACCCCGTATACGTCACATACCGCATACGTATACGTCACCGACCGCAGGACGGCGCCCCAGTTCTTCCGATCGGAGGTTACACACATCGCAATCATGATGGTGAGCGTCCTGTTGAGGCGCTTTGTCAGGCTATTTGTCTGTTGATGGTAGGAAATAGAATAGCGGTATTATGTGCCACAGAGCCGGAGCAGTTCTTCCACAACGTCGGCAGTAAACTGCCGGCCAACTACTGATCACTCGGGGCGCACCGTCCCGAAGGAGTTTGTTCAGCAAAACATTTTAAGCCGTTCGGCGCTGCCGAACATTCATAGCGAGTGCTATTGCTAAGGAAACACCATAAAGCATTATTGCTTCATTTGTCGGAATTGATCGATCGAGTAATTGATTTGGCGAATTGATCGATGGCGCCATCAGTTGGCACAATGTCGCAGTATTTTTTAATTTTTATTTTTTTTTATGATATATGGTTACGTGGTTTGCGTGAAGTCACGTAGTAAGCGCACTGTCTCAACGCCGAGCCAAGCACCTGTGACGAGGATCGATTACGGCATCACCCCAAATTCGCTGAATGGCGCATGATGTCATGCATGACATGCAAGGTGGCCCCGTGGAGAGAAGCCGGAAACGGAATGGTGTGCTCTTCAAGAAGTGCTCAGCTAAGGTGCTCGTCTGCTGCCGCTTGTCGTCCCGGAATTTTTCTGTGGTGCTGTCTTACATTGTGTTATCCCATTAGCTCGCACGACTATTTTATGCGGACATACCATCTGCTGCATCAGAACGTCACCTACATATCGCAGCTGTTAGTGCAACTACTGGGATATGGAGTATCGCGCTGGTCGCTACCTAAACTCACTACAGTGAACTTAACATATGTTAGAGCTCATTGCTTCAAGGAACTACTGGTATGTGGAGTACTATGCTGGTCGCTCATAAACCATTACAACAATCTAACATAGGTTGCCATAGTGGTTTTACGCAGCGGCCAGCGCAATACTCTTCATCCCTAGTTCCTTGAAGCACTAACAGAGCTTAAATACATTAAATATGTGTATTAAACAGAACATTAAATATGTGTGCAGCTAATTTTCGTCAATGTGGAGGTGATATGGTCTGTAGTCATAGGCCTGGTGAATTTCCATGCCGCAAGCCGTACTCTGTTGCCCGTAGCTGCACTGCAATGACGTCATTTTGATGCAACTGGTTTGGCTTATAGGGTTTAACGTGCCCAAAAACACTCAAGCTAACAGGGAAGCCGTAGTGGAGCGCTCCGAAAATTTCGACTTCTATCGTACACTAACATCACACAGCACACGGGCACCTTGCTTTTCGCCTTCATCGAAAAGCGGCTGCCGCGGCCGGGTTTCGATCCCGCATCTTTGTGCACAGGAGCACTCTAACCGCTGCACCACTGCGGCGGGGCGATGGTCGAAGTAATCTTGCTATATAGTAAGCTCATGCATATCCGCACAGCACGATGTGCAATTCAAAAAGAGATCAATGTAAGTGAAAGCGAAGCTTTTACGAGCTAGAACAACCCAAGATACGAAATATTCGGGTCGCCCTCACCAGCCGATGTCGCAAGTAAAATTCATGCGTCGAACTTGTTTACAAGCGCTGATCCCTGTGCTTTAACCGCCATCCAGTTCAGCACGGCGGCTACACCTATATATATCCTCTGTCGTAAGCGCTTGAGACGTTTGAATTGAAATGTGAGGAGCGTTTCTAAATATTGTCTTACATATATGTTAAATGTGCTCAAATGTAGTTTGCGCTTCACTCATGCAACCAGCAGCTAGCCGACGACCGGTGTGTATAATTGGAAGCTGTGTACATCATCGCACAATATATACCGGCAAGCATAAAATGGTGGTGTGGTGTTTCAGTATATATATATATATATATATATATATATATATATATATATATATATATATATATATATATATATATATATATAGAGAGAGAGAGAGAGAGAGAGAGAGCGAAGGGTACGCTTCATTTAAAGAAACATTTATTGGACTTGACGTTTCGACCAGAAGCTGGCCTTCATCAGGAGCACTCCTGATGAAGGCCAGCTTCTGGTCGAAACGTCGAGTCCAATAAAATGTTTCTTTAAATGAAGCGTACCCTTCGCTCTATAGTTTTTTAAAGCGGCCTCGCAAATGTTCTCGCATCCTATGTATATATATACATTGCCTTCGAGCCGATAGATATATATATATATATATATATATATATATATATATATATGTACATACATTGCCTTCGAGATCTTAAAGAGTCTAGGTTGTTGTGGCTGTAGGAAGAAGGAAAAGAAAATGCACGTGCCTGTTACTGGCTCTGTAGTTGAGCCACCTCCGCTGCCTCGTGTGGACAGAAGAGAGAAAGTAGAGAAGAAAGAAAAAGAAGAGGGAGAGAAAGACGCGCCCCGCCCCCTAAAGAGTCTAGGAAGCTCAGGAGAACATGCAGAAGGATCGGTCTACGGAACTATGTAGAGTCATATATTAGGGACCCTAACGGAACTCTGCGGATGCTTCGCATGTTCGGCTCAGGTACTTGACGTGGTAGCGTGCGATCCATGGAGTGCGTCTTTCACGTCTTATCGTGTGACACAGAAAACCGTGCAAGTGAATGGATACACCCGTGGACTGCGTGGAATAAGAAAAACAATGAACAGGATTAAAGGTTGGACTTTATGAAAACACCTGCACGGGACTGCGGTAACTTCGCTGTGGTGTGCAGCGTATTTATATATAAGACAGGCATCACGTTGAATTCACCGATATCGGGGCCGTCCCCTGTGACGTGCGGCTTAAGGTTTGCGGCAGGGGAAGGAATAATGACGTACAAATCTGTGAAAGCGTTTAATTTTTAGGCAAGCGTGCTAGGCCAAGTGTTGGACATGCGTGCGGGTGTCGACGGCCGGCGCGGCCGTTTTAGAGGAGAGTGAATTGCGACTAGCGCAAACTGTCCACGGTCTGTCGACTTGCAAGTGACACGTTGTTGTGTCCGAGCTAATTTATTGCTCAGAAGGCGTCGGTGTGTCTGCGTTCGCTCCATGGGCATCTCAGCAAGCTTCGTCTGCAGATGCCCACCCGGTCTGCACGCACGCTTCAACAGCCGCTGTCCTCACCCATGGCCATTTCGAAGCGCCGATTTGGTCGCTTTGGGAAGAAACGGCCTGACTTCTCAAGAAGAGCCTGGCCTGTTAGTGACCTACAGAGGGGCGGCGGCGGAGCAAGCGACCGTCGTCGGAGCCGCGCGGTGTCGGGTTACGGTACTCGACATTGGAAAAAAGCGGAGGGAGAAGCCATCGTCGGCTTCGCGCGAGCTCTGGCCTGCTGGCTGAAGTGTTTGCCGCTGAGGGGGAGACCCACAAGGCGCCGGACCAAACGGACAAAAACAGAGGCAAGCCGTGAGAATAGAACGATGGGGGGTCAATTGTGAACTGGCGACGTGTTTGTTAAAGTTTAGTGGCACACGTGCAAGAATGTACGGGGCGGGGCTCAGTGATGCAGTGCGCAAACTGTCACCTAGCGCTTTGCGATTGGCCCGTGCCGAAGATGAACTAATTCCCTGCCTAGGGACCTAGGGAGACCTAAGAGAAGAAAACCTGGTGTCCAACATTGGGAGAGGGCTTCCTTCTGAAATCTCCAAAGTGTACACATGTAAATAAACTACTTGTACTCAGCTCTAATGAAAGCTCCACGTCTCCGCGGTTCCTCGACGCCTCGTCGGTCAACGCTACCCTCGGCTCCGGTCCTGTGCGTCCGGCGTCGCGACAACGTACAGGTGCGGACGTAAGTAAACGGAGCATGCTTTTCCATTCAAATTGAATTCATGCCTTGTTTATTGACGGGAATAAAATAATATTTACTTGAGTCAAACCTCACTGGCGTCCACTACGAGACAGCACATTCCATGGCTGCAGGTTTCAAATATGCGACGTGTAAAAACTCTTTACCGAAAATAGTGTGCTCCGTTTACTTTTGTCCGCACCGGTACGTATAACAAGTGTATGTATTTAGGATAATTGATGCACAACCTGGGTTGCAGACAATGTTCATGCAAAGCCCTAATTTAGGCGTAGCACGTGGCACACGTAATTATGACATACTACATGCATAATTGAGACATACCACACCACTTCTGCAAGACACCTTGATCACGTGTCTTTAATGGCGTCATCACTTTCGAGTTATGACAACTAGTAAACCACTTGGAAGTCATACTTAGTCATTTGACTTGATGACGCCATCAGTTTCTGGTTACAACATTCTGTGTCACTCTGCAAGTCATCTTGGCCATATTACTTGATGATGCCATTAATGTCTAGTTACAACATACTGCACTTTGCAAGTCATACTTAGTCATATGGCTTATTCCGTCATCAATAACTAGTTTTTTGATGACAGTCATTTTCTGGTTATGACATACTGCATCACTTTTCCATGCAACCTTGATCACGTGACTTTTACGATGCCACCACTTTCTAGCTGCGACATAACCCAATTTTCAAGTCACACTTATAGTGACTATGGAGAAGTGGTGTTCAGATTAGCCAGGAAAATGAAGAAAGAAGAGGGGTTCGAGGAGTGCGCGTTTCTTTCAGCAGCTGATGCCTGTGTACGAGCAGGTGTTCAGCGCGTTTTTTCCGCGTAAGGGTAGGGACACACTAGCGGGAAGACGCGCGCGGCATGCCGCCGGCGGCAAGCAGCTTGCCGCAAAACCTGCAGCGGCGGCGGGTAGACCTGCCGCGCGCCGAATGGGTCGAGGAGCCATTTTCGACGGCTTGCCGCGTGCCGCGAATGGGAAGAGCCAATGAGAGACGTCCGGCTCAGCGACGTACGCGTCAGTGTCGCCATCTCGTGCCTACTACCGAAGTTAACTTCCCGCGGCTGAGGCGGCGAGACCACGATCAAGCGCTCCATGCCATCAACGACGAAGCGAGCATTCTCCTTTTGTGCCTCCGTTTTGAAAACTTAGCCTCAGTGAGAGAATAATGAAACACTTTCTTGAGACTGTTTGGTTATTCCCATTTTACGCGAAAATCAACCGATGAGCGATCGTCGGCAAAGCATTCGATCTCGCAGGCGAGTTGTTTTCATACGTGAGCGCCCGCTGATCATTGACGTCGGGGAAGATGTGAACAGGGCAGTAAACTTATTTAGAATGCTCGAGCGGTGTGCTGCGGAGCAAACACGATCGTCGCGGTAGATGACGAGGGACAACGAGAAGCTGGAATGCGGTCTGCGGCCGAAAAAAGAATCGCAGATCAGCTCACGCAGTCAGACACAAGGCGAGATCAGCGTTGTCACGTGACCTCCGCGGCGACCGCCGCGCGAAACTGATGTGGCCTCTCTGCCGCGCGGGCGTCCTGCCGCTGGCGGCGCGCCGCGCGCGTTTTCCCGCCAGTGTGTCCGTACCTTGCAGTCACCAAAGCACAGGCGTAATTGGGTAACAAAATGCCCTCAGATTGTCAGAGAGTCCCCGTGGTTTTCGAAACAGACTAACGCGGTATTTGTCAGAAAAAAAAAAAACGCGTTTGCAAGCTGAGCAGCGGCGTCCCATTAGTTGTAGCAGCTCACCCGTTGGTAGAGGGTGATGAACTCAACGTCCTCGCCCGCCGTTCCTGCGAAAGTCCGGGGCTCCCGATAGTGTTGCGAGGAGCCGGTCCCTTCGCCCGCAGGCCGGTCTCTAGTCTGGATTGCAGCGTCACCGCGAGCCGCTGGCGGGTCATCGGCAGGTTGCATAACACTGGTCAATGGTTCAAGACCAGCAAGGCGACGACTCGTATGGTGCTCCAGTTCTAGTTGCGCTGAATGTAGTGCCTATAGGATCTTCACCCAGCACCTCCACCGCAACGTCACGGCCGTAACGAGACCAAGAAGACCTTCTGCCAGGTTCGACAGGCCAAGTTCACACAGCCAGAGGGACAGTAGCACAGGTACCACCTTAGACAAGGTCCAGCGGAACACGCACCCCTCGAACTCCTCTCATTATTTCCTTTTCCTGGCTTTCCTGAACACTTCTCCGTAACAATGATTTTTAATGACGTCACAAATTTCTAGTTACAATACCAATTGCAATTCATAGATCATAGTCATGACCTTACGATGTCATAATTTTTATAATGTAGTACACCACGTACTAGTCATACCAATCAATTTCTAGGTACAACATATATGCTACACCAGTTTTGTAGATCAAATCAAAGTGGATGGTCAGGTCATCTCATGGTAGAGGCTAAGCTATGCCGGACTTAGTTGGTATCTGAATTACCTGCGTGGAGCCACGTGGTTGTGACTTAAACAGCTCAGCCAATCAGAGCCACAGTATAATTTAGCGGTAAATTGATTTTTCTAGGCCCTGACCCTCCAGATTAGCATTTGCGGTGTAGAAAAGGCGCTATTGCGTCTATTCTTAAAGCGAAGCTAAGCTCCCCCCCCCCTTTTTTTTTATTGCATTCCTGTACTTACGTATGCTTGTTTCCATTTACATACATACATTACATATTGTCACGTCTCGATTGAACGCCAAGGAGGACCCAAAGATAGGACGGGTTTAATAAATCAACCTGGACGAGTCTTGCGCTCCAACTTCCTTCTCTTCCAGGCTCGCGCTTGTGGGGCCCAGTCATCATCTTTGGCGTCGTCTTCTATGCGGCATTTGCCCCCCTCCTCAGGAAGCATCGTCCCGATGAGCACAAAAGGGAGTAGGGGGTCAAGGTCAGTCCGAGTTGTACGGCTTCATGCGTACAACGTGGACGACGTCGGCTTGTTGCTGGCGTCGCTTCGAGGTCGACACCCCGTCTGGCACCACCTCATAAGTGACGTCGGTTAAACGTCGCTGAACAACATATGGCCCGAAATATCGCCGCAATAGTTTTTCGGAGAGTCCACGGCGGCGAATAGGCGTCCAGACCCACACTTTGTCGCCAGGTTCGTACATGACATGTCGGCGTCTATGATTGTAGCGTCGTGCATCATGCTCTTGCTGATTCTTGATCCGCACACGCGCTAGTTGGCGGGCTTCCTCTGCACGCTGAGCGAATTCCTCGGCGTCCTGATCGAGATCGTCAGTGTCGGCATTCGGGAGCAACATTGCATCCAGCATAGTTGTTACTGGTCGCCCGTGAAGGAGGCTGAATGGTGTCATACGAGTGGTGTCTTGGCGTGCCGTATTGTAGGCGAACGTGACGTAGGGAAGAATTTCGTCCCAATTCTTGTGGTTCACGTCAACGTACATGCAAAGCATGTCTGCAATGGTTTTATTGAGGCGTTCCGTCAACCCATTGGTTTGGGGGTGATAGGCTGTAGTTTTACGGTGACTGGTACCACTGAGGCGGAGAACGGTCTCCAAAAGTTCGGCCGTAAATGCAGTTCCTCGGTCAGTTATAATGAGCGCCGGAGCGCCATGCCTCAGGACAATGTTCTCCACGAAGAACCGAGCTGCTTCGGCGGCGGTACCCCTTGGCAGAGCCTTGGTCTCCGCGTAGCGGGTTAGATAATCGGTGGCGACAATTATCCATTTATTTCCGGCTGTCGACGTCGGAAATGGTCCCAGGAGGTCCATGCCGATTTGCTTAAAAGGTGTTGTTGGCACTTGAAGAGGATGGAGTAGGCCAGCTGGTTTTACAGGGGGTGACTTACGGCGCTGGCAGTCTATGCACGTACGTACATAGTGTTTCACTGTCGCAGGCAGTTTTGGCCAGTAGTATCCGTGCTGGACTCTAGCCAACGTGCGGGTGTAGCCTAGGTGACCGGCGGTTGGCTCGTCGTGACACGCTTGCAGAACTTCACTGCGGAGAACAGATGGGACGACGAGTAGATGACTGTTTCCCCCAGGGCGGAAGTTCTTCTTGTAAAGCACGTTGTTGCGAATAAAGAATGAAGAGATTACTCGGGTGAAAATCTTAGGCACAACGGTAGTTCGTTTTTCCAAGAAATCAATAAGAGGGAGCAATTCCTGGTCTTCTCGCTGCTGTTGGGAAAGCGTTGCGTCATCTATGACACCTAAAAATGCAGTGTCTTCATCGGTCATAGTGAAAGGTTCGACCGGCGCTCGCGAAAGGCAGTCAGCATCCGCGTGCTTTTTCCCAGATTTGTAAATAACTGCCATGTCGAATTCTTGTAATCGAAGGCTCCAACGCGCGAGTCTCCCTGAAGGGTCCTTTAGATTCGTCAGCCAACAGAGCGAGTGATGGTCGCTAACGACTTGAAAGGGGCGAGCGTACAAATAAGGGCGGAACTTCATAACCGCCCATACCACTGCAAGGCATTCTTTTTCGGTTGCCGAGTAGTTCGCTTCTGCTTTAGATAGGGTCCTGCTGGCGTAAGCAATTACTTTTTCTACACCACCCTGGCGCTGCACCAGCACAGCACCTAAGCCCACGTTGCTGGCATCCGTATGAAGCAGTGTAGGGGCGTCGTCATCAAAGTGCGCCAGGACAGGTGGTGTCTGTAAACGTCTCCGCAGCTCATTAAACGCTTGTTCCTGTTCTTCACCCCAGTGAAAGACAGCATTGTCACGCGTCAGCGAAGTTAATGGCCAGGCAATTCGTGAGAAACCAGCAATAAACCGGCGGTAATAGGCGCAAAGACCCAGGAAACGCCGCAATGTCTTTTTGTCCGTAGGTGTCGGGAACTTGGCGACTGCGGAGAGCTTTTCAGGATCAGGCCGGACACCTTCTTGGCTAACGACGTGACCTAAGAATTGCAGCTCCTCGTACCCGAAGTGGCACTTCTCGGGTTTTAGTGTGAGGCCCGCAGATCGTATGGCCTGAAATACAGCTAGCAGACGGCGTAGATGCTCTTCAAATGTGGCCGAAAACACAATCACGTCGTCAAGATACACCAGGCATGTTTGCCACTTAAGTCCCGAGAGCACAGTATCCATCAACCTCTGAAATGTTGCTGGTGCTGAGGGGCCTCAGTGGGCGCCTTCCAGGTGCTCTCAACTACGCCGAACGGACAGGTGGCGCAGTTATGACAGCCGGCCACTCTGTTTCTACTGCGGACAACCTGGCCACGTATATCGGTACTGCCGTTACCGCGAAGAGGGGCAGGCCTTTCCGTCTGCTTCTGCTCGCCGCCGCTTCGACGCTGACACTGCCCAAACCGACGATGGCCTTCCGGTCAGCAGGGAAACCGAATCCCCGGGCTTCCGCCGCCGCTCCTCCCCATCGCCACAGCGTTATTCTCCGCCGATGCGTCGTGGCAATGCTGACGTTGGCGGACGGCGGTCCCCTAGCCCTCACCGGGGAAACTAACAGCCGCAACCTCACGAGGGGAGGTTGCACACAGTCTAAAAGTGTCAAAACCCTCACCACCGCCGCAACAGCCGACAGCCCGTGCTTCTGACGCTGCCGTTAGTATTGACATTGCCGCACTACCGCCGAAAATGCCGCCTACATTACCACCGAAAATGCCGCATCAGATGAGCAGCCCCGACGACGAAGCTGATACCGCTGACCTTGCCGCACTTCCGCCGAAAATGCCGAAAGAGACGAGCAACCCAGATAACGTTGTTAGCGCTGACCTCGCCGTTTCCATTGATGGGCTGGAGGTACATGCTCTGGTGGATACCGGGGCGGATTTTTCAATTATTAGCCAGAAACTGGCTGACACGCTGCGCAAAGTAAAAACCGAATGGACTGGGCCAGTAATAAGAAGTGCTGGAGGCCAGCTACTGGCACCGACAGGGAAGTGCACTGCCCGGATAGGAATAGGAAACGCGGTGTTTGTTGGCAGCTTCGTTATTCTCCCTGACTGTTGCAAAGATCTCATCTTGGGCATGGACTTTCTGCGTCTTCATGGGGCTGTAATCAGCATTCGTGACAGCGTCGTTGCCTTCACCATCAATCATGAAGACCTTGGTTGTGCGGAAGTACCACTGATGCCCTTGCGTGTCGCCAATGAGACAGTGACATTACCTCCGCGATCATGCTCTCTTGTTGAAGTGAAGTGCGACATGGCGCATACCGGCGATGGTATCGCCGAAAGGGCAGTCGCCCTGGTACTAAGCCGAGGTGTATCTATAGCTCGAGGGCTAGTCAACTTGACCAATGGACAGACCGAAGTGCTGCTGACAAACTTCAGCGACGAGCGTCAGCAAATTCCGAAAGGCACAACTGTGGCCTTTTTCGACAGCGTCCCAAAGGCGCAGCACTGCTTCTCACTGCAACAGGAAGGATCAATGTGCAAGACGCCCGTAACCATCGTCGATGTGAGTAAAAATTTGTCTTCTTCAGAACGGGACCGTCTTTTGGATCTCATAGATCAATTTCGAGACTGCTTTGCTTCCGAATCGCGGATCGGCCAAACGCCTTTGACAAAACATCGAATCATCACGGATGACTCGATTCGCCCGATTCGACAAAATCCTTACCGTGTAGCTCCGAAAGAACGTGCAGCCATTCAGCGCCAGGTGGCCGAAATGCTTAGAGACGACGTTATCCAGCCGTCACAGAGCCCCTGGGCTTCCCCCGTGGTACTTGTTAAAAAGAAGGACGGCAGCTTACGATTTTGCATAGATTACCGCAAGCTCAACCAAGTAACTAAAAAAGACGTGTACCCTCTTCCTCGCATCGACGATTCCCTTGATCGCCTACGAAATGCACGTTACTTCTCATCAATGGACTTGAAAAGTGGATATTGGCAGATAGAAGTAGACGAGAGAGATCGGGAGAAGACAGCATTCGTCACTCCCGATGGACTGTACGAGTTTAAGGTCCTTCCGTTCGGTTTATACCCAGCACCTCCACCAGTGTCACGTCTCGATTGAACGCCAAGGAGGACCCAAAGATAGGACGGGTTTAATAAATCAACCTGGACGAGTCTTGCGCTCCAACTTCCTTCTCTTCCAGGCTCGCGCTTGTGGGGCCCAGTCATCATCTTTGGCGTCGTCTTCTATGCGGCAATATATATATCTAACCTCAAAAATGGTATTTTTCTAGTTTGATCATTTGAGAAATGTTTGATAGCGTTAGTATTTAGTTAAATGTCTGAAAAGTAGCGCAAAAATTTCGAACATAGGTAAATGAAATGAAACATTTTAACGTAAGAAACGGTATTGATCATTCGTAACAAATAAATACACAATTGTGTTTGTGTTAACCTGTGTACAGTGCTTAAGCAGTACATTACAGTTATAAAATGATAATTGTTATGATCGGCTATCTCCATTTACGATCGATTCGTAGAACTTCGACGTTCCGAGAAAAAAAAAAAAACCGTAGCAGAGCGTGGTTTCGATCCCGGACCTCTGGGTTATGGGCCCAGCACGCTTCCACTGCGCCACTCTGCTGGACGGGTATAGAGGTCGTTAATGACCGAGTCAAACAATCTAAATCAGAGATAGCTGTACTGTGCAGTTTTGGTGAAGAGTTTAGGGCAGAAAGTATTATGACTGTATGACGAGTATTTATGGGCCAATGAAGTGGACTCTAGCAGGCTGTGAAGGAGAGTTTCGAATTTATTTCGCCATCCTTGTGTCTCACATAGGGGCGGGAACAAGAACCCACGCGCAGCAAAGAACGCGATTCTGCTCGATGCAGACACGTTCACAGGTAGTACGTATCAGTTTTGTCAAAGGCAACCAGACTGCCACTGCTGCCAACGTTTTTAAATATATGGCTGCTGCCGCGTCGGCGGCGAGAGTGGGTTCGCAGCCGAGCAGCGGCGCTGCGGTTGCTGCCGCTGGTAAGGAGCCTACATATTGCGCTGCGGCGCCCCGCTGGCCGGTGTTCGTCAAACTGCGTCTTCGGTCGTTTTCTGTGGATAACCTCGCCGGCTTGCAGTTACACTTTGCTTAAATAAAGTTTCATCCATCCATACACTCACCCAAGGAGGTTATAAAAAAAAAAAAAAAAAAAAAAAGCTGCTGGAGTGGAAAAGCCTGCGGTGACCTGCCAAACGTTCGGGAGCGCTGTTTGCAGGCGTTGCCAGTGTGTTTCAAGTGCTTCAAGGGTTCTAAGTTCTAGTACAATGCTGTAGGCTATCAGGTGAGCCATACTGGACGTCTCATGAATTTTTAAAGATATCCACGATATCCGAGTACTGGGGCATTTTTCGGTCTACTCAGTGGAAATCTCGCAGCTCTGCCTCAGTGTCAAACCTTTGAGTGAATCCGCAGCAACGGTAGTATTACATAGTTGCGTAGCTTATGCGGAATTTAAACAGCACTGCATTAATTACAAGTGTTAATTAAACATAGTAAACAAATTAACTGCTAACGAAATTTGGATTTTATGCGACATCACCGAGTGATATGTCGTTAGATAGCATAGGGCGAGTATAATTGCATTGGGCTAATTTTTGTACTACTTAAATACTGCTAATTAGGTTATTGCGAATAAACATTACAATACGAGCTTTGGTTTGGTTTGTGGAGTTTAACGTCCCGAAGCGACTCAGGCTATGAGATACGCCGTAGTGAAGGGCTCCGGAAATTTGACCACCTGGGGTTCTTTAACGTGAACTGACACCGCACAGCACACGGGCACCTTGCTTTTCGCCTCCATCGAAAAGCGGCCGCCGAGGCCGGGATTCGACCCGCGTCCTTGGGCACAGTAGTCGAGCGCCGTAACCACTGCACCACACCGGCGGGGCATTAGCTGCAAGTCATATATCGTTGGATAGATTATGGTGAGAACACTTACACTGGACTAAACGCGCATCTTCGTTAATTACCGCTAATTAGTCAATTGTTACTAAACCTGGAATGTATGCTATCCTTTCAAGTCATATATCGTGGCGTAGCTTATATCGAGTAGTTATACTAAACTAATATCAGTGTAATACACTAAGAGACTAACTGCTGATGATTAGTAATCAGGATTAAAATTGAACTTTATGCTACAAAGTAGTCACATATTGCTGAAATTGTCTCGACGAATAGAATCCAAAATCAAACGCTAAAGAGCGCAAAAGCCACGCAAAACATGGCTAATTTATCCACGCAAAGCACAAATAATACCACAAATCAGCGGTAATTAATTAAGACGTGCAGTTAATGCAGGGCTGCTGTACTCGGCATAAGTTATCCAAAGATATACGACTTGTAGCTGTAGTATGCATTTAATATTTATTCACAATTTTCTAATTAGCAGTAGTTAATTAGGATCTAAATGACCTCGGTGCAATTATACTCGACATATGCTATCTAACGACATATCACTCGGTGATGCCGCATAAAATCCAAAGTTTATTAGCACTTAAATAATTCACCATGTTTAATTAAGATCTGCAATTAATACAGTGCTATTGTACTCGACATAATATGTAATACTAGCGTTGCTATGGTTTGACATTGATGTTGAGCTGCGACTTTTGCACCTAGTAGAGCGAAAAACGGCCCAGTACTTGAATATGATCGATATCTTTAAAGCTCCAGCTGGCTCAAATCTATTCGGAGACGTCCGGTATGGCTTACCTGAACTGATTTATTTATTTATAGGAAGGGAAAGGCGTGGTAACTGTCTCACTTGTTTTTCTGTGGACACCGCAACCGCGCCGTAAGGGAAGGGAGGAAGATGGGAGTGAAAGTGGAATGAGAGGAAGAGGAGCCGTAGTGGAGGGCTACGGAGTAATTTCGACCACCTGGGGATCTTTAACGTGCGCTGACATCGCACAGCACATGGACGCCTCTTCGTTCCGCCTCCATCGAAACGCAGCCGCCGAGGTCGGGTTCGAGCCCGGCTACTCCGGCAGAGTAGTCGGGCGTCTTACCACTGCACCACCCCGGCGGGGTAGGCTGATTGATTTAAAACTGATTTATTTATAGGAAGGGAAAGGCGAGGTAACTGTCTCACTTGTTTTATGTGGACGCCTCAACCGCGCCGTAAGGGAAGGGAGGAAGGTGGGAGTGAAAGTGGAAAGAGAGAAAGAGGAGTCGTAGTGGAGGGCTACGGAGTAATTTCGACCACATGGGGATCTTTAACGTGCGCTGACATCGCACAGCACACGACGCCTCTTCGTTTTGCCTCCATCGAAACGCAGCCACCGAGGTCGGGTTCGAACCCGGGAACTGCGGCACAGTGGTCGGGCGTCTTACCACTGCACCACCCCGGCGGTGCGGCGGGGCAGGCTTACCTGAACAGCGCCGTAAGGGAAGGGAGGAAGGTGGGAGTGAAAGCGGAAAGAGATAACTGTGCCGGAGTACGCGGGGTCGATCCCGACTGCCGGCGGCTGCGTTTCGATGGAGGCGAAACGGAGAAGCGTCCGTGTGCTGTGCGATGCCAGCGCACGTTAAAGATTCCCAGGTGGTCGAAATTACTCCGGAGCCCTCCACGGCTTAGGCAGAGCCAGCTAGACTAGGGAGATTCTGGCTCAGGCCACACAGCGGAAATTTTCTTTCTTGGCGCACATTCTTCGCAGTGTTATTTATAATTATAATTCGATTACAGCATTTACAGGAAAGGAAAGGCGCATTCAGTCACACTTTCTCCTGCAAGTGGGAGATTGGGCGGTACACAGTCGCTGCTGTCGCGTAGCGTTCTTTGGCGCGCGTTCGTTGCACTGTTCATTCAAGTGTGGGATTGATGGTACGGCGTCGCTCCTGTCGCGTGGCGTTCTCATTCTACATCACGTTTGTGCTATTGTTGTTGTTAACTTTATTTTTCCACCGATGTAGGAGGCCCCCTACTCCCCCTAGCGAAAAAACTGTGAGTCACAATAACCCCATACAGATTTCTCATACTAAACTCATACCAATCTCATACAACCTCATATATTTCTCATACGCTGAATGATATTTGTGTGAGATTATATGAGATTTATACGAGCTTAGTATGAGTTTAATATGAGAAATCTGTATGAGGTTATTGTGACTCATAAGTTTTTTTCGCTCGGGCCCCGCCCCCGGCACGCATTGTGCTAGGATACGCCATGACGTCAGTGGAGGCAATCAACATGGCGACCACGCTTACGTGACGTCATCACGAGTGCAGTCCTTTTTGGACGTTATTCGACATTTTTGTCTTAGTTACCGTTTATTGACCAATTTCATGTTAATTAATCATTTTGTTATCTATTCCAACCTTTTATCCGTTAGTTGTGTGCTTTTTTGCCACAATTTCGACGACTTCTACACTACCATTCTACACTACCAAAGGACATGGTCATATGTTGCCAGCTCCTGGCACCATCTACACTCCGGTTTAACCTCTTCCGGGTATATTTTGCTGAATATATAGGGATTGAGGGAAAAGCGAGTTTGTAATGTTTGCCAGACGCATTCTTGTGCCTTGACCAAATTGCTTGTCTGGGAATCCTCCGCTCGAGTTGATAGTGATTTGTGATATTGTGAAAGGATACCAGCCCATCTCTCGTAGACTTCCCCAGAACAGCTGGCTCCCCTCGGCTCGGCTGACGAAACCAGGAGAATTTATGTGAGCCGCTTCGTTCCCAGGGTTCCCAGAGTGGGCCGGTACCCATGCAATTTCCACCTTCCTATAAGCTCTTGTTCCTTGGCCTTATTAAGAAGTGCCGCTGTACTAAATATTCTGCCCTTCGCCAAATTTCGGATGTCTGTTTTGAGTCGCTGAATGTCAGGTCAGCTTTGTGAGATGTAGCTAATGCTATAGCTGCCTCCTCTGCCATTTCTGAAAAGCGGGTTCTGACTGATCCAGAGGTCACCTATCGTCCTCGACCGTCCACCACCACAACTGCAAATGCGTCCCTGTCTTTATAATATGTAACGTCTACATAGACAGATAGTTCCCATACTTAGCTCGTAAAGCTCTGGCTCTTGCCTTCCTGCCGCCTTCTTGATATACCGGATGCATATTATTTCTAAAAGGCTTTATGCACAACCCTTTGTGCATTTCCCGCCTCACCTAACTTTTATGTCCCTGGCTGGAGCTTCAAGCCCAATGCTGATCATCTCCAATATGTCCCTTCCTGATTTTGTTTCCAAAAGCCTACCGCCAAGGGCCCCCTTATATGCCTGTCTAATCATAGCATCCATCTTGCTTTTCTCCGTCGCGTCCAATTTTATATAAGGTGTCGCATATACTAGCTTACTCATCACGAACGCCTGCACCAGCTGACATAACTCCTTTTCCCGCATCCCTCCCTTACGATTGGCGATTCTCCTGATGAGCCTCACGGTAGCGTTTACCGTATCCTTAAACGTTCCTAATAAGGCTTCCCTATTCTTCTCGTTAGTCTGTAAATACATGCCCAGTATCCTGATCGTTCGAACATCAGCGACCGACCCATCCCCACCTTTACCTCTAGCGGCGGTGGCGGCTGATAGCACCTCGCGTGTCTCCCTCTTGGCCTATCTCTATATACTTCGTCTTACAAGATATCTGCAGCACTGCGAAATGTAGAGGAGCCGTAGTAATTGTGCCCCTAAGTGCCTCTCACCTCAGCGAATATAATAGAGAACTGTGCTCCTACTGTCACCCTCGCCAATTTGGGGGGAGGGAGGGGCGAGAGGCGCGTAGGAGCAGGTGACCCTAGCGACGCCACTGAACCAGAAATACTTATTCCAGCCTCGGCGGTGTTTTGATCAAGGCTAGATTAAAAGAATCTAATTTCGTCCACCCTTCATACGCCAACGTGGCAATACTCTAATTATTTCTTTATCTTCATTCTTCTGATGCCATTTCCGTTTCACCTGGAACCATGACTTCGAATGTCGTGCGTGTGATGGCGTGAGGAAGCGTTGACATGCGTGCTGATCGAATCCGTTTTGTTAATCCTAATGTCAGCTGTATCCAGTATGACTGCACGCTTGTCTATTTTTCACTTCCCCAGTTTAGTTATTTGCACGTTGATGTTGGTATATGCACCTTTCGCGGGAGAATATTCAGTACGATGAAAACATCCTTATTGAAATAAATCTTGGTGGTCGATCAGCGGTGTGAAAATGCTCTGAATGGAAAGCCAATGTTTGCTGATGCTAAGCATCAGTGGTCTAAAAATAGAAAAAGAAGCTAAAAATATATAAATTCAAAAATTTAAAGTCTTTAAAACAACGTGCGTATATGAAACGAATTGCGTCATAGCTTTAAGAAGGTGGAGTCCTCCGACGTTTCATCGAGCGCAAATAGCCAACGCCTCCAAAGCAGGCATTGAATCCTCGTTCCGTTGAACGAGCACTGGGACGCATCGTTTCAAGAAGCGGCGACCGAGTTTCCTGGTGACATTGTCACCTGGCAGGCTATAAGTGAAAAAATATGAAAGAATTTCAAAATTGGAAAGAGTGAACAAACATCTAATTCCGTCTGTCATATACTCTTAACGGTGGAGCTTAAGTGACCTCGTAATTTTATGGCGAAAGCCTTTAATGGTTCAAAATGTGTCCCGCTTTTGTGGCGGCTCTGATTGGCCGAGTCGGGATGACGTCATAGAGGCCTCGACCAATCACAGAGCACCACCACAGTATGTGCGAACGTATGCCTTATATGGCCATATGCCAATCAACGCGCAATAACTAACTAACGACTAATTATTTATGCGATTATTACTAATTGTTGAGTAATAATTAAGTAAGAGAGAATTTAAAATGCCTACTTAATGTTTGATTAATTATTAGTGCATCATTAAATAATTATTTAATTACTAATTACTGCTAGTTGCGTAGCAGAATGCGGTACTCAGGCTTTCGCCTTTCACTACTTTAGTCACTAAAATTGCTCGTAATTTTTTCTATATCTAATAAGGACAGTTAGAAAAGTAATGCAGCAACTTCATATATTTTTGGTGCATTTGAATCGCAATTCCACGGTTTGCGAGAGCAATGTTCTTTCACTGATACTTCGTTACTCACACGCATATTTTACACTCATGAGGTTGGTTGCGTCCACTTCCACTCTTCATGCATGGAGCGAAACAACTGCATATGCCGACTGGAAGAAAGGAAAAGTGATAGAGGCGTCATTGCCCTAGGTCTGTGCTTTGTATTGAATTGTATCTAAAATAAACGGTAAATAAACATTGTTTGGGTCACCCTGCTAACCATGTTTGAGTGCTTCATAAAAAGAATACGCGTGGTGCAGAGCTGTGGCAAAACTCTTTTTTTAAGTGTTACCATCTCCTCCCAGTTCAAACAAAATTAATAGGGCCCCAATAACCCCGCATTACCCTATACGCAGCCCCCGTGTCGCCATGCTTGAAACTTGACGCGTTGTAGAATTTCCGACAGAGAACCCCATATTTACGCGAAATATCTGTGGATTGTTTATGAACATCATCATGGCATATACTATTCCGCAGAGCACAAGTACAAATTGACGTCTAGAATTAGAGCAATTGTAAGAAATGAAAGGACACATAACGTCCTCCGAGCAGTACAGGTTAGTCTTGTTCACAAGCAGTTCGCAAATTCTTACCGCAAATACACTACCAATCACCTACCAATGTTCTATATGCTGAACTAAATTACACCAAAAGCTGTCATAAGGCGAGGAGCTGAATCTTTTCGAAATGGTGTCGCCTGTAGAAAATGAGAACTGACAGAAAAAAGTTTTATACTGATACTATACTGATTGTTCACATTTACTAAGACAGTATATTTACACTTTGCACTTGATTTCCAGATTTAAAACAAGGAAGTACTCTTGTATGTATCGCACACAATTTCTGCTTTCTATTTACAGAATAGATTTACATTTTACGATGTAGAGTATGCAGCTCGTTTCGCCGAGAAGCCACCGCATCCGTAGACAGTGGTCGGAAAAATAAGTTGGGTACTGAAAATAGGTGGACACTTAAACTCCGCCTTTAAGTGTGTTATAGGACTGCATTATGGGGCTGTCCAGGATGCCCGCGCGGCGGCGGAGAGCTTCGGGCTCTCTGCGCCGACGTGGGAGCTGCCCTCTACACCTGGCGCCTAGCCGAGTGTCTTTCAGGACCCCTACTGTGGGAAATAAAGTTTTACCAAACCAAACCAAACTGCGTTAATGGCTCCTAATTGCCGGCTCCCCATGCGGATTCTCGTAAACGTACGTGTACGTTCATTAAAATAGGGTGAACGCTTAAGCCGTGCTGTCACGTCTACAAAGCGGAGCTTAAGTGCCTTCCAAACTTTTTACACACTACATTATATGTCTACACAATGAAGAAGATCTAAGGTATTTCACAGAACTGAACTTTCAAATAGGGCATGTATTCGTAGAGCATATCATCTTTTTTTTTTTCATTTCAGTTTTAAGCAAGAAAAGAAAGGTATTCCCGTTTGTGTTAAGGCTTTCGAGTATTTAGGTATAGAGTTTCTTGAGGAGGTCAACACTGATCCGCCTGAGAATCTCGCGTCTCCACTGAGGCTGTCAGCTATGAGTATTCATAATTTGTAACTAATAACTTTTTGTTTTTTTCACAGCTTTCACTGCTTACGCTCATATATATATAAAAAAAAACAACAGAAATCAACACCACTAATACAGAGATCAGATGGTTTAGCAGCTGCTACGAGCTGACTTCCAACTGAAAGCCAGCTATAACCAGCTATAGCCAGCTATATATATATATTAAGATCGAAACCCGAGTATGCTTCACCGGTATGGGACCCTACTCATGTGAACTTAATTACTGATCTCGAGATGGTCCAAAATAACTCTGTACGTTTTATTCTTGCTAACTGCAACCGAACAGCCAGTATAACAGCCATGAAGACTAATTTGTGCCTCCCTCTACTGACATCGCGCAGAAAAGTTTTCCGCATAACCCTGTTCCACAAGTTGTACCATCATCCCGCTCTTCGTGATCGCCTCATTCCCCGTCCAATTTATTTATCCCATCGCATTGACCATCAACACAAAGTTAGAATTTTATCATGTAACACGAAATGCTTCTCGCAATCTTTCCTGCCGCGAACCTCACGAGACTGGAACCACCTTCCCGTAGAAATTGTTGGCATTACTAACTATGAGCAGTTCCGCGTAGCTCTAGCTAACATTGTATACTCAGGTGCTATTTGACATTCATGTACATACTGTACTCTCTTCATTTTTGTGTATTTACCACTCCCCCTCTGTAATGCCTCTGGCCCTAAGGGGTAATGTAAATAAATAAAATAAAAAATAAAATAACCCGTAGATTAGCTTGAGCACTAACTGGGACAGGCCGACATCCAGTTGGCAGACATCTGGAACCAGTTAATTCCACCTAAAGACTAGCTGACACCAGCTGAAACCAACTCTAGTTGGAACCAATCTAGTTAGAAGCAGCGAAAACCATTTCGATTATTTTTTCGTCTATTTAGGCGAGTACAAAGTTTTGTATTTTGACAGGCGAAATATGAGGCTGGCTTTCAGATTAAGTGTACGATGCGACGAACAGCTTTTGAAGCCTTCTACACTGCAATGCATAAGCTGCAGTTTTAATCATGGAAAATCAGGATGAAGATGATGGTATGGTACCAAACCTCACGGGAAGGGGGGGGGGGGGGGGCTAGAAATGCAGGGCCCGGTTCAATTGAACCTTTTGAACTTTGGATAATCCGGCCCTGTCCTAAACCTTCATGCTTTCTTTCCTGCCTGCAAACACATATGCTAATCACGCGAAAACTATGAAATATAAGCGTTATATGGCCAATATAATGAAGCAGAATGAAGTGATAAATGTGCAGTAATAATTGAAAATAATTTGGACAATATTTGCGTTTCACAAACATTCTTCATGTTAGCAGTGTTTCACAGCCAGCACTAATTCGTCTACGATAAAAAAAAAAAAAAAAAAAAAAAACAGCTGAGCATGCGCGCAAGAAAGCAATAGGTATCCGCCAGTTCATCGCCGGTCGCAATGACCAGATTATTATGGGCCGACAACGAATGGACGTTACTCAAGAGTGCGCCCACACCCAGGCGTGATGCACTGCATTCATATGACGCAGAAATGGACGAGATGCAAAATCGCTCCGCTCGCTTGCTCCGCGGTGTTCGTTGCCTTAAGGAGTCCGTGTGCTGTGCGAAGTGCAGCTTAAAGAACCTCAGGTGGTCGAAATTACTCCGCAGCCCTCCCCTACGACGTCCAGATAGCCTGAGTCGCTTTGAGACTTTAAACCTCACATCCTAAGATCTAAAGCTGGCATGCAAAGCTGCCCGGGACATTCATTCGTCGTTTACAAAACTCAAAGCGTCAAATATAGCGAATGACAGTGATATCGTACCTAATATAGAAGGGTATAAGCGCAACGCGATATAAGCCGGGCTACGGCAACGACGTCGCAGCCACAGACAGTCGGAAAGCCATCAGCCTCCGCCTCGTGACCTAGTAAACGTCATGGCACGTGACACGCAGGCTTGGAAGCCGTAGGTGGCGTTGGCACGTTCTGCCACTGTATTGACTTCCGTGGCTATTTCGGCGTTTAAATGACTTTTTATTTGTATTTGATTAACTAATCACTCCACATTGATCAAATTTGGCATTCCGCGATATTTTTTCAAATCGTTCTTTTACTCCTAACTCGGATCTAAGGCGCGCCGACACGCTTTGCGTCACCGTTTGCGCCATTTCTATCTGGCGCGAAATCACGAACATAGTAAAGTAAGGCTTCCGCCTTAATAACACAATGACTTGCCAGCGTTAGGTATTAGTTGTAGTTGAGCTGGCTGTTTGCATGACTTGGGGAAACAGGACGGACCGACAAGGGTGAACGCGAAGGCAGACAGGAGAAGCGCTGAGCAACCAACAATCCTCGCGAAAGGGAGAAAACAGGAGTTAAAAGCAACTGAAACAAAGTGACACTGGAATCAAAACATCGTTAACTGATGAGCCCGTATGAAAGATTGTGGCTCGAGCATAGCAAGAATCCAAAATGTAGCGAGGCCAGAATAACCGGTGCCAAGACCGGCAGATTGCAAGAAAAAAGCAATGTGCAAGTACAAGGCGGGAGCGAGCGCAATGTCAGGAACATCAAGCAAAGCCAGTGAACAAAATATATATGTAGAAAAAATAACAGACAGTAACTTGAATAAAACAGGACTCTCGATGGTTAAGTAAAGAAAATAGCGCCAGACGGCCGCTGAAACTACCGTGCAATGTGATATTAAGTAATAAGTTCAAAATTCCCCTGCAGTAGAAAAATATCCACTTAGAGGCAATTCTCTGGCAAAAGTCGTTTGCTGAAATGGCAACACGAAGTGGAAAACAGTAGTCAGCAAAGTAGTTTAAGCCAGTAATTGTCCGTGTATGAAAAGCACCTGGCTGATAACATTTCGGATAATAACATGTGCGTGTATTGTCTAATGGTAAAAATGCAGGTGAGCGATTAGGCAGAGAGTGCATCGTGATAGCTAACAGACGCAGGTTATCATTTTTACTGGCACGCCGCACGCTTTTTCGGATTCGTTTCCAGCTTGTGCTGAGAACTATTTCTTACATGAGATTGTTCTAACATTTGAAGTATGAATAAAGTAATATAAATTGTATATAATACAGGCGCAATAATATTTGTGCCATTCATAACAGACATCCATAACAATCCCTGCGCAAGAATATTCACAATATTTGCTCCACATAACGGGAGATCGACATTTGTGCCTATGAGACGGGTAATTTAGACTATAATTACATTAATATGGCACAGCTGGTAGGCACGTCATGCCTACAGACCAAATTCATATCTAGATAGTCTGATAACATTCCTGTGTACAATTTGTTTCGAACGAAGAACACGAAGTAACGGGCAGAAGCGCTTGCGCCAGACCTGCCGTCATTAATAGAACCATCTCTTCCACGTCCTTCGTGCTCTCTCTTCACCGGCTTGCCGCCCCTTTACAATATCATGCTGACACCGTATCGCTGTGTAGGACAGGCGTGTTAAATTTTCTCCGGAACAAATTACAAGCCCTGAACAGTGTGGCGTATCGCTCACCACTCTGTCGTTTGTGTTAGTAGCGGACTTGGAAACATCAGCTCCTTGTGAACAAGCCGCAAGAACTCTTTTCGAGATTAAAGCTACTATTATTTTTAAGAAAGGAGGGAGGGGGGGGGGGGGGGGACAAATTTAACTCACAGAAGACGACTGCACGGGAGATATATGTTGAATGAGACATAGGGTCTTTGTCCCATGTTATCGCCTTCTGTTGATCTAACTTGTTAAACACGACACGTTCAGACACAACGCCTACATTCGTGTCATCTTCGCGTGCATTCACAAGGGCGGAACCCAGAGTGCCATATGGCCTTCGTGCGGTAAACCAGTGCTTGATTCACCAATAGGCTGCGGCGCGTGCCTAATGTGCCAGGCCAAATTGGGTGTTGCGTGTTCACGTTCCTTCTCCGACGAGTCAAGTTAGGTTGACCTCGCCGAACATCCTGTTGCAGGCGCAGAGCGCGTGCGCGCTCGACATATGCGATGCCCATAAATGGAATCCTCTCCTTTCTCGGTACGCAACGTCACGGCTCCGCTAGCCGTGACGTATGCCGCCCTTGAGTTACGTCACACAACAGCCCCTGCACCAGACCGGTTTCTCTCCTTCGTCAGCTGTCGGAGCACTACGTCGTCGAGACAGATCCCACTACACCGCGTAGTGGTGCGTGGGAGTCCAGACGTGACGACACGCGTGGCACGAGCAATGCGTGTGTCGTCACGGGAGAAACGTCACGTTCAGCCGGCGGCGGTAATCTGTATGAATGCGGAACGTCTGCCGGTGAATCAGTCCGAAGAGAACGCTGCTCAGACTTCCCAAACGAGACTTGTTGCCCAAGACGCGGACGAGCCGTGAGAAGAGAAAGAGGGCCTTGCTCTGAGCGACGATGATCCGAAGTAAAGGGCGAGGTCGAATCCATCAGTGGTACATGAGCATCGCAGCTTGTTCAGTTGATCCTGCCGGTGTTTGTAACTCAGCTAATGCGCAATGATGTCACTTTCCTATTTCAAAGCACAACCAAGTCACCGGTGCACGCTCGTTATCGGTCCATCCATTCGCTATTTGCCTGACCTCACTCAGAAGATATCCTAACGACGTTTGCTGTCTATGCTGTGTTTCTTCTCAATATACGCAATGGTCTCGAATAAACGCATCCCACGCGGTGGTCGCTGTCGGCCACAGCAGCCTGTTCTGGCGCTGTTAAACGCATGCTGTGTTAAAAAACGGCAACAGTGGGGAACGAAGAGCCAAACGAAGTGTACACCCACTCTTGTACGTTTTAAGTAGCCCATTTGTACTATGCTGACCGGTTGTGTACATACGGAGGACGCTCATCACAGGCCAGCAATATCTTCTGTGTATAAATTTCTACGTAGAGATCCACCTTGTAACCAACAAATCTTATATGATTTACTATGATGTAAATAGATCTTGCAAGCATGAAAAAGTGCCTTCCATAAGATTGTACTACAGCTATGAAAGGAAGCTGTGCAGCTATCGAAAGCTATCACTTAAACTAGAGGGGCATCATCATAACCGCTATCATCGTCATCAGCAGGATTATACGCACTGCAGGGTGAAGGCTTCTCCCTTACGTGTCTGTTGTGTATTATTGTTTGCACTTGTAAATAGTTATTGATGCACTTTTGCTATTTTGTTTGCAAAGTTTTGTAGAATTTCTGATGACTCCTCGAACTGCTCCTTGAGTTGCCTGGACAACCCGCAAGCATTATCAAAACATGCACCAAATAGCTCAGCAAAGAGTTTTACTGAAATATTCAATGCTTGTATAAAACAAAGGATGAATAAATTTTGATTTGATTTGATTTGACATTCCTCCATTAATCTGGTCCTGTGCTAGCTGCATCCACTTGACCCCTGCGATCTTCTTAACTTCATCCGCCTACCTAACTTTCTGCCGCCCCTTGCTACGCTTTCCTTCCCTAGGAATCCAGTTTGTTACCTTTAGCGACCATACGTGCACTGCCAATGCCCATTTTTTCTTCTTGATTTCCAAGCCACAGTGGCACGGATCCACGGCTATTTAGAAGGAAACCATTCCTTTTTTCGATGGAAGCTAAAAATGGTTTTAAAAGGGATTATTAATGCGGAGACACTGTTAAGGACATAACGTGCTAATATGGGGAGCATGTAGTTTTGGATATACGCTTCTACTACATGCGTATATTCATTGATGAGCAGGTATTTTTACTCTATAACTTTAAACGAATATTATACCCCTCATGGCATGGAGGGGTGGAGGACTTGGGATTTATATCTACACCATGGCATTTTTTAAAGCATGCCAAGCTCGCAATATAATTGTTTTTGAGTTTTGCCTCCATCTATGTAATACAGTCGCCACCGCGTTTTATCTACGTTTCTGTGTTTAAAAAAAAAAAATATACCACGAGAGCTTTCTAAACTTACTCGACAAGCTGAAACAGCATCATTTTATCCGTTTGATAACCTCCGTATATAGCTGTGTGCAATGTGAACTTACATTTTTTACTTGACAATATGGGGCAACTAGGATTGGCTTCTTGTTGGAAATGAATTGGACATCCCACACGTAACAAAGAAGCTAGTTTTTAATAACATCAAGGGAGCGCAGTAAACAGTGTTTCACTCAATAATGAATGAGATAGTCTCTCATTCGCCTGGTTTAGGCAGCCGGAATATGTAACTGCAAAATAATACGCACCATTAATTTGTTTTTTCCGCTGTTGAAGTATAGTGCGCATCTTCGATCCATGATTTTCTCTGCGATCCTTCAGGTTTCTGAAGGTGAAAATTTAACCGCTTAGCTATTTCGCACTGGAAGAAAATTACCTTGCTTGAGGGCGTAATATACTATTTGTATTGCAAAATATTTCTTTTTAGTCGAAAAAAAGGCGCCTGAAAGGACAATTTTGTGGCAGATTGTTAAGACGAAAAAGATTAGCTGTAGTATTTTCTAGCCCACAAATATACAGCTGAAACAAAAGTATCGACAAAAACAGTAAAATGAGGAGTTGTACGTGTTGTTTGAACAAAAGATGTCTTCGTGAGCCCGCTATAGTATCCAGATATAGATAGCTTTTCGACTAATACCGAATATTCGAAAAGCGTGGGCAGCCTGAAACAGTAATTGTTAGAATAACATTGGAATGTTAGGTGAGTTTTCACCAAAAAACAACGGCTTGGTTGTTAGCGCGAAGGAAGACTATTCTTCCGGCATTTATTATTGGACAAACTGCAACCCACACATGAAAACAGACGCTCTGAGGAGGGCTGACTCACTTTATGGAACGAACCTTGAACTCCGGACGAGCCAAAGCAGTTTGCGCATAGCTTCCTGTCGGCTGATGTCGACGTATGGCCGACGTCACGCGTCACGCCCCCTTTCGACGAGACTCATCGCCTATTTCCTGGCCGCTCTCCAAGGTATAGTGCCCAAGGCAGATGATCTGTCTCAGCCGGATGTTGTTGGCCGGGTGGCGAGTGGGGGCAAAATGTTTACTTCCTGTGTTCGCGCAGATGGAAGAAAACACAAGCGTGTTTTGCCCAAATGTTGGGATGTTTTTATTTCACTTAGCTGTATTTTGAAAACATAACGCTACTTTACTGTTTTAAAGAAGGAATTATGACTGGGTTCTTTATGACCGAGGAAATATAATTCAATAACTAACAGCGGTGGCTTCAGAATAATGGCATGCGACCCTTTTTTTATTTTTTGATGACGCCTGGGCGAAAAATGAACGAGGTATGAAGTGACGTCAAATCACACAGCCAGATCAATCGATGCATAAGTATATTTTCAAAAACATTCAATTGGAGAGCCCCGCCACGATGGCGCAGTCATCAGGACGCTCTTCCCAAGGATGCGGAATCGAATCCCGGCCGCAGCGGCCGCTTTTCGATGAAGCCAAAAAGCCGGGGGCCCGTGGCTGTGTGATGTCAGTGTACGTCAAGAACCCCAGGTGGTGAAAATTTCCGGAGCCCTCCACTACGGTCTCTCTCATAGCCAGATTGATTGGTTGATAAACTTTATTGGGGAAAATTGGGGTTAGGGGTAGTGGGTTAGGAAAGAGCAGTAGTCGGCAGTCCTCTGTCCAGGAGTCCATTGGCCTCAGCAACGGCTCTGGCCCGCTGCACCAGCATGAGCTGGTGCTGTGCGTCCGAGTCGGCTACAAGGTCCTCCCACTGCTCAGGACTAGTTTAGAACGTTAAACCCCATAAACCAAACCAAGCCATTCAAATGGAGATGTGCTACTCAGGCTGCTATGCTGTATAGATTACGCACTTCCTTACGTAATAAAAAAAAAATGTGGATCGTTGTTACGTTTCTGACTGATTCTATAGACTCTGAAGCGATGAGATGAAATAAAACGAGCCACTTTGCGTTGCTACGTCAGTTAAGAAAATCTAAGCTAGTGTCGAGTTTGTGATACACACGGCTTCGTAAAGGAACATTCATATCTCCGCGAGGATAAGTTTGCTTTTAAAAGAGTGATCCTTTGATGTCAAGCGACACGGCAGTTTGAAACGAATTCTGGCGTCAGAAAACGATAACTGCACTATGCATTTCTGAGAAGGAGCGTCAATTTAAGCAAACGACCTCCAAGTGCGCAAACTCTGCGTTGATATATGTTCACACTCGTATACCTTATCGTGCGACTAACATATCAGCGGGGTCTTTCCCGCCCGGCTTAATGCGCTGCTTGCGAAATTTGCACATATGGATATCGCCTGTCGGCTGAGTTTAGAAGCTCTTCAGAAGACCCGCCTGACTCACAACTGAAGATGAGAGCGCTGACGACTGGATTTGGACTAACCAGCAGCCCAACGAAATAGCGAGCGACCGTCAAGTTCATTGTTTCTTGTCAACACATTTTTTGTTGCAATTCATTCTCCTCGCGACGTTGAACACTTATGACAAAGGAAGTCGCGCAAAGGTCGTTGTTTCAACGCCTTAACGGTGGCGGGGTTCGGTTGAACTTACTGTTTCGCATGCCGTTTCCATAGCCGTACGTAGCATCAACGTCTTCTAAAGTCCCTGTCGATACCTCCGCAGTATCCGGTTTACGCTCGAACTGACCACTCCAGTTTTCCCCATGGTCAGCTACACGTTGGCAATATCGGTCCAGCCGCCATCAGCACCGAGAAGTTCGCTCGCAATCCTCGGAGAACATCGCCGTACAGGACAGCATGCTCTAGATCTTCGGGTTTCCCGGCCCGGCCCGGCCCGCCACCGCCTGGGCGCTACGCAATAGCAGCACGCCACAGCGCACATAGACTGACTCACACCGTGTTCCGCATTCCGGCCACTCTGCTGGATAGCCTCGCGGATGGGATGTGTGTGACGTAGCGCGTTCTATACGTCGCGGGCGCCAAGCCAAGATGTGACGTCAATGCGTCCCACACAATCTGGCAGCCCTAGGCGATGGTCGCTACGTAGCGCCGTCAGCTGAGGGTGAGCAAGGAGCGTGGTCGCGTCGTTATATCAGCGTGGAATGTTGCCGGAACTCGGCTTACTATGCATGTCACGCCTGTCGCTTTCCTCCACGTGTGAGGCTATAGCATCGCACACGCACCGAAATTGAGCGAATGAGGACGTGCTGGGCACAACGAGCACCGTTCGGCCACTAATGAAAACTGAGCAAGGCCACTGGGCACTTGCTCAGTTTTCAACTACACGCCTCGAATTTGTCATAACTCCGGGAATGTCATCTTATAGTTCGTCTTGCTCCACAACTACTGGATGGGCGCGAGCGCCACCACTGGAGCGAACGGCGCTAGTGTCGCCCTAGGGGAGAAAGTGGGATCACGTGACTCCTCTTACTGCTGCTGAAGCAGACGCTCGATTGAATCTGTGCGTTTTATAAGCTAATAGTCGGGTTTATTTCTGTAGTTTGTGTTGATATAGAGTGCCAGCCTTGCACGTTTTGATCGTGCATCGTTAATGAGGCTGCTGGAGTTTATTTAAGCGGCTGATACGGTCCGTTACTGCTCTATACCCGGACGTAAGCCAGAGAACCCGGCGAAAGCTCCCATTGCCAACCGAAAGATAAGCTCACAGAATTCTCCTTCCTTATTTAATATTTGAATGGCTAAATCAGCGAGTGATTATTCTCATGATGTGAGCTGCAGAAATGTTAGCGAGCGAAATTTTGTCCATAGAGTTGGCGCTAAAAGTTCGGTGAGCGGCAGAAGAAACGGCGCGCGCGTTTTGATTTGCTCTTATCACTTGTGAATTCTAGCGATACTATTGCTGGAAGGATGGAAAAGATGCTGGCTTCTGCATGGAGCAGTACCCCACCAAAAAAAGGACGGATCGTGCGAAGGTCAGAAGGTCTTAAATTATTCTAAATGAACACGTTGACACAGAAGTTTCACTGGAGTGACGAAGATTCTGCCGCCTCGGGCAGCGGTATGCGTGGTGAGTTGTCTCAGGCAACGTCTCCAGTACTGTAGTAGTTTCAAATGACAGAGTTCGTGAATAAACGAAAGATACAGCATTGCATGCATGTTGTGATGTGCTGATCGAGATATGGGTAAAAAAAAAACGAAAAAAAATTACTGTGCGTGGGAAAAACAAATATCGGCTCTAACCAAGAGTGCCAATGACGGTAGCCAGTGCGCAACGCTTCGCTTCGTGGAACACACGACTTCAAACTTGCTAAAAACTTAATCCATGTCATCACCGCAGTCAAACTGGCTTGCTCTACTACGTTCAAGTGATCAGGCGAACGGTGCCGCTTCCGCCGGCGCTATGCGAAGGCGCTCAGGTTCCTGACGGTCATCTACTCTTGCACGGAAATCCCATTACCTGTGCACTGACTGCTTACATCTGACTGGTTCTGTGGTAGCTCCAGTTTTTTTTGTGTTTTCTTAACCGCAGAAATGCTGCAGCCGGTGCGCGTCGTCGTAGCAGTAAAGCTCGCCAACCTCGATTACTCTGATTCGGCGAAGTGCTTTTTTGCCGATTATACCTCAAAATAAGCTTATACAGGCCCAGACGGAGGTGTATATTAAATAAATAAATGAACGTAATGCTAATGCGCAACTGAACTGCCTAGAAAAGCATCCTACACCAGCCATTCAACGTGTGTTATCCCACTTACTTCGTCACGTGGCCATGACGCGGGCGCTTCCGTGAGGTGGCGCCACGGTATGTCCTCGCGCCCAGATTCCATTGACAGAAAGTCGAAGTAAAAAATGTCGGGCCATCGAATAGATAAAGAAACTGCATTACGCGCGCGGCAGCTGCAGGTGCATCGCGAATGGCCACCAGATGAGCAATATCTCTGATCTTTTTTTAGAATTTGTGCAGTTATTGGCGGAGTAATAGTCTAAAAAAAAATATGATCTACTCATGTTTTCGAAATCGTTCAGTTCTCTGCGATAATTCCACCTTTCTGCGAATGCTCGCTACAGTGGCATTGTCAGCTCTCTGGCCTCAAAAATCAGGACGATAACTCCACCAATATATGTATACTTTATGATTCGGAAAACAGCAGCAGTGTCTTTTCTTGCGCGGGACATTTTTCAACACTTCAAGTTTAAGCAGGTGGTAACGTGGAAGTGGATTGCATTATCATGCTGATGCTGAGTTATTTGCGGGGTGCTGCATGGTGATGACTGTGCATGCGAGACGCAGGAAACGAGAGAAATAAAATATACCAGTGCATCGTTAACTAGTTTTTACTTTCCATCGTATGGTTATAATTTCATTTAGTTAAAAGGTACAACTCTTTTTTTCTCCAATTCTAATGTGAACATCTCATCTCTAAGTGAGCTAATATTTTGCTCTTCTAAGAAAACAATATTAATTCATTATCGATTATTTGGTATGCAAATGTGCAAGAAGGCGTTACTGTCGAGGTTGCTTTTTCTGCTCGGCTCGTGTTTTTCTTTCGCAGTTTTGGCATCTGTGAAATTTTATGCCATTGGGCGCTGTTATCTTTATGGCCCTTGAAAGTGATAATATTTATAACTCTTTATACAAGCGACTGCTAATGTTTTTGGAATATCATGAACCTAGTATACAATATCCCAGGTAGCTGGACGCCGTGGCTGGCAACTAAAGGCAATCCAAATAGTACGTGTACAGTTACCTTCTACACTTGACAGTGCACCGTGTGGCGGGTCCATACGTGCAACATC
This sequence comes from Amblyomma maculatum, assembly GCF_055883805.1. Taxonomy (NCBI): domain Eukaryota; kingdom Metazoa; phylum Arthropoda; class Arachnida; order Ixodida; family Ixodidae; genus Amblyomma; species Amblyomma maculatum. Next base: position 94,704,076 of record NC_139354.1, on the reverse strand, counting down.
CAAGCGCTGCAGTGCTCTGTCGCTGGTCACATGACAAGAAGAGAGCCGTATAACCTGTTTCTATATCAAAACCGCTCACAAAGCAATAAAACCAGCCTGTCAGCTTCACATTCTGAAGTTCTTATTTCTGACACGTATAGGGCAGCTGGGTTATCTTCACTTCAACGTGCATAATCATACAGTGAGCAGGCAACGCGAAATTCTGTGTGCTGTCGAATTTAGAGCTCTGGAATTATCGTCGTATCATCTATAGCGCTCTTGATAGATCGAACAAATCGGCGAAGTCTGGACAGGCACTTCTTAAGCCACCACACATATAATAAATGCACGTAGAGGTCGGCTTCAATACATATGCTAACTTTGACATAATGTTGAGTCAGACATGTTTTATTTGTGGACTATAAGTGCAATTTTGCGTCTTAGGCAATTCGCACATTAATGCCGTCCGTTCGGCATTCTTTGCGACGCGACCATCGTGTCCGAAAGTGCAACCTACAAACTTGTGGGCGACAGCACATCAGCCGCTTTACTACTGCGGGAGATAAAGCTTTTTAAAGGTTCATTTCTATCACGTAGGAGCAGAAGTGTCTTTTAGCATGGTGACGTTTTTTCTATGTAAATTACGTACTATGCTTCAACGCTACGAGGGTTTGTTAACAAGATAAAAAGTATAAGCTGACAAAGTCTACTTATTTTCTTGTCTGTCACTGGTCGCGGCAGCGAAGTGAGGCAGGCAACATGTTTCGTTACAAATAAAGACAAAATCATAAGTGCAGAGTTTGAGGAGAAATTCTCCTAGACATCGTGCGTTACATAAATAAAACAGAAAGCTGCCTCGACATGGGACTGCATGTGTAGACAAATACGGGGCAGTTCCAAGAACTGTGATGATTGACTGGATATGTCGAACGCAGGGAGAAAGCGGTTACCGAAAGAAGGAAGGCGTAGTCGTTGACAGCTGAAAAAAGAAACATGGAACGACAATGTTCTGGAATTTGCGACGGCGGGCGGTCGCGACAGCTGCCCAACATGACGTATTCACTCGGCATCCATTACACATCCTTTCTCCTGCACTCAGCTGCATGGTGATGACAAGGTCAAGGCAATGGGGACGCGCAAAGCACCGCATATGTCCTGCGCAATTATGAAGTATGGGGATGTGGAATGCAAGCAAGTTGGAAGCACCGTCAGATTCATGCCTTCCTCCACGGAAAGATGTAATCTTTTATATCATCGAGCAAGACTTCGATGAAGAAGCTGAATGAAATTTCAAAATTTTGCACTTTACTGAGGAAAAAAATCCGGCAAGCAGTGCAAGCGGATAGAAAAATAAAACATGCTACATTTGATTGCTAAGCTGGGATGGCATAAACGTTGGTGTATAATTTCGCCTCGTGCTGAGATGAGCGGAGTAGGGAATGCAAATCTGTCGAAGAGTCGCATAGTTCAGAAGCCTATTTCTTTCAGAGGTGTCCTGAGCCGACGTGCGGTAAAACCTGTACCTGTCAGCAGCCATTCTAAAAGCAAGCTGCAAATACTTTGACTTAGGCGACGATCACAGCATCCATTGGCGCAAGATGTCAGAGTAAGGAGGAAGGGTATGTCAACTGGACTGCCACCTGGCCTCCATCGGATGCCTCGTCCTCGGCAGTGATGGCTGTCTGCGACATTTGACGGCAAGCGAGGTCGTGCGGGTCACGATCCCTTCTCCGTCATGACACGTGTTCAGAGCGCACGATGAAACGTCTCGCTTCCAACTATACATCCAAAGCGCCCTCGTCGAAGTCTTCAGAGGACGTGGATGCATCGAAGCCTCGAGATACGCAATATCCGATGGAGCGTTTTGGGCTCCTATGGATAATGCGATGACATGTCTCCGTTGTATGCATTACTCTTTATTGGAAGTGTCTAACGTGCTTAATGGCTACAGGTCAGACTAGCACTGCTACTCATGCGGCATTCTCGCTTAGGACTTCAGATGTATTTCGAATGCGAATAGGGAGGTGCATCATTCTAAGTATTGTTTCACGAAGGAGCAGGCAACACCAAGCAGAGAAGAAAAAATTGACATTAAACGAGACGAAATGAAAGATGAGCGCCTCAGAGCCTTGAAGGTAACATATTTTTTCTGTATTTCTTTATTGATAATATGTTCTTCAACTGAATTTTAATATAATAAGCGGAGCGCTTCTACATGCCTGTTGTTGTGAACAGTACGCGTGAATCAGGTGCTGAATGCTAAGAAAGAGTAGCATTAAGCACCCGAGTTGTCGATGGAAGATAGGCTACAGTTGTAATACCCAAAATCGATCGTTTACTTGCATATATTTCGACATTGTGCAGGTGCGCATCGTGGTCCGTATTGTTCCACCAAAAGAGAAAATTTCCGCAACCGGTGCAGCTTGTTAAGCGATGACTGAATCCTACAACTTTCAATTATTAGCTCGAATACAATGACCATGTTTGTACGAAGTAATCACGAACGTGCCACATGAAATAAAACAGTTTTGTTTTTAAGATTTCCAATTTCGGTTGCACGAGCTGCCTACTTCGAGAATATAATGGAATTGGGGTATACATCATGCTCTTTGGTTAGATTCAGCCCAATGAGAATTCTTTCCACGCGGGACTTGAAGTCGACACACGTGAGAGAATGGGAAGGGGGGTGGAACGGGGCCGACAGCTATGTCTGCCATTTATTCGCTCCAGGGACGGTTAAAAATGGGGCAATATTGGGTTCAAAAGTAGTCGCTATGTGACGATCAGAGCAGGCATCTTATACTCAATAGCTCGCTTTTAAACTTTGAGCTCTGTGCTAAAAATATTCGCGGGAATCTTTGATCAGGTGCGCATCACAAATTATATGGTGCGGTAACAAGGACAGTAGTCTTGCGCCAATACCTGTCCACGTTATCTCCTATACCTGTCCACAGTGAAACTTATTGTCGATGGAGCCTTTCACCACGATAATAACAGCAGACAAATTTCACAAACACCGACGTTTGCATGTGATCACCAAAGCTTAGTAATTGGTTGCTACAGCAGCCTACATCTACTACTTCCGCCTTCCGGAACTACCGTCACATGCCCCCCCCCCCCCCCCCTTCCATAGACACGCATTCCCAGCTCACCTCAGCTCCCTCACTACTACTGACACCTGCCAAGCACTTGCAGCTCTTCAGCAAACAACGAACGGAAAAGCAACAGCGAAATCGAATTCAAATACCCCGTGGGTAAATTATTAATGCAAAAACGAAAGAGAGATACTACTGTTGATGCTACCATGTCGTGTCATATCATATGGTCGCCGCCAATGTTCCACCGTCAGTGCCTTAAGTGGAGGTAGGAGGAATTCGGATAAATTGTCGCAAGGCGAAATGCGAAATTTTGCCGCTGTTGCAACTTCTCCGTATCTGTGTGCAATATCATATGTAAAATTGTTCAATTCAGACTCTGCTAGAGCAGATTTTTATTCATTCAAACACGTGTTTTGCCTTTTGAAGATAGCATGTATAGTGAAGCGAATCCGCCTTATTCAAACTGCACATAATACGAATGCTATTGTGTTCCCTTCGGCATCGACAATGAACAGTGTAATGTAGCAACGGCCGGGACAGGTGGTTACCATCCATACCATTTTTTTTTCGCGGGACATTGCGACGTTAACTACAACGTTACTTCACGTTTCTTTTTCTCTTCACAGCGCCGGCATTGCGGACGATCGCCGATTAGAGTATCCTGTAAGAGCCAACGATACCTAGGAATCAGGGGAAGTTTTGAGAAAGGAGGAGAGGATAGCTTTGGTACATGCCGTAACGCACCCATCGACTACCCTTTGTTTTCCCCTGCCCTACACTTCAATTTCAGACCGCTATCTTGTTTAAACCCTTGGCTTCAGATTACAACATGATCGCCTCGCCTGGGCAGCTGCGTCAATGCAGCTGGATGACCAAGCTCTGTGCACGTGGCGCATCGTTTAAACGACGGGCCACAAGCGTGCAAGAACACTGGAGAGCCGTGTAAGCGCGAGGCCAATTAAAGGTTCCCTGCTTGCGCCGCATTAAAAGCCCCTGGCCACCGTCCCACGACGTAGAGTGGCCACCGTCAAGTTTGATTTACGGTCGTCGCCCCTCCCTCCCCAGGTTGGCCCACGGGGAAGCTGCTTGGCACAAGCTTGTTGCTGCTGACGCCGGAAATCGACGCCGATCTCGGCTCTCTCATCGGCGGCTCCTTCGCTGCCGCTCATGAAGAAGCGGCGTTTGTCTTCGGGTGTATTATAATACGGAGACGGCTTGGCGATGCGCGGTACAGTGCTTCCTCTTGTCGTAGCGAGAAAAGTGCGAGACGCTTAAGCGCCCCGCGTACGCGGGGTGTCCACATCGAAGCGATACTATCCTGTCACCCCTTCCTTGTTTCATGTTTGCTTCTTTTCACTTGGTTACATCGCCGTAAGCACGTTAATCTTGATCATGGTGTATAATGGCAGGGCGTGTCGTTTTACAGGGAATAGCCTGACGGCAATTGCGGCTAGACAAACGTCACACAAATTCGCGCATGCTTTCATGCTTCGTCATTCTAGGAAGCTTACCGACCATCGGGCTTGCGGTTCTGCCCTGTAAAAACTGCGTAACAGGCCTCCTTCTACTGTAGTCCAAACCTGGAAAGAGGGTGAGAAGCAAAGCAAAGTATGCAGAGTCCTGAGCACTGCAGTTCCAGTAGAATCAGTCGTGTGAGCTTCGTGAAGATTGGTTCTTGCGAGAAAAAGTTGAGCTAACGACAGCAAGTCCTCTCTCTCAGGTTGGCGGTGGTGGATTGTTGTGGCGCAGGGGCATCTTTGGGCCAAGAGCTCCTTGTGGTCCATGACACAAGGTATTTTTTCTCCTTATACTGACGGTGAGGTAAGAGGCTTATTTGCTCCAGTTAAGCTGAGAACCAGGTCAGGGAAAAGCTTCACTCAGTGTATCCCGGTGGGAACAACCGGGTGGGTCTGGAGATCGAACCCCGAACCTCCCAAATGCGAAGCTTAGACTCATACCTTTAGGCCAGCGTTTCGATTAGGGCTCTATCGGTTGGTCATGACGGCAATAACGTGGCATAAGTGGGATCAGCTGAACATATATTATATGACAGCTTACTGTAATTACATGTAGCTGCCGAAACATGAATGTAACTGCGAGCACTCTCCAAGAAAGGCAGTGTCGGCCCTGTATAAGTTATAAGAGCAATCATACGCCTGACAGTACTTACACATTCATTGGGCTACACTGAGAACCACTGGGGCTTGCCGGGATCTCGTTTGCACCGCCATCGCTTAAATATCATCGGAAAAATATGGGCAGCGCGGTAGGAAGAAACGTTGAAGATAGCACACACGTCGCAGTTCAGTCATAGCAGTATTTCAGCCGTAGAAGTGGAAGGATGGAGACTGTGTAGCGATGCCTGCAAAGGCAGAAACGGTGCATAGACGATCTGAAGTGTGGCTCGCTTGTGGTAGACAGTTTGCACACAAAAAATAAAAGAAAACGTTGAGGTAAGGACGAATATAAGTGGCGGGGGCAGGCTCCATGCTTATCAAACTCTCGTTCTTTTGAACTTTGACTCATCCTCAATGTACGCCATCCTTTTTGCAGACTAAACCTGCTCCGTGCTACTAACAGCTCCGATCGGTTGGGGATGCCATTGAAAGCATATCGCTAGTGTATTACGTAATCGTCCAGGGTTATGGAATGCAATGAGGTATGATACCGTACAGAAGGGTCACTGAATCTCTCAACCAGGCTGGCCCAGTATGCCCTTCGAATTCTATACAGTCGCCCAGCAGTGCTCTTATATCTTAACCCAGTAGTCCCTTGTAGCGTAACGTTTTCCTGCGCATATGCAAACACTAACGACCCCAGGACGGGCCCCGTCCGAATGGGCGTACCGCACTCGCACGTGCTCATGCACAGATGCAGAACCAGCATGTGTTCATATAAGGCCACACTGGAATAGCGGCTCACATGCGGTATCCGGTGCCACACTCAGAACTAGCAGCATTAAAGCGTACTTCTTATACCTAGATGCGTCCAGGAATCACCATGCCATGCGATCGCTCATTAATCACTAAAGCGGGAAACGCATTTGAGCGAAAAAGTGAGCGAAGCGACAGGCGGCGCGGCGTAAGCGATCATGGTTCGCTCCGTCGCCTACTGGGGAAGACGCATGCACGCGACAGCGCGAACCGAGCGAAACGGCGACAACGCTCTGTGTAGGTAGTGTGGCTGGCATTTGGCTGGCATAGTGGCTTAGTACACCGCAAAACTATTGCCAAATCCAACAACAGTCATAACGATTGCAAGAATTAACGTTATTTTGCGACAACATGGCAAAGTAAAATGTATTTACAGCAAACCGTATCGAATGTGTGTGAACTTGCACTGTAAGCGGCACGAATAGTCACGTCACCCCTTGTTTCTATTGTTGTTTCGGTTGCGATTAGACGTTCTTTGAATCCTTGGCTATCCACCATTGTTCGTACAAAGCGAAATGTTTACGCGGTAATGCAGAATCACAATGCAACACAGCAAAATAAAGAAAGCATGCGAAATGAGCGGCAGCGACGTACGGTTACTTCCGGGCGAACGAGCGAAATTTTCTATTTCGGCAGATCCGAGCGACGAGCCAAGCGACACATGCATTACTGTTCGCGCGAAGGCTTCGCGCGAACAGAACTCACACGAACGCGTTCGCGTTCGTGTGAGTTTTCGCGTGCATGCGATTCAGCCTTAAAGCGCAGTCGGCTAATCTGTGACCTAAACAATTTAAATGTTCCGTTGGACCTGACGTCATTTCGTCGAATCCATTGGCTGGATCACTTTAAAAAGCGAGAGTAATAAATGATTATACTCCAAACTTGCTACCTTGTAATTGGCGCTACTGTAATCATAGCTACAACCAATTTCGCATTTTTAAGGTGTTCGCTGCAGTCTAAAAGACAACCTGCATCTGTTAAGGTTTTTCAAAGGTAATATTCTTGAAGCCTGTAAGCCGGCGGTTTTTGTCTGTAAACGAATCCAGCCGATGTTGTAGGCTGCGTGCTATATATAAGTGCGTGCTTGATATATAAGTGGTCGATCCTTCATTTTAATCCGTAGTTACTATAAGTCGAACGCCTTTTCATGATACAGTTACCTCTGTAATTTTTCCTCCCAGAAGAGCTTTAAGGTATGAGGTGGTTTCTATTCCGCTTCTGATTCGATCGTTTGCCGAAATGGACTCATAAAAAATATAATTTCGCTGTATTTCTAGCGCAACGACTCCAAAGTTCTGCAGCCATACCACGAGAGTTCATGAACTGCGACCCTGTTTGCTGCTTTCACCACGTGTTGGGGCGCTGAAACGAGTTTGCTTCCTCCATCTTTGAATGTCACTCGAACACGCGTTAATTCTATAACCTCGAGGGGTGCATTACACTGGCTGCGAACCGAAAGGAAGCACCTAAAAACGACATGAGCAGGGAAGGACACTGTGCCTGCGGTGAAAATGCACAGTCGTGAGCAAAAGTAGTATACAACATTCTACTGGTGGCGGAGCTCGGTAAAACTTCATTGCAAAACCATCCAGCCACAACTATTTGGGATCGAGACAATCGTACATATGTTCCAGTTTATCGGCATGCATGGGTCACGGTCGCTGTCGCTAGATGGCATTTCGATGCAGTTTTTCCGAGCTCTGCCAACGGCTGTGTGTTGTATACGACTTTTGTTCACGTCTGTACTTCCCTCTACTATCATCTATAGCGTACTTAAGTGCAATTTCACGAAACCACCTAGTTTGAGTCCTATAGCTTTAGCAACCCATTAGTTCCTAAACGCATATCTCAAATATCAGGTACGTATGTAAGTTTATAACCTTAGTGAGCTACATGGTGTGCGGGCAAGACGAGAACATCCTAAGCTTTCACCTACTTCAATATTACAGGTTTGAAGATTTTTTTTTTGGCGCCATATCTTTGAGGCTCTCCGCAACGGGATACTCTGGATTCTCTTTGTTCGATGGTCTCGGCAACATGTCTGGCACGGCTGCTGTCTCTTGTCTTCAGCCAGATGGCGTATGAGGAAAGCGTATTTAACTAGGTTAAGTAAAAGAGTTGCGCATTTGGAACGTGGTGAAGACGACTATGTTTATTACACAGAGAGATAGCATAGTGCAGTTTTACACGAGGCGTGATCGGATGCGGCGATATCATAGTGCTCTCATGCCTCGTCCAGAGAAGCTAATCGGCTGGTACTAGGGCGTGTTAGCTACTCAGTCCCGCAGCAGTGTTTTTTTGCGGCAAAGCTGTGGTAAGGCGCTGATGGCACTGTCGCATGCGCAGTGCCTAGCTTCGCAGAAGAATGACCTTGGAGAATAACGACGACGATGTTTGCAGCATAACGCGAGAGCTCAAAATCGAATGTTTGAAGCCAGCGACCTTGAGGTTTGGCATATGAGCAGAAGAGGTTAAGTTCTGAATTTTTTTTTAGCATCCCGAGCTTTCTTTTATTCACCTACTAGTGTAACCACGTAACAAACATAATTGAAGTTGAAGTTGAAAGTTTATTTTTGCATCAAAAAACAAGGTACAAGATGTTTTATGCTTTATGAATAAAAAAAAAAAAAACCTGGAACCTCGCATGAGCAACTTTTGTACTGCATTGCTCGGGTGGAGAAAGAAGTTTCGAAAACCTGGTATATGTTGCGGCCTGGGCTCAGAGTTTGAGGCTTGACAGCCAGGAGGAAACGACTGCCGGATGTGGATAACTAGTTGAAAAAATCCGTGTCTACTTACGCCACTACGCATGTTTTCTCGAGCGAGGGCAGAACGATAGACGCATTTAATGTAGCAAAAATCGTCTGGAAATATAATTCCTTAATAACTTAACAGCTTGGCGGACTTCCCTTAACAATCCCCTTGGAACGCCAAGGACGCCAGCTTTTGCTGCTACTGCCTATTAGCGGAGAAGGCGTAGCATACACGTCGACAGAAGAGATTAGCTGGTAGTTCTTCATTTATTTAGGAAAAGGATGAGAGGGAAAAGGCAATGTGCATAATAAGAGAACTTCGGCAGTTATTTTGGTCAGCTAACATTAAAGTACCCCCTCACAGATTTCGCCGACGTTTTTTGTCTGAAGGTTCACTTGAACTTGAAACAAAATAAAACACTTTATGGCCTGGGGTGGACTTCGAATCTACAGTCGCACGAGCACAGCAGCTTCACTGGCTACTGCTTCAGGCTACTACGCCACCTCAGCAACTGGAAACCTTGCCTATTCAAATGCCACTCTCTCGCGCTGTGTTTTGCATATCACCTTCAATGAACCCCGAACACACGGCGGTCGCATTCGAAACATTTTCTACAGCGCTAAAGCTAAGATCACCGTCACCGATATTTTTTATCTTTATCGGTAGCCTTCTTGGCCTTGAAAATTGAGTCTGAAACCGAAAACGAAGCCGAAGAGAAACCAAACTTTTTGCGCACCTAATTCGGATTTCGCCCAAACACAATAAATCCTGTGTCATTTTTTCATGCAAACGCGGCAGATTGAGAACGGCTACACCCTGAACTGGTGAGCACATACTATAATGAAATGCTTTACACTTTATTATTTATATAACCACGCGGATATTTTCGTTTTTGAATTTGTTCCTCTTTGGTGTAAATGCTTTTATTTGCCTGCATTAGGCGATTCAAGGGAGTTAAATGCTATTCGTTTACGTTTTCCTACAATGCGAAGGTTTTTCTGAAAGGTATGATGTAAACAATGCAATGTTAGACAATACAAGTGGTAGGATTTGATACTCTGCTTCCTAGCGGGAGTGGTTTAAAGCAACTAAATATCTACAATTTCTTTCATGAGCTGATAGCATACTCAGCTCGATAATGCTAGCCGAAGCGTTTCAGATATTTTTAAGCCTGCTTTACGGAAATACTTAGAGATATATTCTGACATTTACTGCTTTTTTTATAATTTATACACAAAACGAATTGACACAAATGTTAGGCGTTCTTTTTAAACACATTTCGTTCACTTCTAACGGGGACGGTTTAAGAACAAGGTAATATAGCCGGAGATAATTGGTCACACTATCCAAAATTTGTCTAACACTGTTTTACAGATATTCGTGCAGATATTTTGCAGGCATTTACTTTTGCAGGCTCACGTGTTGCCATAATGATTGATATCGTTTGCAGGATGAAAGTACGATAATTTAATAACTTCAGAGCGAAACAATATTACCAATACTAAACTGGTGTGGGCTTTCGCTCTGTGTTATATTTGTGACGAAATGGAGTGAATCGAGAGATTATTTTGTTCCGCTCATAAAAATTAGTTTGTGCCAACCTTATTAGCTGCTAGTCAGCTTGGAAAGCGATTCAGAACAAAATTAAACTAATAAGAAATACACTGTTCTAAAGAAATACTAAAAGAGTAAAGTATTTAGAAATGCAAAACACAAAAACAAATAAACTATTCTGTAAACATCTCGATCGTCGTCAGTTATTTCTGTGCAAACCTCTGTGATGTGGCGGGACAGCGCTCCATGACAGGTTATATGAAAAGCACCGATTTACCCGTGTTTTAGGTTTGGATGTGAGCGGCGGCTATCGTGATTCGATGGTGGCGGAGCAGGAAAGCAAGCACTAATAAGGTGTCGAAGCTGGTTGAGGTGCCCAAGTTTGTCAAGATCAATCATCAGCACCCCGGCGCGGTGCACTGAATATCATATTGATCCTGAATCTACCCCCCTGAGCAGAACACTGAAAATCATTGAAAAGGGCTCAGTAATTACAGAACAATGGACCACCACCACCACCACCATCATCAACCTGACTATACCCACTGCAGGGCGAAGGCCTCTCCCATATTTCTCCAATTAACCCGGTTCTGTGCTAGCTGCACCCACTTGACCCCTGCGAACCAGAACAGGAGTTGGCCACCCTGGTGTAGTAATTAGCCGCAGCCTCTCATGATTAGCTCCACAGTGGACCAGACGTCATTGCTAATATGATAGAGGTATGATCTTAAACTTTCACGTCCCTATTGTTTGTTCATTTATATCGATTCCATCCTCTGCAGCTTGTCGGGTGAAAGTGGGAATTACAGTGTCCCTTGCACTACTCTATTTTTTCCAGCAACTCTTACTATAAACTATCTTGGTATTGTATCTAATTGTACCTAACTCCTAAAGGGGAAGATTGACTTCAATGCGGTTATGTTTACGCTGGGATAACCGCCTTTGTTTCGAGGGGAGGAAATTGGCAATCTTTATTGCCTGAACGACTCTGGGTCTCCATCCAAACAGTAGTTCATTTAGTACCACGACAGATGTCAGAACTGACTGCACTTAAATACTCAGTAGTCAGTACTCTGTTCAAAAAGGAACATCAGCAAAGAATATTTCTTTTTAAAAGGTACGAGTCAGTTCTTTGAGAAAGAGAAGGAGAAAAAAGATTGAGAAGTTGAAGAAATATTTATTTCACATCGAGCACCCTTTGAGAGAACTTTTCTCTAAGGCCTTCGCTAGTTGCGCATAGTGTTGGTATGGTTGTAATGGTTCCATTATGTATCGATTGAGTAAAATTTAACTGGCCTGCTAAACTTGCCGCTACTCAGGAAATTAAGTTTGGAGGCAAGAACAATTTTTCTGTTTCTGGTTTTAGCAATCCATCTTTTCTGTCAATCTGGAGAATCCCATTAAAGTATGGTGCTAAGAGCAACCCGTTCAAGAGTTCGCACTTGACTCAGCGAAGGGCACCGTATTACATATTAGCTGAGCTGCATGCGTTAAGCGTCCAGTTATACCTCTGTCACACGAGCAGGTCATTCGAATCGAATGTCATTAGGTTTCTTTCGGTGCTATACGGTAAAATGAAAGGCCATTCGCAAATGGTTGCAATTACGATCAGCTATAAAAAAATACTGCGCTTAAGGAACATCAGTGCGCATAAAAGGCGTTTGAAATCACTGTGTAACATTTTAAAGCTGATCAAAACATTTATGTACGATAATTCAAGCGAAAAACATTACTTTTGGCTGTGCTGTAGCACTTTAGCGATACAAATCCAAGCCAGAGTCACCCACAAATTTGATAAATGTAAACAAACAATATGGCTGAACACAACGGAGCGCGGATACACAATGCGGAGACGTACGGAGACACGTAGAACACGTAATTGAGCTCCAAACTCTGAGAAGCTCAGTAACAACTTTAAATAGTTTCGAGATAAATATGAGGAGATGCGGCCACCAAGGAACAAAGAACACAAAATGATCGTGAGTCGCTGCCATGACTGGACCACTGCTGTGACCGAGAGTAATGCCGTTCTGCGAGAGCCTGCAGTGCGAATAATTTTACACCTAAATTAACAGGTATTAAAAGAAAACTCTCTCTCTCTCTCTCTCTATATATATATATATATATATATATATATATATATATATATATATATATATATATATATATATATATATATATTTATTTCACTGTGCGCAGAATATGTTGATGCGTTGCTTGTTTCTGCTGCGTATCTGGTGTCAAGAGTGCACATTCTCGTTCGCAATCGAATGCGAATGAGTTCTCCAAACTCATTCGATGAAGAATGTCATTCGAACCTAATGACATTAAACTTTCTCGTGTAGCAGGGGAATAATGACATTAGATGCTAATGTCATTCGATACGAATGACATTAAATTTGCTCGTGTGACAGAAGTATTAGTCTGTAAGTGAATTGCTGTAATAGGCAGCGCGTACGTGACTGTCAGTCATTTGATAGAGGATGATTAAAACCAGAACAGTCAGTCAGAAGAGAAGCAGGGTCGTCGAGCGCAGACCTGTATACACCTTGTACGCGTGACCAGTGCTCCTCAGTTCCACATCCCGCCTGTTGGCGCACTTCATATTGTCTTGATTTCAGTTAACTTGTGGTACAAATATGGACTTTCGCTCTGTCTCAGAAAGAATGAGAACATCCAGGCATGATATATCAGTGTACAGTCTTTGGCAAAAGTGTAGAGCCCAGGGCGTCTGCTTCTGAGCCGTCCAGTGGCGCTTATTTAGCATCAGTGTAGATACTTCTCATAGGAGAGGGTAGGACGGAACAATCTTGCCATTAACAGATTGGGAGCACTGAAAATGCATTACAAGCCGCACGAAGCGGTTCATAAGGAGACCCTCTGGGCTCTGCACTTTTTACAAAGGATGTACATACCCCAAAGCGCAGTAAAAGGCAACACTGATACCCCAAAACACCCGGCCCACAGGTCCGTTATAATTAACAAACACCTGGAGGTCATCGGCTTTTGACAGAAGCTGAACTAGCTCGTGCTTTTAAAGGCAAAAAAGACATGTGCTACCGACGGAATCCGGACGACAATGTGCAGATAAAATGGTCCAGAAAACTTCAGATTGCCAAGGAAGGCTGCACGTCATGACACAGGAGACTACTCAGCAATCGGTGACGAATTCGAAACGACTTTTGAACCACGGGGTATCGCATTTAGGACTGAGGGTGGATATTATTGGTTTGCGTTGGATTACGGATATAGTTCGTTGCATTGAATTGTGTTAAGGTTAATTTAGATTAAATACAGTGGATTAAGGGTAGGTTGTAGTGCAATCATAGTAGATTAATTTGGATTAGGCAACAGTATGGTGGATTACCGCAGATAAGTTTAATTATAAAGGATTGCGGTAGGTTAAAGGTACATTAGGGTGGTTGTAGTGGATTTAGAGTGTATCAGGCCGCACCATGGTGGCTTAAATACGGTCAATGCTTTCACCTTCGCAACACGTAAGTAGCCTTAAGTGGCCTACGTAATTTGTTTAGCTGCGACTTACTGCGAAGGCTGCATGAATAATACTGAAAACCGTAACGAGGACCAAAATTGTTATACCACGATGTAATGATGTGATTCTGACAATCTGATAACTCAGGGTTTCAGACATCAGGATGGGGATTTTAAAGAAAAATATTATTACGGAGTACAGGGTTTGTCCGAACACTTCACAAAACACGTTACGCTTTCGGTCGTACTACATTCGTAATAGTTACGGAGCCCATGAATCTTCTGAAGTCTTTAAAGGTGAGAATGGAGGCTTAATTCTCACCGTTCAGAGATATATAGCTTCTGGATTGTCATAAGTGTGTCGCTACAATGCAGAAAAAAAGCGCCTGAGAGAGTTTGACCCACAGAGTATTTAGAAAATACCCTAAAGAGCGCGAATAAGTAGGAACGAGCTTCTCGTGTATTTAAGGGGATGTTTGTTTTTGGTCTAGTTCCGCCACGCAGAGCCTTTTTCGACAATTCCCAGTCGGAAGTCGAGTTAGTTCCTATACGCACCTAAAACAAACAAACAAAAAACACATATATGCCGTTCACTCGGAGGAACAGATTGCCAGTCGTCTAAATACAATTTCCTTCGCCTTAAAGAGTATACGCAATGGCGCCTTTAAAACCGCCTTTTAATTGCCCGATCTTTTAATTTTTGTTATTTTACTTGATCAAAATTTGAAGATTATTATTGCTGTAAATCAGTACTCAACCCAAAAATATTAGTAAGTTAGTAGTTAATAAGACATTCACCATATCCCCTCTTGGTAAAACTCCCTTGGAACCAACGACGCCTCGTTGCCTATTAAACGTAATAACCGCCCAACTAAAAGGTCTTTTGCAGGTGCAGCAGATTCGCAATTTCTATCCATCATGCGCGTTTTTCAAAGGCTGTGCAGGCATATTAAGAAAAAAAAAATTCATTATTGCTTCTTATTTAAGAGAAGTGTATGTCCAGACTGACTGTGAACTGGATTGGTGCTCCCTCTTAGTTCTACGCTCTGCATTGCTTACTTTCCAGTATGTTTTTGCTTAGTTATGTTAGGTCCTGGCGTTCAAACGGGCCTTGTGGGTATAGCATTACACTACCGAGGCCACTAGACGCACGCTTGTACTGCTGGGAAACAAGCGAGAGTTTATAGTGCAGATGAACTTCAAAACAGAACTCGACCACTACGTCTTAGTCTTAGTCTTATTTGCCCTTACCACTACGTCGTCTTATTTACCACTACGTCTTAGGCCTAGTCTTATTTGCCCTGGGAAAATTTTTCTCCATTATTTGCCTGCTGCAGTGGCTCAGTAGTTAGGCCTGGCGTTAGACTGCACATCTCAAAGAAGCAGGCTCGAATCTAGCTGTGGCAGCCGCTTTTCGTAGCCCAGAATTTCGTAGCCCAGTTGCAGGAACTATAACAAATGGCTGTTGGCAGGCGACATGACCGAGTGCTTATTGGTCGGGGGGGTTGTGACATTTCTGGACTACGTCACACGGTCAGTGTTATGGAAGAGTGTTCTGCCTTGTTGACACTTCTTCCGAACTGTTACAGCCACAACCAAACATCAGTATCAAGTGCATTCGTTGAAAGAAAAACGCTTTTCAAGAAAGGTGGCCAAGGTGGAATCGAAGCACTTTAGGTGGCGAGCTAGGGGCGCTACCTTTAGAGGCCTGTGCGATGTCAGTGCACGTTAAAGAACCCAAGGTGGTCGAAATTTCCGGAGTCCTCCACTACGGCGTCTCGCATAGCCTGAGTCGCTTTGGGACGTTAAACCCCACAAACAAACAAACAACAAACCTTTAGAGGCCCAAAAACTCTAGTTGAAGTTACAGTCTAGAGACCTTATGCATCCCCGTATGATACGGCGGGACAGATAATAGCCACGCATTACGTTAGGGCAAAGATTACGTAAAATTAATAGCAGTAAATTTTCTTACAATTAGCGATACTAAGTATACACAACTACTTCCATCTGCTGCTTAGCACTACTGAGCCTCGCATCTTAGTCATACTATTAACGCAACTGATTAGCAAATATATAATGCAATAATGTCCATACGGGAATATCGCCTCCGCTGTAAGGACAGCAAGGATACTACTCCTAAAGTTTTTAGGCGAAGCACGTACAGCTCGTTCGGCCGAACAACCGTCACCCTTCAACCAAATTGAGAACAACGATGTCGGAGAAAATAAGAACGTGATTTCGTACCTGAAATATGTGACGTAACCGCTCTTTGTACAACATTCAGGGTGACGTCATGCCATTTCGCTTCCCACTTGGCGCCCATCTTCTAGTCAAATTTGGGGTCAGTTTGCAATAAAGCTTGAAAGCAACGACATATGCACCTCTAACAAGTGCAGGTGTATACTGAAAATTGAGATACTGCGCCTTCTTTTCCACCGAAATTGACTTCAACAAAAAAGTATACGTACATAAAAGGAGTCGCGGAATCTAAGGTTGTGTTAAAGGAGCTTCGCGTCTACTTTAAAGAGTAGGTGGTGTCAACCTAATTTTTATTTGTGATTTAAAAAAAAAATCTTTGCTCTCAACCTCAGCTGCGATGCCTCGTGATTGCAAAAATAAAAAGGCTACCTCAGTTTTTTCGATGGATCCTTTATAATGCTTCCGACTTTATGTCATTAGCCGTGGCAGCTTCCAGTGAGTGCCGTATCATTATCGCCGGTACATGACTAATGATAACTTATCTGGGGAGTACAAACACTGATTGCTGAAGTTCTTTTTGATAACTGAGCTAATTCTATTTATTTATTCATTTAAGATATACTACAGGCATATGCTGCCCAAACTGGAGAGGAAAAGTGCAATGAATGCTATGCAGCTCGAAAACAATAAAACAAAAAGAATGTCGCACAACGCTATACTGATAACATGAGGAAAAGCCCAATGCCTAGTAGAACATGTGACACTTCAGTTAGCAGGCGATAAAAAATCCTAGTTAATCGGTGATGCGTTCCAGCCTACGACTGTACGTGGAAGAAACGAAAATTTGTATATATTAGTTTGTGAAAATACAAATGATATGTCAAAGCAGTGCTTATGGCGGGAGTGTATGGAGCAATCTTTTTTTTTTTAATAGTGTTAAGGATTAACGCCAAGTCTGCAAAAATAGAATAAGTTCATAATTTCTTTTAAAGTAACTAATGACAAGGGGTCGGCATATGCAATATTCCCCGATGTGAAAAAACTTTCCAAAACGTTGATCACGAAAGCAAAAAATATGTGAAAGTTATTTTTTTTTTATAACATGGTTCGATATATAAAATGTTTTCTCAGTAATTGAAGGCAGAATGTTAAACGCGGATTGAACCGGCCTAGACCGTGCGAAGTTAGGTTAGGGGAGACAGAGGGGTCAGTGCTTGACTCCGTGTTGCTTCTGGTATACATCAGCGACTTTATCTATAATTAACATAATGAGGATCAGCTTTAATAAACTCAGATCGACTAAGTAACAATTTCAGCTAAAAGACTATTTATTATAAATGGAGAACCACGTTATTAAGAGTGAGGTTTCCTTAATGTAACAAAAGACGACTTGCCAGTTTTCCATTATTGTCTGCGTATTAGCAGGTACTTTAGTGTAACAAGCAAAATCATCTTTGTGCGACACCAAACTACACCTTTGGTCAGCGTGGAATCCGTTCGAAAAATACGCTATGTGATTGCTTTAGACAAATGAGAAGAACAGTTAGTTCATCGCCTTTGCAGTAGCCTAGAGTGAACACTCGATATGTACGAGTACGTTGAGTAAAATTAAAGAGCACTGCAGAATCTGCATTGGAGTAATGTGAAATCACGGATGCTGTTGTTGGTTGCTTCTGTTTGCTTCTTGTTGCTTAATTCACTTCTTGTTTACCCATTTTAGTATTTGGCACTTTCAAATTGCGTGCCAATACCTTCCTATGCCCTTTTTCGACTCTACTTCCGGTTGCGTGACGCCATATCCTCTACGTCACATTTACCACTTTTTGTTTATTCATTTCAGTCTTTGGTGTTTTCATATTGCTCGCCAATCCCTCCCTATGCCCTTTTTCGGCTCGAATTCAGGTTGCGTGACGTCACATCCTTGAAGTCACCTTAATGAGCTGTTTTAATTAACTATTTTAGTATTGGATACATTCAAATGTGGCGCCAAGTCATTGGCTAATGAGACCATTTTCACCTTTACTTTTTCATTTTCGCCTCTAGTACATTACCTAATGTACCTATTGACCTAATTATTTTTTCGTACACAACATTACGCCACCCTCTACCGATTGACGCCATTCATTAACATCTACGACTTCTCAATTACTCACAACTGCTGCGGACACGTTTGCTTGTTTTGCCTCTATTTATTCACATAATTACCTTATTGGCCTAATTATTATCTCGGACACAACATTACGCCTCTAATCACGATGTGGAAGATGGTTTAGGAGAAAATGACGTTTCGGCCACTGATAAATCGAGAGTTCAACTACGAGCTCAACTAGGAAAAGCCATCAGGCATTAGTGGCCAGCCAAGTTCACTTTTTGGGGCTACCTACACATGGGAAACCGATATAAAGGAGACTCGAGTCATTTGCCGGTATAATTTTCAGAGAGGCTTGGATCACTGTTGATTTTAGAACTAGACATAGAAATGTACTGAACCTCGCTACCGACGAGCACTGCCTCTTTTTCTTCCCTGTACATCATTATTCCGCACACTTCACTTATCCACATAGCGATATGTAGCCGTTCGCTTGCCTCTGACCAACTGGTCTCGCCAAGCTAGTTGCTCAGGACGCCATTATCGGCATCTCACTGACGCACACTAAATAAGCCTCTTCTTTAATGAGTGCGAGCTGCACGCACTCTTTTTCGATGCCCACCGCTCGGTGTATGTCAATAGCTGGTCGCAGAAAAAAAAGAAATGAGATAACCTTTATCGACTATGTGCACGCATGTTCAGTCATCGCAAGAAGACACTGGGTGCTCAAGAACGCTTTGTATATAGAATCCTCTGTCGCACGGCGTCTGGCATTTTGCCGATGATTCTAGAGAGACAGCGTTTCCTTTCCAATAAATAACGGTCGACTGCTCGAGGGCAAAAATGCGAGATCAGCCTTCCTTCAGGAAAGTTTTGCTTCTACAGAGACGAGAGGAAACGCCGCTATAGGTTCGGTATGAAACCGTGTTTACTTCATTGCAGAGCGCTAAAAATTATGCAAACGCGGTAATTAACTCGATTTAAATATCAAAACTTCGTGATAGCAACGTTTAGGTATGCTCCTTGGCGACCGTCACCTGCTAAAAGCACAAGGACGCCGAACTTGTGACTTCACTTCGTGTTCATATATACTTCAAGCGGTGGCGGCGTGTTTTCTTCGTTGCCAGCTGCATTTTGATCAGGTGGTCGAGGCGCGAGTAGAAGGAAGACTAAATTTTCGAAGCAGCCCGAGTGGCTTAGCTTTGGCGGGTACAGTAACTAGCACGTTACGCGACTGATGATAGGGATTAAGATTTGGTCTGTGTATCGAGAACGCAACTAAGTTCTAAAATCTCAGAGCTACCCCCCTCTACAGGAGTGATTAAGGGATTGAGATAGCCACGTTAATGCATTTTTAATACGTACTTAGGTCTGATGAGGCTAGGTAGTTTGGTGGCTATGCATTGACAATAAATATGGGTTGCAGCTCAGGTATGCATATATAAAACATGTCCTTGGTAAGGAAGCGAGGTGCGTCATATAAATGATGACATCTATATTTTATCCCCTTCCGACCGCATATGTAAAGTCGATAAGCGTTCCTGCAGAACTGAATTCTATAAGGTAACATTTATTTACAGAGATTGGAGACACCGGAAACACCTTCCTGTTTCTTTCACTGGCTAAATATTTTTAAGACGCGCTTTTTCCTTCCTTTATTTATAAAGTTTTCTACTGATCTCCCAAAATGTTACGTTTTCATTGTCATATGATTCATGTTTTATGATCCCGCATGACTAGCGAAAGCATGTAAAATAGAACTGGTGAATAAATAATACATAAAGAAATTATTGACATATAAGAGATTTTGACAGTAATATTGATGGATACTGTGATGTAGTTTTTTTTTTAAACTTCAGGTCGGCATTTCGCAAGCCCTTTTATTTGATACTTTTTTTTAAGCTTTTGAGTTTGGTAGATTTGACCCTTCAAGTGATTTTTCTTGCCGACCGCCAGCCAATGCTTGACAAAGTGACATCTGCAAAATGGTCCAAGATCAAAAGAATGTACCGATGAAAAAAATATTCAAAGATGGCGGCCATAAACGTAATATCCGTTCCTGATATGGAGATGTTCGCTAGTAGCTGTGCGCGTTAGGTTAAAGGCGTCGCGTGATATGTGAGGGAAATATGATACCTTGAAAATTGTACAGCGACGCAAAGTCAAGCCAGAGTGATGAAAAGCCGCATTCTTACGACGAAGTGCGGAAATGGATAACCTCCGTTTTGCCCACTTTACTACGGCGCTAAAAATGAATATATACACGAAGGGGTTTGCGATGAATCACGAAGCCTACACAAAATGCTGACGGCGAAATCAAATGCCGTCTTCAAGGACGTGCATTGCTTGAGATGCGATGGCTCCGCGACGAAGAGGACGCAGCGGCCCACCCTCGCTTACATAACGTGAACGCCAAGCGTCTTGCTGTGCGGTTTATTCCTGCCTATCGTACACACGGACACATACACAAAGAAAGGAATAAACACGAGGAAGAAAGATTGAGCCTCCCACCAGCTTAACTTCATCTCCTACGGTCTGTAACTTGCTTCGGCCCAGTGCGTGCACTTACCCGACCCGTCGTTTCCCGCCGTTAGGGAAACCCTTCTCTCCTCAATGTAGCAGCGGCGGCGGAGAAAGCGAAAGCGCGCGCGTACGGAAGCGCGCGAAATGACGACGAGATGGCGGGAAAGTGAAGGGGGCGGCCGCGTTGACCGGAAGGCGGTGACGGACACGTGACCCACCACACCGCCGCTGCCCACGCGGTGGGGAAGCGACGCCGCGACTCGCGAGCGCCCAGCGAGCACACACGCGCGTCTGTGTAGCCGACGCGTGCCACGCGGTGTAGCGTAGTGTGGTTGATTAGCGCTCGCGCGCCGGCTGTTTGTTCATGTGGTGTGGTGGGATCGTCGCTGGACAGTGTGTGTGACATAAGCTACCACCGCCTCTACCACCTCTCACCCCAGCACCAGTTGCCAACGCCTCCAGGAGGGTATCACCGGCAGTCCACCAGCGCCAGTGCCGTGAGTCGGACAACCCTTTTTTCTCTCAGGGTTCTTGGTTTCGGATAATAGTGCTCGTGCCGTCGTCCCGAGAGCGTGTATTGATTCAAACGCTTTGATGCGTGTGTTTAGCTACTTGCCGATGTTCATAGCTCAATTTTTCTTGGCGTTTTGTGGTTCGCGCCGCACTTCGACAATGAATGATCCTCAACTTGGCGTTACTATGTCAAGTGCGTACACCGACATCGCCACGGTAAGTGAGAATTGACTTTAACAGAAAAAAAAAGGAGTATATATTTATTTCCTAATACTTTTCAAGTTGAAGTGACAGGAAAATATTGTGTATGATCCTTTTCCAGGAATTCTACGAAGCAGTGAGTATTAACCAACCCCACATGACAACAGATTGCGATGGTTGCAGCTTGTGGGGCGGCTTAGCCGTAAGCACGAGTTGCTAAACTCTTGTTAGGTAAACGTTGACTCAGTCGGTAGCCTGACCTAGAGATTGCTTATCGTCCTGCAGTTTTGCTACAAGCCAACCGACCAGAACATGGATTGCTGCTGTATATGTCACCCTTGCGTAGTTGAACATTGTTTACCGTTGTCAATACCGACCGCGTTACATCGTGGGTGTTCGCGTGTATTGCGTTATGTCGTTATGTGAGCAATAATTAAGGTTCGTTATCGCTTAAACTTGTCGAACAATACTTATTTGTTCATTATAATCGAGCTCACAACGCGAGTTTGAATTTTTGTCTCACCGTTCAAGGTGATATCAGCGTCATTAATTCGCAACCGTGAAAAGAATTACACGGTACCAATGAAATACTGCCTGGTCCCTGTTCTCCACAGGCCAGTGTTTGACTTAGCCGCCCTACTTCCCAAATCGGGTAGAATGTTCGGTACTATATTGTTATCGCCAATTCTGATTCCCCTTTGCCTTTTGCGTCTGAGTGTGAATGGGTCCTAGTTATCTGAGAATTGAATGCCTTATTTTTGTGGCTCTTATGTTTTCTTGTGAATATTTTATCTCCGGCTGATTTGTGGATGCGCTGGTTGCCGTTATCTATCTCATGATGGGTTTTCAATTAAGTGAAATATTGTACGAGATTTTAATTGCTGTTCTGTAAATTTCACACCCTATCAGAAGTGTGGCGCTAGGACATTGCTCTCCTTATAGCTTAGCCTCCTTCACTATTTCGGCTGTTGTGAAATCAGTCCAAAAGACACTTTCTGTCGAATGATGTTTCACTCGTGAAACGCGTTAGCTGGCTTCGAAAGTGGACATTCCATTGATATGAGAGTTGAATAATGATTTTGGTGCATTCTTAACGCATGTTTTATTATTATTTTTTGTTTTGTCCCGAAGCAAAGTTTCGGGGTATAAAGGAATAGTAACTGCCTTGTTAGAACGTCATTCGCGCTTCTTTACTGCCTGAATATTGCGATCCCTCTTTCACGCCACGTATCTATTTACTCATACGATGTCAGTGTGTTTGACAATGCTTCAAATCGGCTACATAAGATCGCATGCTTAACTTTTCTTATGGCATCAGCACTCATGTATTCAGAGAGGGTATTAGATATATATAGCGGTACATTAAGGCTCAGCATTAGTGTGTGTGGAATAACGCTGGATTATAAGGATACACAATCCCACGCAGTGCGTGGCCGCTGGGAACTGTATAATTTCATTTATATAGTATATGTTGCTGTGTGCACTTGCGATTAAGATGGAATTCGTCTTATGCTTTCTTTCGGTTTGTTTCGCACAAGTGAACAACAGCGCTTCTATTTCTTTTTATCTGTCCACTATAATTTGTTCGTCTAAGTGATAACGTAGAAATATATGAAATTTTGCGTTTATTCTTCAAGCTATTGTCTTCTTGAGGAGAAATTCTTGAGAGGGGGGGGGGGGGACGCTAACAGAATTGTTCGGCGTGAATTATGGTCGTAAATATTCGAGATAATAATCACCTAAAACGCTGCCATGTTAAAGCCCCGCCCTAGATAAAAAGAAAGAGTGCCATGTCGTGGCCTAGAAATCCCGCCGATAATTCAGTACCGACGGTTCTAAGAACGAAGAAGTCGTAATTTCGCATTCACGACGACAATCACAATTACAACGACCCTTTCCGTAGGTCGCTGTCTGTGAGCTATTTGCTTAAAATGTGCAATATTAAACTTTATGACTTTCCTTCTGAGCGTGAGACGTGGTTAGACAAGTACGTTAGACGTGGTTAGGTGCTGTAGTACACTTGTCAGTTGACTTAATCTGTTCCCGACTTTTGCGCGAATTAAAGGAGCTTTTTCTGTTTAAAGCACCCTTTCTATAACAATTGACATTGTGTCAGGATAACAGCTGTTACTCCACTTTCAACTCCGCTTACTCTTCTTCATCGTCTTTACATCACGTCTGTCCCCTCCCCTGTGTAGGGTAACAAACCGGCCACTTCTCCTGGTTATTGTATACTCACCTTTTCTCCCCCCCCCCCTCCCTCCCTTTTCATCGGCGTGTTTTATCCAGTGACAGCGACGAACACAACCGATATCATACATGAATCACTCGCATGCATAAAACTTGTGCACCGCGTGAAATTCACGTCAACGGTTTCTTTTAACCACCGCGACAAAGTAGTTAATTCTGCATTACACTGCACGCTTGAGGTGTAAAGAATGTTTTGATGCTCCTTTCCTTCACAAGAAAGAGGTCATTTTGTACGGCAATGCCGAGTCATTTTAATGGAAAGGTTATTGTTTGGAAGAAGTAAAACATTTAGCGTGCATTGAAAACGGAAGATTGAATTCGTATTCAGTTTTCATGTAGAGAAAGTAAGAGTTTTCCAGTTGCATCGTGTAAAGGTGTTCACATTCGATTTTTGCGAAATCATAACCAGGAGCCAAACAGGGGAGCAAATTTTGACATATATTAGTGCGCATAAACAGGTTAAATATGACTGAGAATTATGGCTTCCAGATTGCACAGTTATTGTGAGTACTAAATCCGCGAATCCCAAGTGCGTACGGGGCCATTTCAGGTATGGGCAGAGTTATATGAGGTGCTAATTTCTTTTTCTTTAAACTTCCGAAATGACGTAAACAAATATTTTAGTCTTTTCAGTTCCCTTACTTGAAATATTTTAATTAGCTGGCAAGCTTTTTCTTTAATTTTCAAATTTCCTAATGCGCGCCTGAAAAAAAAAATGGATTTGATAAAATACTGCTAATATCAATTACTCGATTTTGACTTTCCCTTTCGAATGATTTAACGCTGCTGAATAATTGGATGAACGCTACAGCACTATGCCAACATTTTAGTCGTATTTGAATTGATAGCTTGAAGTTACGACGCAAAAAAGGCTGCATTTTAACTACGGAACATGAAATCGAGGCAATCGGCGCCAAGCGAAGGCATATTTATATTACTACGATGAGTGACATATACCTGCCGTCACTTTACAATTGTTAGTTACATTTCTCCTCCTCATCTTCCTCTTCCTCCTCCTTATAGCAACTACTTATGCTGCCGGCACTGATTGATCTTTCGCTATTGACTTCAACACCCAATAATTAGTGATATCAGTGACAACTGCACACGTAGATTTAAAGTCGTGTCAAATGCTATGACCTTTAATTCGTTTCGCCTTATTTAAGATCAGATACGAGCGTTGAAAATAGAAGGCACGTCATATCGTTATTTATTGTAGTCTTAATCTTCTTTCTCTTATTTTTGTGTTTAAATTTTACATTAATGTCGCTTGAAAAGACAAGAGTTTGCGGGGCTGTTGCTTTCAACATGAAGTCTATCTTATTAACCGAACGTTCCTCAAAACCCCTTAAAGTAAAATGAAACCTGTTTAGAGAAAACGGGCGTATTCGGGCGATATATTGGAAGCTATCATTCGCCAGGGCTCATTCTTATGACATCTCACCATCATAAATACCCACTTTTGCCGTCAGCGTGCGTACGTAGGCGGCAACACTTCTCGCTGGCTTCAGTATCGTTGTACTGGCGAGGAAAAAGGGGATGAATAATATAAAGGCATTTTTAACCAAATATAGCCGCTAAGGATTTTTTTTCTCGAATCTATGAATTTTTCAAAAGTAAGCCAGGAAATTAAATCCCGACACTTTAATGACTCTCTTAGAGTGGCATTTCGGGAGTTTGTGAACTTACAGAATATTGAAAAGCGTGACTTTGACTGCTGGCACTGCGTCAGTGCCAGCAAAAAACGTATTGGTCAACCTCTTATTTGGCGCCGCATATTGCAAATGTAGGTGTTCAAAGCAGAATGAGACAGATACCGCGCATTCGTTTACACGAAAGACAATACAACTTAGACGTTTAACGCTTTGCCAAACTTTGTGCCAGTCTTTCAGTGCCGAAAGTTCGCGCAGTGTTAGGACTGAGTTAGAGGCGTTATCCCAATTACTCCTAAGTAAGCGCCCTATATATATATATATATATATATATATATATATATATATATATGAAGGGAAGAAGGCCACAGTCGGCGTGGCTAAGGAAAGCATTCGGCATTGTACCTTGTCTTTTTTTTTTTAATTTTTACTTTGGAAGTCACATAAATTAGTAATGTAATCTCTCTAAGGGAAAGATAATTGAACACAAAGTAGAAGGAAAAACAACGTGCCAATGATATATATATATATATATATATATATATATATATATATATATATATATATATATTACTGCTTGCTGATTCCATTCCATTATTTATCACAAAGTTCCCTCAAGCTGCTTTTGTTCTGACAAAATGAGTACTTAATGGTAAAAATCGTCAATATCGAGGTCTCGCAAGTCAGCTTTCTCTCCCTCGCGTCCTGCTGTAGGGGATTTCAAGAATCAGTATCCGCACTATACCATATGGGGGCTAAGCTCGTAGGAAATAAATATAGCGATATATCGAAACATTCTTTGAGTTCAGATGAACGGTGTAAGGTAATATTATCGTTGCCTTATCGCTCACGTGCCACCATGGTACAGGTCAGATAATTCTCTTGTCTACTTATCACCGTACTGTTTGTTTACAGGTACACCCAGATAACGTATAACGATAGGAAAATGGCAATTGTTCCATCTGTCCGAAAATGCACCCAGAGCCTTGTTTTATATACTTTTCTGGTTTGCCGCATCTTTGTGTTTTCATAACTGATTTCTACCATGTCTACTATGCAAGTGCTGCCGGTCCACTGAAGTATTCGAAAACGCGTCCGTGTGCTGTGCGATGTCAGCGCACGTTAAAGATCCCCAGGTGGTCGAAATTACTCCGTAGCCCTCCACTACGGCTCCCCTTTCTCTCTATCCACTTTCACTCCCACCTTCATCCCTTCCCTTACGGTGCGGTTCAGGTGTCCACAGAGCAAGTGCGACAGATACTGCGCCTTTCCCTTCCTATGAACCAACCAACCAACCAAGCCACGCGGCCTAATATTGCGAGAACTTTCCTACCAGGACGGAAGGTGTTCAGTTGAAATAAAACGTTCATCACGAAAGTAGTTCAAAATATTATGCCAATCTGCTGCTCCATTTGTTCACATAACTGCACGAAAACAAGATGTTTGTGCATTTCTGTCCCCGCCGGTGTGGTGCAGGGGTAAGACGCTCGACTACTGTGCCGGAGTACCCGGGCTCGAACCCGACCGCAGCGGCTGCGTTTCGATGGAGGCGAAACGAAGAGGCGTCCGTGTGCTGTGCGATGTCAGTGCACATTAAATATCCCCGGGTGGTCGAAATTACTCCGTAGCCCTCCACTGCAGCTCCTCCTTTTCTCTTTCCACTTTAACTCCCAGCTTCCTCCCTTCCCTTACGGCGTGGTTCAGATGTCGACAGGAACAAGTGTGACAGATACTGCGCCTTTTCCTTCTTGTGAACCAATTATTATTATTATTAATTTTTTTTTGCGCATTTCTATTTTGAACGTTTCCTACGGGAGCTCAACGCGAGTATATTTACCAGGGCGCTCGAATACTGTGGCCTAGGCTGAGGGGAGGATCGAATCCCGGCCGCGGCGGCTTCTTTTCGATAGAGGCGAAAAACTAGGCGCCCGCCTACTGCGCAACGTCAGTGCACGTTAAAGAACCTTAGGTGTTGAAATTTTCGGAGTCCTCCACTACGGCGTGTTCCATAGGCTTTGGGACGTTACACCCCATAAAACCAAACCATAGATATATAACATCGGTATTCGTGTACCGTATTCACACCACTGTAAGCCCGTACCCCCCCCCCCCGCCCCCCCTCCTTTTTTTTTTTTTTCGCGATCGCGATGACGAAAGTGAAGAGGTACGTAGACGCGAAAACTCTAAAATGAAAGCCAGCTATGTCTCGCGCAGACGGGCGCAGGAAATGACAATTTGGCAAGAAAACGTGGAAAACATCTTCAGCAAACGCGATTACATTTCACTTAAACGTCAATTTGTAGGAACACCTGTACAAACTCGTTCCGGCTTCTGTTACGGCTCTCAAATAGCTCACACTAAACCAAGCAATGCGCGCCTGCAATATCCGCGAAACCTTCCGAACGCCACCAATACCAGCCGTACGTGACAACACTCTGGTAGTGTTATCGGGGAAGCTTTCGGCCGGTTTTCGGTGTTTTATGTCGCCATCTGTCACGTAGTTTCTGAATAAAAAAACGCGTGAAGCCGGAGATCACGCCGCAAAGGCCGCGCATCCTTTTCACTCTGACAGCTCCGCGGTGCAACGAAAGAGTCAGTAAGTGCGCTTGGCGGCCTGGAATACGAGCGATTCGGTGCAAAAAAAAAAAAAAAAAAAGAAACCACGAAAAGCAAAAAGAGGGGCTTACACTCACACGTGAACATTTTTTTTTTAAATGTCTTTGCGAGAGTCGGGGGCACTTAAAGTTAGGGGGGGGGGGGGGGGTTTAGATTCGCGAAAATGCGGTATATATACCTAAGAGCGTAAAGAAAAGCGGCTGTTAGGAAAGGCAGCGAAGTTTATGCTCTATTTTTCCGATGGTAATAGGGAAACGCTCAAAGAGGATGTGCGACGACCAAGCTAAGTTAAAATCGATGATTTCAAACTTGGGATTTTGAAAAATGTAAATATCGTCAATATAGACAAGGATTTGGCTCCTTCCAACAAAATTATTCATCCTCCCTGCACATCAGCTAAGTGCAGGGAGAGAGGAAGAAGTAGTTTTCGTGCAGAAAAAAATATCTCACAGTGAATCTGCTAGACCGTTTCACCCGTGCAGATTAGGTTGCGCTTAGGAGGATCCGGGTCGGTGTCGCCCTTACACCAGCTGTCACTAGGACGTGGTAACACTTCCAACACTTATATCCTCGCCCAGGATGCCCGATCTGTAAAAATGAAGATGTCGAGGCCGACATCCACCACTTGCTGTTTGACTACCCAGCACTCAAACCAACACGAATCCGGCACCTGAGCATAGCTGGCCTTTCAGCAACCAATCCTGCCTCCTACGTCACTTGGACGCAGGAACCTCATCATCGCTCACTTCGGGACTTCATAAAATCAGCCAACCTTTTTCCATTCATTTAATCATTTATTCATCCTTCATCTCATAACCTACTGATGCCCTGAGGCAATAAATATCGACTAAAAGAAAAATCTGCTAGACAAAAGCCTGCTGCTAAATGAAAGACGAAAGATTATATATACTAAACGCCCCCGTGCCGGAAGTGTGGCAAAATGATAACTTCGTGCAAATCCGAAGAAAATAAATTTCTGTGGCTTATAAGACTTTCATACCGGTTAGCTTACCGTGGCGGCTATACTTTTCGTGCTATATGCAATTAGCAATTAGCACCGTTGAAATAGGGACAGCGCATGTCCATCGTGTAATGAGAGTAGTCTGAGGGCCAATGACTGGTCCGTGTCAAGAACCTGATCGGTGAAAGAGATGCGACTCTCCAGCATGAGCGCACAATCATTTGTCCAATAACGTTATGTACATTCTATGGGGCAGGGTGCAGAAGGAACCATGACTTACGATTTCCATAACCGCAAATGAGGCGGGCAATAGACAGCTTTCTAGAGTAATGAATATTTGAGTAATTTTTGACATCTGATACTACATAAGCGCAATCGATTAGTTGCCGAGAGAATATGCTTGCGAAATTCGCGATTGCCTGGTGCTATAATGTTGAGTGTTATTTAGAGAACGAATAATTAACGGGTTTGTGCTGTATATGTTTAATGTTGACGCATAAAGTGGAATCAGGTGTTCACGATACCCTAAAATGATATAGCTGTAGTGGCGAAGGAGATAAGCGAAGCTTTAGAAGCAATACAAAGGGTCAAACGGCATTGGAGGATCTATAACTTCAGCTCAGTTGAAGGACAGTAGAGATATTGTTATTGAAGCTAGTCAGCAACAGGGGGTAGTCGTTGGATGTACAGTCTTTGTTAAATGTTTGAAGGCCGAAGGGTTCTGCTGAGATGCCTGCAGTGGCGCTCCTCTTGCATTCATGGAAGACTTAACCGTTGAAGAGGGTACACAGACAAAACATCCCATTGCATTCGGGATACTTGGAACACTGGGAATGCACTGCGAGCCACTAGGCGTAGCTTAGAATCAAACCGTCTGGGCTGTAAACTTTCTACAAAGACTGCTTATAATAAGGATGTATTGTACTATCACCCTGGAAGCTACAAGGCGAATAACGGCACACAAACACCGCGCAACAAGCGGAAATGTACTGGAAAAATTTGTCGCCTTGTAACGGCAATGACTCGTGCCCTCAAGGGGGCCGGAAGCTTGGAAGAATGATAAAATTGTGTTAATTTCTAAGAAAGGAAATGCCATGACCTAAAAAAAGCGAAAGAATATTTGTTAGCTTACTGTCTGTCCCTTAACGGGATGACTAATACAGTAAAAAGTACTAAAATGTTTAAGAGAGAGAGGTAAGATGCTTCTTATAAAAAATGCTCTACAATAAACCACATTCCCGACATCAATCAAGATGCGGTCAGAAATGGCCCCTTCATAACAATTTCTTAAATGTGGCTTTCATAGCGTACGAGAAACTGTTTGGTTCAGTAGAAACGTCCGCAGTTATGAAATGACTCATTATAAATTACATGTAAATGGGTTAAAAGATATACTTATAGGCGCTGCGTAGCGACTGTAATCCCCAAACAAAAAAGGGGTATAATAGTGATGAGAAAGATCTTTATGCAACGGGACACAGTCTCTATGCTGTTCATAGCGTTTGTGGAACAGGTTTATATATGGCGCCAGAGAGCTGAAAAAAAAAATTATTCAAAAAAATTAGAAGGGTTAAGTGCTGCTGAACCAGATATGGACTGTAAACATTAGCTGCGGGTGACCGAGCGTTCTTTTTCTTCTTCTTTTCCTTCTTTTTCCTTCTTCGTTTCTTCTTTTTCTTCTTCTTTCTTCTTTTCATTCTTCGTTTCTTCTTTTTCTTTCTTATTCTTTTCCTCCTTCTCCCTTCTTCGTTTCTTCTTTTTCTTTTTCTTTGTTCTTCCTTCTCTTCTTCTTCCTTCGTTTCTTCTTTTTCTTTTTCTTTTCCTTCTTCTCCCTTCTTCGTTTCTTCTTTTTCTTTTTCTTTGTTCTTCCTTCCCTTCTTCTTCCTTCTTCGTTTCTTCTTCTTCTTTCTTATTCTTTTCCTTCTTCTCCCTTCTTCTTTTCTTCTTTTTCTTTTTCTTTGTTCTTCCTTCCCTTCTTCTTCCTTCTTCGTTTCTTCTTTTTCTTTGTTCTTCCTTCCCTTCTTCTTCCTTCTTCGTTTCTTCTTTTTCTTTGTTCTTCCTTCCCTTCTTCTTCCTTCTTCGTTTCTTCTTTTTCTTTGTTCTTCCTTCCCTTCTTCTTCCTTCTTCGTTTCTTCTTTTTCTTTGTTTTTCCTTCCCTTCTTCTTCCTTCTTCGTTTCTTCTTTTTCTTTGTTCTTCCTTCCCTTCTTCTTCCTTCTTCGCTTCTTCTTTTTCTTTGTTCTTCCTTCCCTTCTTCTTCCTTCTTCGTTTCTTCTTTTTCTTTCTTATTTTTTTCCTTCTCCCTTCTTCGTTTCTTCTTTTTCTTTTTCTTTGTTCTTCCTTCCCTTCTTCTTCCTTCGTTTCTTCTTTTTCTTTCTTATTCTTTTCCTTCTTCTCCCTTCTTCGTTTCTTCTTTTTCTTTTTCTTTGTTCTTTCTTCCCTTCTTCTTCCTTCTTCGTTTCTTCTTTTTCTTTGTTCTTCCTTCCCTTCTTCTCCCTTCTTCGTTTCTTCTTTTTCTTTTTCTTTGTTCTTTCTTCCCTTCTTCTTCCTTCTTCGTTTCTTCTTTTTCTTTCTTATTCTTTTCCTTCTTCTCCCTTCTTCGTTTCTTCTTTTTCTTTGTTCTTCCTTCCCTTCTTCGTTTCTTCTTTTTCTTTTCCTTCTTCTTCCGTCTTCGTTTCTTCTTTTTCTTTTTCTTTGTTCTTTCTTCCCTTCTTCTTCCTTCTTCGTTTCTTCTTTTTCTTTGTTCTTCCTTCCCTTCTTCTTCCTTCTTCGTTTCTTCTTTTTCTTTCTTATTTTTTCCTTCTTCTCCCTTCTTCGTTTCTTCTTTTTCTTTTTCTTTGTTCTTCCTTCCCTTCTTCTTCCTTCGTTTCTTCTTTTTCTTTCTTATTCTTTTCCTTCTTCTCCCTTCTTCGTTTCTTCTTTTTCTTTCTTATTCTTTTTCTTCTTCTCCCTTCTCCGTTTCTTCTTTTTCTTTGTTCTTCCTTCCCTTCTTCGTTTCTTCTTTTTCTTTCTTTTTCTTTTCCTTCTTCTTCCGTCTTCGTTTCTTCTTTTTCTTTTTCTTTGTTCTTCCTTCCCTTCTTCTTCCTTCGTTTCTTCTTTTTCTTTCTTATTCTTTTCCTTCTTCTCCCTTCTTCGTTTCTTCTTTTTCTTTTTCTTTGTTCTTTCTTCCCTTCTTCTTCCTTCTTCGTTTCTTCTTTTTCTTTCTTATTCTTTTCCTTCTTCTCCCTTCTTCGTTTCTTCTTTTTCTTTGTTCTTCCTTCCCTTCTTCGTTTCTTCTTTTTCTTTTCCTTCTTCTTCCGTCTTCGTTTCTTCTTTTTCTTTTTCTTTGTTCTTCCTTCCCTTCTTCTTCCTTCGTTTCTTCTTTTTCTTTCTTATTCTTTTCCTTCTTCTCCCTTCTTCGTTTCTTCTTTTTCTTTGTTCTTCCTTCCCTTCTTCGTTTCTTCTTTTTCTTTCTTTTTCTTTTCCTTCTTCTTCCGTCTTCGTTTCTTCTTTTTCTTTGTTCTTCCTTCCCTTCTTCTTCCTTCGTTTCTTCTTTTTCTTTCTTATTCTTTTTCTTCTTCTCCCTTCTTCGTTTCTTCTTTTTCTTTGTTCTTGCTTCCCTTCTTCGTTTCTTCTTTTTCTTTTCCTTCTTCCGTCTTCGTTTCTTCTTTTTATTTTTCTTTGTTCTTCCTTCCCTTCTTCCTTCGTTTCTTCTTTTTCTTTCTTATTCTTTTCCTTCTTCTCCCTTCTTCGTTTCTTCTTTTTCTTTTTCTTTGTTCTTTCTTCCCTTCTTCTTCCTTCTGCGTTTCTTCTTTTTCTTTCTTATTCTTTTCCTTCTTCTCCCTTCTTCGTTTCTTCTTTTTCTTTTCCTTCTTCTTCCATCTTCGTTTCTTCTTTTTCTTTTTCTTTGTTTTTCCTTCCCTTCTTCTTCCTTCTTCGTTTCTTCTTTTTCTTTCTTCTTTTCCTTCTTCTTCTCCTTCGTTTTATTTTTCTTCTTCTCCTTCCTTTGTTTTTCCTCTTTTTCTTCTTTTAGGCGCAGCGCCGGCTCGGGGACCAAGGACACGGCACACTGCGACAAGCGGTTAGACTTGGCGTAGTATTGCTTTCGCAATAAAACAAAGCATATGTAGCCAGCAGTTGGCTCAATTTTTCTAAACTGCAGGGCAGAAAAAGAAAAAAAAACAGAAAGGCAGGGCTATAAATGTGCACAAAACTAAACTAATGCTTCAATGTTTTATAGTCTTGAAAAAAAGTAGCAGCTTACGGCAGGCAGCGAGATATCGCAATTGTTCACAAATTACACCTATTAAAGCCAGGTTATGACCGTAAGCTTGTGCCATGAGACTAGAATAAAGGGCGAAATATGACGACAGGTTTCTCTGGACCGGTTATACCAACAGTTGCTGGAAGCGCAGTGCAAAAGCAAAAGCAAAGAAGTCCGACCACTCATATCTATAAAACCGGTGGTAGTGCCACCTGCGCACCGTATGTCGCACAATATGAAGATGTGAGGCAGGCACCATAAACATTTGGAGTTTTCTGGGGCAACATGCTATCTAGGCTTTGCCGTCGCATTTCTGGTGATTTCGACGAGGTCTGTAAAAAGAGACATGACATCGCTTATGTCAATGAGCGCCACATGAGCGGTGCACAGCATACCCCTTGCGGGACTTCACACGTTGGCCAAATTGATCACTGCATTAATTACCGGCTAAAGGAGCATGCAAAGAAAATGAAGAAAATAACGACAAAAACTCGAACATTGCTCTCCATTCTACTTCGTGCACGGTTAGCGAACACTTAGATTCTGGACAGGAACGTCAGTGTAAAGGCTCGGCTTCTTCTGCAGGCCTTTCATATAAAATCTTTCTGGTCGCTGATGCAGTCGCATTTTATTATAGGCTTATGATGCTGAATATGTTTTTGAGATTTATTTCGTGCCATAATCAAATCGCGGTGGCTCCATGTGTGCCTGCACTGTCTGACACCTTACCGCATGGTTTTTGTAAATTTATATCTTTTATTTCAAACCACAGCAATACAATTGCTAGGAGAGCTTGTGAATTGTCGTATATGCCTCCTTTCTTTGTGCCTGTCAAAGAATTCGCGCTAATTTGTTTATAATGTGCAGAACCAACAGTCCCGACAGCAAAACCTTCGGGCAGTATAATGCAGTGGAGTGGTGGAATGACATTTTCTATCTGTTCACAAATAATGTGTAGTAGTTGACCATTGTTACTAAAGAGGAAAGTATAAGGGGCGATTTTTTTAACATTTCAGTTGTTATTTAAAAAAAAAAAGAAATTGAAGATACATTGTCGACGTCCTCGCATGTGCTATTTGAGGCAACGAGTACGTGATTTGCACAATAGAGCTTAATAATTAGCCCTTCATCTAGCTGAAATAGGGAACCAACTTTTTATCTTCAATTTTAGAGACCACGATTATATTAAGAAATTTAATGCCATTAGGATCAGAAGTGAGCCCAGTATTAATTATTTCCCAGCGGCAATAGGCTTCAAAATACGAACTGTCAAAAATACGCATTTGAAAGCGCATTTGATGGCTTTCTCACATTGTGTGCTTACAAAAAGGCGTTGCTTGCATTTTGAAGCACAAAACACCAGCGCTGGTTTTGATCACATTGAAGTCAACTTCATCTTGCCGTCGAATTTATTCTCGACGTTGTTATTGTATTCTATTATTACTCGTGTTAGACTCGATAACACACCTTACTGAGAACTGCCTTTGTATCATCAATCAATGCTTGTTTTGTCCGCGGCCCCCCATCTTCTATACGTGATCAGAGTTGTAAGTAGTGTGACTGTTAGACGGCCCTTTTGACGCAGTGCCATCGTCGGCTGGTTGCAAGGAGATGAAGCGCCAATTCGGGAAGCGCTGGGATTATAGGTTGAAAAGATGTGCTGGCGGGTAATTGCGAGTCCGACCCGCGGGTCGCACAACGACCACCATCATCTTCTCGCGACGCTTTGGCACGGAACCACCTAGGTGTTAATTGCGTTGAGGCTGTTAATGACGGCTAAGCCTGTTCTGATACCAACGGAACGAACCGCTTCGCGAGCCAGGATAAGTCGACGCCAACTTGTTTGTGACACTGTGTTGGGCCGTGCATTTTTCTGTTATGTCCAAGAACCTGGTGCTGCGAAGATGCAGCTGGTTAGTAAAAAGAAAACATCGATTGCAACGGGAATGCTATCGTTGAGGAGGATAAATTGTGTTTGCCGCACAGTGCTATAAGCTAACCAGTTCTCAAGGGTGCATGTAGCAGTAGGCGCAATTTTCATAAGGTGATGGTGGCATGCAGAGAATGCGCGATGCAATAAGCACTCGGAAAGATACTCTGTGTTACGTGAATGCTTCCTTCATGAGGCCTTGAACAGAGCTGCCAAATTGCTTTCTTTGCAGTGTGCGCGCATTGGTGGTATAAACGCTACTCTATACAGGTGCAGTTTAACGAGAAGTGATTCAGGTTTTATGACCTGGATGTTAAATCCATTCTGGGCTGCTACATGAATTCTGTGTTGTAATTCAGGGTTGCAGTAGAAACAGACGCGACTTGATGATTTCCCTCTACAGGAGAGTGAATGTATAGCCGCGTTGTGCGTGCGTGTTTACGTTTGTCTGCTTGTGACAAACCCCTAAAAAGCGCAGCTTAGTTCCGATTATATCATTATACCATAATGGTAGTCGCGGAAATGTGGAGGACTTTATAGCAGCAGTCTTGCCGTCACCGCTGTGATTTTTGTTTTCAGAACCTTTTTTTGAACATACGTTTTTCGTTTTAGTTACAAAATAAGTGGTTTTGTTTTCATGTTTTAATGTTCCTATCGCCATTTAAGTTTTTAGGTGACTGAAGCTTTGTGAAATATGCTTTTGGTTTACTGTCATTTGAGCGTGAATTATGCCTTGGAGATTGTGTGTGCCGAATATATATTTTAATTCAATACCTAAACCCCAATTCCAAACGTGAAGCCGTGAGGCACGCGACTTTTGATAAAGTCTTGCTGAAATATGCATACATTTTCTGACATTTGCATTCCCGGAAGTGGCTTATATCGTTCTGCTTTTTGGCTAAGAATTTTTCTCTTTGTATCCATATTTTCTGCATTCACATAAAACATTACTCGTTTTTTCTTTTCTTCTTAAATTTTTATACACAATTGGTTTTATTGTTATTTATGTGTTAATTATTCCCGGCAGAGAGTTTGTGTCAAATCCGTTAAACGCTTAAGTAGGCGTTTGACACATCACGCTTTGAGGTGCGTGGCTTTATTGGCGCAAGAATGCTTACTGCCTGGCTGTACTGGGTCTTACAGACCTCCGAATGCCGATAACATTTCTGCTTCTCCTGGAAGGAAATGAAAGGTTTTTGATAGGCATGCAAGAAAAGCTATATAATTTTTGTCACGTACATTAGTAGAATGTCACATATGTGCAGCGTTTGTCATGGCTCGGTTATAGCCTCAATATGCATCTCCGCGATTGTGGATATGCAAGGGGAAGGCTCAAACCGAAGCTAGTGTACCGGAGGCTTTTCGTGTACCGTGCTACCGTTTGCTTTTACCGTAGTGAGCAAGCATTTATTGGTCCTAAAGCCGCGGGCATATGCT
The DNA here is from genome assembly GCF_055883805.1 of Amblyomma maculatum. Classification (NCBI taxonomy): domain Eukaryota; kingdom Metazoa; phylum Arthropoda; class Arachnida; order Ixodida; family Ixodidae; genus Amblyomma; species Amblyomma maculatum. The sequence goes on along the minus strand of NC_139354.1, from coordinate 94,667,651 downwards.
GAGCTTGCCTGTAGCTGGTGGGCACCTAGCGCCATCTGGCCCCCTCGAGACGAGCTGCTACTCATGGGGACCAATAAAACGTGTGCGCCCTGATGGAGGGCGGTCTCAGGGTACTCTGCTAACGTAAACGCTAACACGATGTAAGGTGTACTAAGGGATATAATGACGCTATCACATCATGCCCTCATAGACATGGCTAAAGTGTCCCTCGATTTAGTTTTTTTTTTTTTGCATTGTTAGTTGGCGTGCGAAAGTAGAAAATACACAGTCGCGTTCTCTTGAATACCACGTCAGACTGCTGTCGGAATTACAATAATGTGGGATAATGTGGCGTCAACGTACGCCTTTTTTTATCAGTGATTCAGTGGTTTCGACATTCTGCTGCTCAGCACGGGAGCGAAAACCGAATCTGCGCTGCGGCAGCTGCCTTTCATCATCATCATCATCACCCTGACTATAACCACTGCAGGGTGAAGGCTTCTTCCATATTTCTCCGCTTAACCCGGTTCTGTGCTAGCTGCATCCACTTGACCCCTGCGAACTTCTTAATCTCATCCGCCCACCTAACTTTCTGCCGCCCCCTGCTACGCTTTCCTTCCCTTGGAATCCAGTTTGTTACCCTAAGCGACCATCGGTTATCCTTTCTTCGCACCACGTGTCCAGCACATGCCCATTTCTTCTTGATTTCCACTAGAATGTCAGTAACTTGAGTTATTTCTCTGACCCGCTCTGCACGCTTCCTATCCCTTAACATTATCCCTATCATTTTTCTTTCCATAGCCCTTTGCGTTGTCCTCAACTTAAGTAGAAGGCTTTTTATTAGCCTCCAATGTTTTGGCCCTATGGATGGACACTCTTGACAAAATAAAATCCGTCTTTATCGCTAAATTAACATGTCGCAACTGCAAATTTAAAAAGAGCTTTTATATAGCTCGAAACCATAAGAAAAAGAAGCACAGTCGTCACAATCTCCGGTCGTTTTCGCTAGCAAACTGGGTGGTATCTTTGAGGCTAGGGCGCACCTTGATTCACCTCAAATGCTGGTAACGAAGTCCTTTCCTGTCTTGATATCAGGAATTTATGTCAAAAGGAAGGAAAATTTTAAAATATAATTTTTTTTTATGAAAAACAAATGCCTTCTGGTGGCGGACAAGCTTCAACGTACTGAAAAAATGCGATACAATGAATTTATTTAACTGTATGTGGCGCAGAATGTGGGATGGAGTTCTCCGCAGTGTTCCCCCAGAAGCTTCTTACCACTGCCACCGTAGCCTTATGGTGTATTTCGGAAGCTCCCGGGTAAGCCTTTGCAGTTCGTCGAGGCTGCATTGTTCTGGTTCATGCCCATTTATGCCTTTTCCCATTCTTACTAGCTGACATGCACCATCTATCTATACAGTCGCTTATCTATGCAATAGAGGCGCATGAGGACATACGTGGTGCTTATTGTTATCCATGCGTAAAATCGCTGTGAGGTTGTGATAAAGGACAAAAGCGTACGAAAGGCGAAAGAGAAGACTTAGATGTATGACGGATATCTGCCCAAAAAACTGTTCTAGAAAGGCGAATACGCATTCGATACAGGCGAAACGAAGTGGTGTCCGTGTGCTGTGCGATGTCAGCGCACGTTCCCAAATGGTCGAAATTACTCCGTAGCCCTCCACTGCGGCTCCCCTTTCTCTCTATCCACTTTTACTCCCACCTTCCTCCTTTCCCTTACGGCGCGGTTCAGGTGTCCACAGAGCAAGTGTGACTAATACTGCCCCTTTTCCCTTCCTGTGAACCAATTATTATTATTATTATTATTATTATTATTATTATTATTATTATTATTATTATTATTATTATTATTATTATTATTATTATTATTATTATTATTATTGGCAAGAAGCTGTCTCCATGCCCGGCTGAAGCTTGCCACCATTATTTGTTACACGAGCATTAAGGGGGCCTAGAACGCAATATAATATTAATTTAATCCAGAGGAGGTCAGGTGGGAGAATGTCGCTGAGGAATGCGTGTTTGAACGGCAGGGTGGTAAGGTCGTTCAAGTTCCTCACAGTTGAGCCAACAACCCACCGACGCCTGCAGGCCGGAACGCCGTAAGCGGCTGGTCGAAAGACGGGCCTTGGTCACCGGTTGTGGAGGTCACTGGCAAGGGGTGGCTGCGGCTACATTTATTGCAGGATGTCTGGAAGATCGGCAGAGGCAGCGTCCGGCCGAATCGGCGTTCTGAAGTCACAGGTCGTTCTGAAGCGCTTCGGCACATGGCCGGTGTTGGCATTGCGAGTCACTACACAATCAATCAATCAATCAATCAATCAATCAATCAATCAATCAATCAATCAATCAATCAATCAATCAATCAATCAATCAATCAATCAATCAATCAATCAGTCAATCAATCAATCAATCAATCTTTTATTGTCATCATGCACAGCAATATTTAGTAAACAATGCTTGGACCTCTGGCCAGGGGCTACGCGTCCAAGCATTGCTACCAATTGATGCTCATTGTTATTAGCGGTCGCTTAGAGCACAGTAGAACCGACCTCCAGCACTGAATACTTGAGTGTCCGCTGATACCTCACGAGTGGAGCGAAGCGCTAAGTTCACGTTTGAAGTGACGACGAACAACACATAACATTTTGCTGTCTGGCCATGCTGGAATTCAGCAAGTGAAAGACGAAGTGTCTGGGCCAGCCTGACAAAGATAACGCACAGTGTGTAGAGTTAAGCGGTACCCAACGAACCTGGACTAGTGTTACACACTACTGCGTGGTTTTCCATCCGTAACAATATAAATGCCTGACGCAGTTTCAGCTATACCCCTCATCTTGGTGAAAAGATATAGATGCGCCAGACAATTTCATTTCGTTGGTCGATCGCAACCGCTCTTTTTTATTGCGTTTGGTATGCATTGGTTCTCGCCTTTATATTAATTATTAACCAACCATTAGTTTTAATCGTTATCACGTTAACTCCACCTTCAACACGCGCGTGGTTCCAACATCGTCATTTTGTTGGTTGGAGTCCCGTAGCACGTTTGTGCCTAGGTTTTCTTGCGCTGACATGACTGAACGAACTGCTTTTACTGTGGTGCTGAGAACACTGTAGTGGATGTACCCAGGCTAAGGTTATTTGGTGTTCTTGGTCGTTCACCTAAATATTTCTTCACAATTGTTGTTTCTTTGCACTCTTTAATAATAGAACGGGCGCAGAGGTGGCACACCGAGATAACTTTGATACAGCCGTACTTGTCGATCTGAGGAAGTCTTTTGTAGCGTCTGTATATCCGTACATCGTCTTCGAAAAGGTTTTGGCTGTACAGCCATGGGTGCTTTTGCCAATTTAGTCTCCAATGACGTTTTGCAATATTATGCTAATATATTGCCAATACTGAACTCCGCACCGACGCAAGTGGCCACGGCATTGGAGCTATACTTGCCCAGCAACAACACGGCCACACAAGGGTGATTGCGTATGCCAGCCGCCTCTTATCTACGTCCGAACAAAATTACTCTATCACAGAGCGAGAGTGCCTGGCACTTGTTTGGGCTATTACAAAATTCCGCCCTTATTTGTTTGGCCGGCACTTTACTGTTATAACAGACCATCATGCCTTGTGTTGGCTTTCCTCCCTCAAAGATCCTACAGGCCGTTTGGGGCGCTGGGCGCTTCGACTACAAGAGTATACATTTTCCGTCGTGTACAAGTCCGGCCGGCTTCACCAAGATGCAGACTGCTTGTCCCGTCATCCCGTCGACTCCCCTAGCCCTACCGACTCTGACGATGACGCATGTGTCTTGTCTGTGTCGGCCTTTTCTAACATTGCCGACGAACAACACTTAGATCCTTTGCTCCATTCCATTATCCTCCGTCTGACCTGCGACCGACCTGATCCATCTCTTGCCTTATATGTACTCCACGAGAACACCCTATACCGACGCAATATGCGACCAGACGGCGCAGACCTTTTGCTCGTCGTTCCTCAACATCTGCGTTCCACCATCCTTGACCAGTTTCATGATGCTCCAACAGCTGGCCACCTGGGTGTCTCTCGCACATACGACAGCCTGCGCCGACGCTTCTACTGGCCGGGGCTCTATCGCTCCGTCCAACAATACATTGCCGCATGTGAATTGTGTCAGCGTCGAAAGAAACCCACAATTTTGCCTTCAGGCTATTTGCAGCCGATCCCCATACCCACTGACCCGTTTTCCCGTGTAGGTGCTGACCTTCTTGGGCCCTTTCCAGTTTCAGCCTCAGGGAACAAATGGATCGCCGTCGCCACCGATTATGCTACGCGGTATGCTATTACCAGAGCCATCCCGACCAGCTGCGCCACAGACGTCGCTGACTTCCTCCTAGAAAACGTGATTCTACATCATGGTGCCCCTCGTGAACTACTAACTGACCGTGGCCGCTGCTTTCTGTCGCGAGTGGTTGACGAAATTCTCCGTTCGTGCTCCGTCCGTCACAAATTCACCACAGTCTATCACCCCCAGACCAACGGCCTCACGGAACGCCTAAACCGTACCCTCACAGACATGCTGTCCATGTATGTGTCTGACGACCACCGGGATTGGGACGTTCATTTACCCTTTGTGACATTCGCCTACAATTCATCAGTCCATTCTACCGCTGGATACTCCCCATTTTATCTGTTATTTGGCCGACACCCGTTACTGCCCTTCGACACCTCACTACCCGCGGCAGACGCCACCAGTACTTACGCCAGTGATGCCGTAGCCCGCGCTCATGATGCCCGCCGGATAGCTCATGCCAGGCTCTCTGCATCCCAAGACTCTCAAAAGTTCCGGTACGACAGTCGCCACCGTAATGTCCACTACAGTCCTGGGTCACTCGTCTTGCTGTGGCTCCCGTGCCGTCGCGTGGGCTTGTGTGAAAAACTTTTGCCCCGGTACACAGGCCCTTACCGAGTTTTGCGGCCCGTGACAGACGTCACATACGAAGTTGAATCTGTGCCTCCGAAATCCTCGTCCAGAGCGCCATGCTCTGAAATAGTGCATGGGTCCCGCTTAAAGCCCTATTATGCACGTTCTGTTTCACAAACGTAGAACGCACCGGGACTGTGCTTTTCCCGAGGGGGGTAGTGTTACTGAGCGGTATTCGCTGGCCGTGCTGACGAAAAAGAAGTGAGACAGACCCCCAGAAGAAGAAGACGCAGACGAGTGCTGTGCTGTGCGAGTGCTGTGCTGTGAGCATCCTCAGTGGCGTGGACAACTGCCTTACTGTGAATATTTCCCGTAACAATATGCTATACATTATCAGCAATTCTTTTCGAAATCTCTCTTTAGTTGGCTAACGTTAACAGATTCTCTTACGATTGGGGCTTATACGCTTCGATATTGCGTAGTCGCAAGCAAGCACGCCCACCTCCATCTCGCTCCTCCGAGCCATGCCTCGAGAGTCGTTCGCCTTTCCGCACCTTTTCTCTGCGAGCGAGGCGTATACGCTGTGCGCGCATCGATGCGGCACAGATTCGGCATGACGCGAGCTTGCCCACTATCGCCGATGCATCAGTCAACACCCCGCTGGCAGCGTGAATCAAGCGCCCTTGAAACATCGGGCTGCAGCCTTCCGCCGCGCCTTTTGTTTGTTCGCGCTCTCTCGCAATCGCTTTCCAGTCGAACGATTTGAAGGCAGGTGGACCTGAAGCTGCTCCATGGTAGAAGTCTTTATTCTTCCTTCTCGTGCAGTGAGAAGTTTAAATTCCAGAATTCCAGAGCGCTAGTTTCAGAACTGAACCAGAAGATATAATCAAACCTTACTGAGGATTACCTATGGGTGTCTATTGACGTGAAGAGGTATTCTTAGTCGCCGAAAGGCCACCCTCTAGCTTACAAAGATCAATATATATTCAATGGATCTCGAAGTTTTGCGACTGATGGGGATGGAGCCCTACCAATGTGAGGAAGCGTATCCAGTTGCAAAGTAATGCGATGACACATGCTAGATTCTTGCATAGGAAATTAGCTGTGAACCTACATAACTTCGACATCCTCGCTTGTAGAGAGGCTCTTGAAGACCGGAAATCACATTTGGTTTAAAAAAAGTAATAATAATTTCCATTTGTATAACTTGGATCATCTCGCTAAAAACCTTCGTACGCACTTTTACTATGTACATTCTGGAACAAAATTAGTGTACAACACGCAGCTAATGGCATAACTGGAGAAAACTTCAAAGCTATCAAGCAACAGCTATATGGGATCGATACAATCACTGCGGTGCTTCATTCTATTCACATGCATGTGTTGCCGCTGTCGCTTTTGCTAGGTGGCGCTTCGATGCTGTTTTGCCTAGTTTTGGCGAGCTCCGTCATCGACTGCGTGTTATATACCACTTTTGCTCAGGACTGTACGTCGGGGTTATCAGTACTGGGCAACTGTGTGGCACTGCCGCAATGAAATAATTTTGCATAAATCTCTCTGAAGACATGGAATGCAAGACCTGCTAACGCATATAACTTCTGTGACCAGAAATTTAAGTAAAATACAATAAAAGTCCGGGAAATAAACGTATAGAGAAATTAATGACGCAATAGATGTTTCTCTTTGGTGTTCGAAACTGTTATCTTCCTTCAGAGCATTGCACAGCTCCGTGAGACAAGGTGTAAATGCTTCAAAGAAATGCGTATTGACGCATGGCAGTAATAGGGCAGCTAACAGCGAGCCATTTTCTTGGAGAGCGGAGGAAGTTTTCGATAAGAAATGAGATAGGATGAGCGCCTGTTTTAATAGCTGGAAGGTTTGCACTCTAAGAAGAAATATTTATCAGTATTTGCACTCAACGCAAGCTTCGTCACAAGCGCAGCGTTTTCCTGGTGCATTCTGATATCAGTGCTACGCACTAAACTGACGCAAGGGTGAGTGAACATAGCGAAATGTCCCTGCAATTTTTTATTGTCCACGAATAAAAAAATGGAATGACAGTCTGACGCAGTTTCGTTTTTAGATACTGTGGTTTTGAGCGCTTTGGTTTAGATATTCTAAAGTACCCATTGGGGCGTCGAGTAAAAAAATCTGTAGATCCTTGAGGTTTATGAGAGGCAACTTTGTAAAGGTAATCTTTGCATTCTATTCGGGAGATTTATGGGAAATCCGCAGGTTTCATCTTCATAATTGAAGATTTTTAAGCGAAAATAAAATTATTCGTAACTTTTAAGGCCTCGGGACAAATTAGCTGCAGATTAAAGCGGAATATAAAAATTAATGGAGGTAGCCTTCCCTTAACCACTGTTCGACTTCCTTGTTTATGCGCTAAGTAATATCGCAGAATAAATGTCACTTATTAAGAACCTACGCTTTTATTTGTGGCATAGAAAAGGTTGAAAGTTATTCTACCATTTGCTGCCAGAAAACAATACATTTTTTGCTAGTTTGCATGCTTATAGCGTGAAACAAAAAGGCTGTGCCGAGCTCTGTCACGTGGCTGCAGTTAACAAGAATTGAAGAAATAATCAAAATAAAAGAAAGCAAATAAATACTAAATATTTGCATAATAATAATAATAATAATAATAATAATAATAATAATAATAATAATAATAATAATAATAATAATAATAATAATAATAATAATAATAATAATAATTGCAGGAATTGCGAATCTGCGAAGAGATTTGGTGTTTGAAGTGACTTGTGTGTTCAAACATAATTGCGAGCTTCAGAAGCAAATTGCCGAAGGGTTGTAGAGAAAAGCTGGACAAGCATAACATGACTGAAAGTATATTTAATTTGTCGAACATCGAACGGAGGCTTCAGTCAGGGTAATCCTAGTAGCTACGTTCTGACGCGCAACAAGAATGCAATTGTGCGTATGCATTAAGCTGGTCATTTTTCTTCTCCTGTACGAATCGTGATCTCGTCGTGTACTTTTTTTCCGCCATGGCCCAGAGGCGGTGCTGCTGGCCATCTTATCGACATCAGCACGAAATTGCCTAGAGCGTGTTTTTCGACAGCAGGAATGGAGATGTCTCTAAGGGTGTACTGGCGAAATTGTTTTCTTTTAGAGCTATGCCCTCTTTACAGTTGTGTGTGTGTGTGAGCGAGTGAGTGTGTTTGAGTGTGTGTGTGTGAGTGAGTGTGTGTGAGTGTGTCTGTGAGTGAGTGAGTGTGTGTGTGTGAGTGTGTGTGTGAGTGTGTGTGTGTGTGTGCGTGTGTGTGAGTGTGAGTGAGTGTGTGTGTGTGTGGGTGTGTGTGAGTGAGTGTGTGTGTATAGGAACACCAAACTGGCAACCGTAGGTTCATCACCCTTGCGCTGTTGAAACAATAAGACAGTGCACTTGTATCATTTGAGCAGCATTGTGGTGCTGCGTGCCTCCTGATGGCTGGTTTATATTTCTGGCTATAAATCTTCTGTGCAATGACTTTCTTCGTGAACGCATAATTTTCGTTAAGTGCAGATGTTGTGCGTGCACTGTGACCTATGGCGCAGTGGAGTGATTCAGAGTAATCTCGACCACCTGTAGTTCTGCATTGTCGACCTTTGCGCGGAACACACACGACAGCATTTCTCAAATTTTCTATTATCTATAAATGTAGCCATTGCAGCCAGAAGTCGAGTCTACGACGTCATTCTCAACTGTCGAGCGCTGTAGCTGCATAGCGATATGGTAGCACTAAACAGACAAGACACACGACAAGACACACGACAAGACCGAACAACACGAGCGCTAACTTCTAACAAAATTTTTTTTTCCACACATGCAGCACAGCTGGTGCGCTATTGCGACGAGTACTTCATGTATGCTGCAGTGTGAGTGTTAAATCGTCACTATTGGTTCCACTGTGCTTGATTATGTTGTTACTTTTAATGACGCTAAAGTTGCAGCTGGTGAGCTGGTGTGTGCACTGTTCTTCCGCTGGTGTTCTGGTCCATGGAGTGTGAATCTTGTCCTCAGGAACACCCCGTAACAATGTTTTCACGATGGGTAATGTTAATTGATCTTGCCGTTATCTCAGACTATATATAGCCACCTTTGATTCTAAATACTACCACAGTACTTTTTGTCTAATTTATTCGCGACATGCCAGCGCAAAGAAGCATGTGCGCACCTTCATATGTCAAGACAGATTCATTATTTTGAACAGTAAAGAGGATACTGCTATGGCTTCAGCTGGTTGGCGAAATACCGGACGCATAATCGTACGCTGAATACAGTAACACTTTGTTGCACAAATGTTAAAGGAATGAACAGCGTGACTTGGCGTATACTGGTGTTAGTATATAAGCCAGTGTTTGGCTTCCGTTTGACATTTCTGAAAAAAGTACTACTATATGCAGCGTACAAAAGTGCATTGTATAAATTGGGTAGTTGAAAGCGGCGCTACTGTAGATGCTGCAGTCTTTGTCTCCGTGTCCTTGATGTTGCGAGAGAATGCGAAAGAGTGGGGCCAGATTGGACATTGGCTTCAGCAGAGATTAGAAACAGGAAGCTATACGTGCACGGGCCACTAGCAAGCGACCAGGCGGAACAGTTGGTAGCGAGTTGGCCTGTCATGGTCATGGATGCGATAAGAGGGAGAGATACTTTCCTGGGTGGTCCGTACGAACGTCATTGCGTATAAACATTGCCACGATTAATGACAATTGACCTAGGCACGCATATTTTTCTATGATTACTTGCATATGTCGCGTACTATATTAGCACAGGAGGAAATCAATGCAAAAATGTGTTATTAAGCGGAGAACGCAGTTCCGATTTCGAGCAGCCTGATTACATAACGTTAGTTGCGTTGCCGTGATGGACGCTTATGTGAATGATATACAGTAGCATATAAGGCTTTCGTTCCAGAGTCCTCACATGAGTCTGAGGGGCGTATCAGAATCGCACAGATCGCACATTGCAAACGCTTCCATGTTTAGAAGATCGGATATTCATCGAATACGATGAGACAAGGTTCACCGATACAGGAAAGTCTTAGTTTTTGTTGCTGTGCCAGGAAATCTCAAGCCGCGTGCTGTTATGTTCTCAGTGCATGTGTGATTAGCGCGTGCCGTGTTGTACTGAAGTGTATTTTTATTTCGCTATCACCAAAACAGCTTCCGAAGGGGGCGTTTGCTATGTCTGCCATTCGAAGTCTGTCCACAGACTACTAATCGCGGCGATAGATGGCGATTGAAAGAATTTAGCTAAGTGCCGGGGTTGTTCGTAGATATTCGATAAGAGTCTTTTTCGAATAAACAGTTTGAATATTTACGAGCACGGGCAATACGCAACATATTTTTGTTGCCACACTGCCTTTGATGCGCTTTATACTATGTTACTGGCTAATGCTGCCATTAAAAAAAAAAAAAAGAAATTCTAGAAGCTATATACTCAGTTTTCAAAGCTATTTGCTGCACAGCAAAAGGTAAGGGTGACCTTGCTCATTCAAGGTGACCCGCACCACGTGAGTGTGTTCGTACCACATCCTCATAGTGGTCGACAGCCGCTTTATAGCAAAAATCAGTTAGTACGCGACGTCCTTTATGTCTCAGGTTGCCGTTAGCTGCCACCAACATGCGAAAGGAAGTATAGTTCGTTTGTGTCTCCGCGTGGCATTGCGCGGGTATTGTCTCGAACTACAAAAGCCAGCTCGCAGCTATATACGACTTATACGGACGGAGAGCGCTGCTGCGCCAATGAGCGCGCGAGCGTTACCGCTATACATGCATGCTTACAGGAGTTAGCAAACTCCTTGCGCGTGTGCCCTCTATCCAGCCTTAGAGTACTAAGCAAATACGTCCAACGCAAGACTTTAAACTCTTCATTCGTCGTCATAATGACCAGATTGCTCCTCAAAGCCCTGCATTCTTGTTCTTCAGCCTCTTGTCTAGTGCGTTAGTGACTTCCTGGGCGAGACCTGGTAGGCGACCACAGTACTGAAAAAGCGCCTGTATAAGGTATAAGTTATTCTCTCTCTATACATAACAGATGCACTTCCACTTGACATTACTGTTTTATTGTTTTTTATGGTGATATCACGCTTTTACGGTGTAAGGATAGCTTTGGCCAGAGGACTTTGGCATAAGGTATGTTATTCGATATGAAAGGGTGGGGGAATCAGTGACTAATTTTCCAAGTATCTATCCCAAGATAAGCCCACATAAAAAAAAGCCGGCCAAGAGAAAGTATGCGCTCATTGCATCGTCGATATCAGCCGACGGCACTGGGGCCAGATGCGCTTTGTGCTGTCCCGAGTTTATACGCAGAATTGCGGATTTCCTCCGCTTAGCGTCCAGCCGTGTGCTTCCGTGTAGTGTTTGTTGTCAGAGCATTCTTAATTATTGAACAAAGTGCGACACGGCATCGTTACTGCGACGAAAACTATAATTATAGCGAAATGTAATCTGTATTAGGCAATTGTGTAAGGGATAGACAATAATTTCAAAACGGCAGTGATTAGCGACGGCTATCCTGCGTCATTTCCTTTCATATATTCTTCAATTCTGCATATGGCATGGTACTATATGCCTCGGCAGCAAAGTGTGAGCGCCATTTTTTTTTATAGTTATGCGGTGGTTGAGTAAAACGCGTCGAAAATGAGACTCTGCGCAATATGTCCAGTTGATGATGTGGCATTATCGCATGCATTGGTAGTGTTTGCTTTGTGGCGTTCAGCTGGCTGATGTGGGCGTGTAATGGTCGCTATGACGGTGTTGGCGCAGCATAGGTCGTGCTCGGAGAGGGCAGGAGTGCTGTGGTGAAATGGTTGTCACCTGTTCTCCTCAAAGGTGTTATTACTCTACAATGTTATTGCTTCAGCCACCGTCGAAACTGGAGATTCTAATGCTTGAAGCCTCTTAAAGACTTGCGCTAAACAAGGGTCGCAACTTCTCTATGACCTTGATGTTGTGGACTGTTATGAAAGCCGGTACATGTATAATCAGGGGGCAAGCGCTACACCAGCGTTGACACTATAGCAGCGTGACTGACACGCTGACACGGGGCTTGATTAATGCAAATGCTGCGAGTTGTGCCAAATTGAAAGGCGAGGGCTAACGTGAGGGAAACTTGGGCAGGGCGTTGTCATTCCTTGGTTGTCGATCGTAGACGCCTCTCAACCGACGTACCCAGAAATTCTGGACAAAATAATTTTCAACGCAGAGTTGTTTACGAATGGACGTTTTCGTACATCGTAATACTCGACAACAACAATCAGCAATACGGAAAGTTGAGCTAGTTGGTACATGATTGCAAATTACGAGCGCTGCGACGGAGAACAACAACGAGAGAGTAATGACAAGGACAGGCGCTACTATCAACTGAAAGTTTATTCGAAGAACACAGATTAAATACTCGCAGAAGACAACCAAAGGCACATGCGCTTCACAGATTTTTCCTAGGTATCCAAATATAAAATCTCACAATTTTGGATGCTTACAGATGGTGAGCTCACGCTCAATTTGGCCCTTCATTATAGAGACTGTCATTTGAATAAACCTAGCGGTCAAATGTGCCTAGTAGGAAAAAATGCCTACTGCTTTTTAACAAAACCAAGATTAAGTTTAGACACAAAGATCAAATGACTAGAGAACTGTCAGAGTCATATCACATTCATAAGAACAGTGACACGTGCGTGAGCTCACCATCTGTAAGCATCCAAGATTGTGAGATTTTATATCTGGATACCTAGAAAAAATCTGTGAAGCGCATGTGCCTTTGGTTGTATTCTGCGAGTATTTAATCTGTGCTCTTAAAATAAACTTTCAGTTGATAGTAGCGCCTGTCCTTGTCATTACTCTCTCGTTGTTGTTCTCCATCGCAGCGCTCGTAATTTGCAACAATCAGCGTATTCACAAATATATCTTAGGGATGCTCATAGTTTTTTTTTTTTTTTTTTTGCTACGGTCGTTATTACTATCTTTAAATACGTTTCCTGTATGCCTTTTATGCCTGCCTTAACCGCAGTGGCTTTAAAAATTCCGGATGCGAACGAAGGAAAATATTTAAAAGAAATATCTTTGCTGTTTACCAGAACAATATACTATTCCTTTTAATATTTTTATCACGCTACTTTACAGTGTCTCCCAGCACTTGCCTTATAAATAAATTGATGTAAGGTAAAAATTGAATCTGGACCCGCTGTTTCGGTCGTCGCTTAAGTACGTGTTCCTCATCTGCGTACAGATCACTCGGAAACGCGGCAATCTGAGCTTGATTGAAAGCTGAGCTTCGATCCAGCGTTCCTCATCCGCATTCTTGTTGGGATGCGTAGCACACACAAACAGACGTGATCAGTTGAACGAAGCACTATTTATGTTTCTCTCGCGAGCCAGAAAGAATTTCCCAGAATAGAAAGAAGAGCCGCTATCTAGAGCCACTAGCCACTACCTGCAGATAAATGAAGGGAAAATGAGGGTTCTCGTTATAATAAATACATGAAGGAAAGAAGCCAACAGTCGGCGAGGCCAAGGAAAGCATTGGGGAGTGTACTTTTATGACTTTTTTTTTTTTAAATTTTTACTTCAGTAATCACATAAATTAGTATCGTAATCTGTCTAGGGGAAATATAAACACAAAGTAGAAGGAAAATCAACGTGCCGATGGTAGTTGCTCTTAACCACCAGCAGCTGTGCGGCTCAAACACAGAACGGGCGCAAAAGAGCTGCGCTCTTACAACATAGTCGCACTGCTGGCGTGTATACGCTTTCTTTTAAAGGTACGCACTTGCGTCTAAATTTGTAAGAGAAGTGTGTTGAATAAATGCACGGGGGGAATACACTACGCTTATTTCTTGCCACTCGACCGCCATTTACAGCCTTTTGTCAGGAACATAAACTCTAAGGTGGCTATAGTTACTAAGCCATGTTATGGGCGGCATCTTTGTAATGTCTGTGAGCGCTACATATTTCCGAGGAGCCCTGCTGGCAACAATGGAAACAGCAGTGCTGGCAACAATGGAAACGCTTTGAATATTGATTTTTAACGGAAGCTGGTAGCATTGTGGTGGTAAACTAAAGTTGAAATTTGTAAAGCCGTTTTCTGATAGGTCTTATTGCATCAAATAAAAGAGTCTTGCGTTGTTAAACGGACGGAGACAATAGGAGAAAAAGCGGTAGTCCTGGCATCCTAGAGAGAATTACGACGGGACGGAGCTTGCGTGCAGCCCCTTTATACAGTCTCGTAAAACAGTGATTACACAGCGTTGCCCTGTGGATACGTCGCTTAGGCACCGCTGCCGTATATAGCAACGGGAAGGTGTAACTTTTTACTCTTTGAAATTATACTAAGTTATTTCGTGTGCTGGAGAGGATATGTCCAAATGAGTGGGTGGGCCCTCTTGACTACATTCCAGCCATGATCATATCGTCACGATTGCTTTCAGAGATGCTGAGTCGCTTTGGCACGTTAAACCCCGCAAACCAAACCACCACTTTCAGAGGTGCATAAATAGATTTTATAACCTCAAAGTGGAAAGCAACTGAGGCTCCTGAAAGAAGAGTACTTTCTAGAGCCAAGCTTCGTACTGCCTCGAGGACTATAACCTCGGCTCTGTCCATCAGAGGCTGCTCGTCAGGGACGTTGCTTCGGTCAGCAGCTCCTCCCCGACCACGGGACTGCTGCCAGGTGGGCACAGAGTCATGTGTCTAGTAACACAATAGAAGAGCACTCACCACCGAGAATGTGGCACAATTATCTCTGACGACAGTTAACGACAACTATCATCAGTGACAAATATAACCGACAAAACCACTCACTACCATCACTTTCACCCGCGATGAGAGGGAAGTCTCAGAGTTTTTAGTTTTATCCGTGAGGACCTGAAGGGTCAGCAGTTTATCCGGGATGCTTAAAAACTTAAAAAAAAAGCCAAGTGTTAGTACACGACATGACTGCGTCACCAGACCGATTGCGCATCCTCACTGGTCCGACCCACTTGCCATCAAGAATCTCCTGCTCGCCTAAACCACGTAGATGTGGCCGCACCGTCCGGCCAGCACAGCATTCCACGCAATCAGCGAAGCTTGATCAGGATGGGACCTCGTTTATAGGCGCCATGCGCGACCCGCTTCCTCATCGGGTATTCCGCGTGGCGTCTCGCGATCGCATATCCCACAGAGCCGCCCACGCGTCCGTTGTCTGGCTTTGGCTCCTGCCGACCACACGCGAACGATGCCGCCAGAGGTTCCAAGGACGATGTTGGCGAGAGAGCAAAATCGCTAGCGCCTCTTTTCTTGAGATTTTTTTTTTCTTCACCGGTGCAAAGAGGTGGGAGGAGGATGGTGCTTGGTGTGCTTTTAGCCGCCCGCTATTATAATGTGTGGATAAATAGCGAGTCGTCTGTGGGCGTCTCCTGCGCTGCTGGCTGCTTGTAGTCGGGACGGTGATCGAAAATGCAATCAACTTACCTAGCCGAAAAGAAAACTAACAAGCAAAAGGCGTGACAACTGTTTGTGTACTCGAATGATTCATGACTTACCACGTGCGATACTCGTGCCGTCCCTCGATATATCTCCTATTTACCTTTATGGCGCCTACAGCCTCTAGATGCTTCATCCAGAACACAGTATTATATCGACTCCTGAGTCTTCACTTTGAGGGAGCATATATTAAGACTGTATTTTCTTGTTCTTCCCGGAAAGCTGGCTGTTTTTCACCTATGCTTCTCAGATGTCACTTCTGTCCGCTCGCAGATCATGTCGCCTGCACGTGCGCATGACACGTGGAATGTACCGGGTTCAAATCCCGATAGTCCGACAGATGCGTCGATACCTTTGAGTTCACTTGATGCCATGCAGAATTTGCCACCCAATGCTTCACGAAACCGCAAAGAAAGGAGCTCCAAAATATTTCCCCCATTTCTCTCCGCAGGTCCTGTTTTGCCCTGCTATACCTGCAGTGGAGCAGGTTGAGGCCATTTTATATTTGTTCGTTTTAAGACTGAACTCAATTCAATCTCATTTCTCCCCGCCACCATCTACTGTGGTCTACAGGCCAAGTATGCATGCATGGAAGACGCCCGACTACTGTGCCGGAGTTCCCGGGATCGAATCCCGGCCTCGGCGGCTGCGTTTCGATGGAGGCGAAACGAAGTGGCGTCGTGTGCTGTGCGATGTCAGCGCACGTTAAAGATCCCCAGGTGGTCGAAATTACTCCGTAGCCCTCCACTACGGCTCCTCTTTCTCTCTTTCCACTTTCATTCCCACCTCCCTCCCTTCCCTTACGGCGTGGTTCGGGTGTCCACAGAGCAAGTGTGACAGTTACTGCGCCTTTCCCTTCCTGTGAACCAATTTATGAACCAATGCATGCATGGACCCCGCCGGGGTGGTGCAGTGGTAAGACGCCCGACTACTGTGCCGGAGTACCCGGGTTCGAACCCGACCTCGGCGGCTGCGTTTCAATGGAGGCGAAACGAAGAGGCGTGCGATGTCAGCGCACGTTAAAGATTCCCAGGTAGTCAAAATTACACCGTAGCCCTCCACTACAGCTCCTCTTTCTCTCCGCTTTCACTTCCATCTTCCTCCCTTCCTTTACGGCGCGGTTGAGATGTCCACAGAAAACAAGTGAGACAGTTACCGCGCCTTTCCCTTCCTATAAATCAATCAGATCCATGCATGGATGCACGTCGTTTGATCAGTTGATACAACGCCACCTGAACAAAGTGGTACATGAAGTCGTGAATATTGCATTGAAGCTCCTGTAAGTTCGTAACGAGCCGTTGTCGTCACACTGAGGTGTTACAGAAAGGGAGTGTTTTATGTTAATAGCATACCATACAGAACTTCCAGAGCACGCGATATATTTTCTCACGAATGCGCCAATGGCAGTGCCTACAACAAGGCGGTACTGTTTACTTTCTGCGTACACGCGCTGTTTACGCGCCATAAAAACTGAGCTTTCGTGGCGTTACGTAATCCTTTACGTGCAGCGCCAGTAGTAGCTTCAGTTGTTTTTGACAGCTCCGTAAATCTGTCAAAAGCACCGATTAATGCGAATGCCCGTCCAAGAAACACATGTCAACGCTGCATGCGATCGCCGCATGCCACTAATCGTATCTGGTTTCATCAATGCGACGCATATTTGGCGTTAAATTGTTTTATCCAGAAGTATATTTGACCAGCGTTTGCATTGATTAAAGTGGCCTCATTTGTTTTACGCAAGTGATATCGCTGGATTACGTCAACCATCGAAGAATCAGTGCTCGGACATTTTACCTATCAATTGCTACCTGCCAGAACAATGCCCGCGATTTATCAATCACAACGCCAACCCCGATATCGACGCCGGAGTTTCTGTAGAACGTTGCCTCAAGCGGTATCACGTTAAAAACTAACAACAAAAAAATAATATAAACCCGCAACTCTTTCCTCTGGCATCTTAATGGCACCTCAGTGCCAGTAATGAACGAACCGTCGCCCAATTTTGTGGATAAAAATAGCAGCCGTATATTTTTCCAAGCTTCAAACAAAGGCCGCAAAAAGACTGCGGCGCACCCTAAGGGGCTCCCTTCCCGCACAGGGCCCGTCGTATGGGCACCGACGGGCCTGTGGCCGACGGCGGCCTGGGAAGGATGCCCGCCACTCTGCACATCACTCCATCCAATCGGCTGTTGTGCAGCGAGGGGTACATTGCATACCTTGGCCCCCGCGCCCTTCGTCTCACCGCCAAAGGGAGCGGGCCAGCCAAGCATCGTTCACCTGAACAGTCTTCCGGTATGGCGGCTGGGATCAGTGTTCTGCCGCCTGCCAACCTCCCATGCGTATGTCGATGTTTTAACCGCTCGACCACAGCTCTGGTGCTATACATGGTCTATATGATCTATATGTACCTACGAAGTAAGGATGAATGAGCCCAGGTTGTCTGCAAGTAAGGACTATATTAATTCTGCTCAGTAATCCAGGCATATGTATAAAAGACAATATGAGTGGAAGCGAAACCGACATAATGATTCGAGTTTCCTGATACAGTTATATATACATTGCTGTCATTTAATAGGTAACCATAATCACGCCTTCAAAAAAAAAAAAAGATGCTATTGACAATCCTGAATGCGTTAATATCATGAACACAAACATTAATTGCGCTAGCGTTTTCAGCAACTTATCGACAAGAAACGCTAGCGCTGGTATTCGTATCTTAAAGGAAAGCCGTAAGATCGCGAGATACATACATTAGAATATATGAGACTTGCAGATTAAGCTCACCTAGTTGTTTTGCGCTGACATTTAAATACACCATGTAATTAACTGTTAAGGTCGTGACGATCTTCAGGCTTCTCATCACAGCTGCGAAGCAATGCAGAGAAACGTGACAATGACATCATTGTCGCAAAAGTTTAAAATTTTAGCTGATGCCGCCCCATCCTTTCTGCTCTTTCAGCCGTTAACCTCGTTGATGTTGATTTTCTTCTTCAGTACAGAACCTTATGCGTTGGAGATGCATTACATGTACAGATTACGTCATCATCGGCATATCAACACGTGGCCATCCTGAGTGCTGAAATGGATTTATTCAGCGACATCAATTTAAATGCTAGTGCAAAATGACGATATGATTTGATAGCCCCCTTCACACGTTCCACACCTTTAATTCGGTTGAGTTCTGAAAGCGCTTCAGTTGCTCTTTAATGGCGGTCGTTACCAATTTTTATTTATCTCGCCTATCATAGGCCCGTTCTCATATCGGCTACGTGCAAAGAAGTAGGTTCGAAATGAGATTCAGGCTGCTGTTCGATGCCGTGACGTACTTGAGGCGAAATCTAGTCACTACAGCGGTGCGGGGCATATAAATGTCTGTAGGGAGAATTCGTTTCTCGGAGAGAGTGCAATCGACGCTTGACCTCCATGGGCGCTGTCGGTACGGACCGCCGGGTGGGAGATCAATGCGTTCTGCTTCACTCTGCTCAGCGAGCCAGTCGAGTGGCGGACAATGATAAAGGTGGACAGACGTGACAGCCAATAGCTCCCGCTAGTGCTCGCACCGTGCCAAGGCCATGGGTTAAAGACCCCGACGGCGAACGCGGCATAACGCGTGGCTGACCTCGTTATGAGCTGCGCCGCTCGTCTCTGCAATCCCCCGCAGTCATGGCCTTCTTGCTTCGTGACGTCAGTGTCGAGAGCTCAGCTGAGGCGGAGCATTTCTCTCGATCGCGGAGTCGGTGCTGAGTGCGGGTTACCAAAGCGATAACGGTCATGTTACGGTTACTTAACATGACGGTGCAATATTACAAGGGTCGGTAGTCTGTAGACATAACCAGATCATTGCACGTTTTCTTTCACCATTTTAGCTTTATCAACTGTGAGACTAACAGATGATTTAGTATGGAGACTATAGTTAGCGGTTTGCTTACTCCTCTTTGTAAAATTGCATCACTAATTCATACCACTGACCTTTTACGTCAGTACTGTTGCGTTCCACCGCGATCAATCGAATGGTTTACAACTTTTTTCATTTCCATTTAACTTTAAACTGAATTCGCTGCCTGGATGAGATCGTAACCAGTCGAAACTATTACTGGCTTTGAAAGTTTAGTTGGCTCCATAGCCAGAGCTTCAGCCCCACTATCCTTTCGTTTTAGCTTTAACCGAGGCGTACGTACTTGTAATAGTTAATCATAAACGCCAAACGAAAGCGCCTTACTGTAGTGGTGAAACGGATAATTTACAAAGGCCGCACTCCGGGTATGGCCAAGACAATATTGCGAATGTATTTGGGATCCCAGCCTCATCAATGTCTACAATTAAGAGCCAGCGCCAAACAATCGCGGCCACATTAAAAAGTGCGCAGCTTGGCCCCGCCCTGAAAAATCTGCGCTCGGTATTGCAGAAACGCCGACCGTGCTTATTTCTGTTCTGTAAACTTTCACTTTAACAAACTTATCCCTGCGGTCCCTTGAAGTTTGTTCAAGGTAAAGTTTACTGTATATTATATAGACATATGTGCATACATATACAGACGAGAATATTAATATCACAGAAGTAAAACAAAATGAATATATATTGGGCTTGACTACCTCGTTCTCTAAGCTCACATGAATCGAGTGTCAACGGATGCCACACCCTACACGTCTACGTGTTGTTGTTGTTGTGGCTGTACGAAGAAGGAAAAGAAAATGCACGGGCCTGCTAGATCTGTAGCTGAGCCACCTCCGCTGCCTCGTGCAGACAGAAGAGAAAATAGAGAAGAAAGAAAAGGAAGAGGGAAAGAAAGACGCGCGCCGCAACAACAGCCGTCGTCCACCACCGAAGCGGTGGCGGGTTCAATGACGGCCTACAACAGATACAAAAGTGCACCCATTGCTGACAGAAGTCCGTAAAGATAATTTTGTTAGGTCTGAATGGCGTCTGCACAGCCGTTAAACATCTTAGCGATCGATCAGGCGTCAGAAGTAAAAATTGCCCGAAAGCAGTTGGATTTACCGTCAATTATCACTTTGCTATTTTCAGTCAATGCCAAGGTTCTACGCTCGCCGCCGACGTTTTCTGGGAAGGGAGCGTGGGCGGCGGTGGGTGTGTGGCCTGGTAGAGGTTGAGGTGGTTAATGCGTTAGCTGTGTACATATTCTGCATTATAAATGAATGAATATCACTGGAACGAGTTCTGCAACAATGGAAAAGGCAACGAAAGGAAATACTAATTACCACTCATAGTCTTCGGCCATCCATCTGCTGCATGGCTAAGTGCCATATGAAGAGGATGAGCAGGATGAAGTACTGTTTTTTTTTTGCAAGCCTGTATTCCGCCCTCGTATTTTTTTGCGCTATTCATTGGACACACACCCAGAATGTGCTAAGTATTAAGGCGGGAACAAGACCTGTGCTCTTTTTAAACCGTGGTACGATTACTCGAGGGGCAATGAAGAGGCCATCTCCTATGCAAGAACACGAGAGAGCTCCCGCATCTTAAGCAGCATGCGTGGGGCCTTGGCAAGTTGAAGGTGACGTGAATGCTACGCTGGTATAGAACGGTTTTGTCCTTCTCTCGAACCACATGACCTCTTTGGTTAAGTCGGATCACTTCGCGTCCCAGTCTAAGGCTTGCCAGCATGCAGAGTTCACGAAACAAGTGATAAACACGTAGATTGGTCTTACTTTTCGCTTAGAGCTTTAAAGCACTCAGTCCTCTTTGCTTATACTGTTCCCAAGGACGCGGGATCGAATCCCGGCCTCGGCGGCCACTTTTCGATGGAGGCGAAAAGCAAGGCGCCGTGTGCTGTACGATGTCAGTGCACGTTAAAGAACCCTAGGTGGTCGAAATTTCCGCAGTCCTCCACTACGGCGTCTCTCATAACCTGAGTCGCTTTGGGACGTTAAACCCCACAAACCAACCAACCAATCTTTGCTTATACTATAATAAAGCCTCAGTAAGCGGCATAAACTCCCTCTTGACAATTATAAATTCAGCATGCATATAAGGTTGCGCAGACAGGCAATAATGCTTATTAATTGCGTGATGAATGACAGAAATTAAAGTCACGGATAAACATTTGAACCGATCATCACGGACCATACCAGGCATGCCGTCGCCTTTTGATAAACAGATTGATTCCTCATTTATAGTTAGAGCTCATCGCAAATCTTCAGGGGCGGTGTGTTACGGGTGACTTCTAAGCCGGAAAAGGAATATGCTCTGGTCGTAGCCCTCTGGTCGTATAGATGATCTGGTCGTATATATATATATATATATATATATATATATATATATATATATATATATATATATATATATATATATATATATATATATATATATATATATATATATATATGCGCATGCTTTCGGTGAAGTAGAGCTATGTACTTGCTGGTTTGTGGTTCGCGGGGCCTAACGTCCCAAAGTGACTCAGGCTATGAGAGACGCCGTACTGGAGGACTCTAGAAACTTCGACCACCTGGGGTACTTTAGCGTGCACTGACATCGCAGAGCACACGGGTGCCTTGATTTTCGCCTCGATCAGAAAGTGGCCGCCGAGGCAATCTAGATGGCATTGTAGATACACACAGCACTTGTGAAATTACAGCCTTAATGAAACGAGACTCGTATTAAATTTTTCCTACGCCCTGGTTATTTTTTTTTTGTCGTCGTTTGCTGAAACATGTTAGCGTCTCTGATATGATGATAAGCTATGTAGGGGTTCACGTACTACAGATGAAACAAAATCAAAGGGGATGTTAGCGTTGTACCGAAGCGCTTTTGTACTCTATGCAGCGATCCCGTTCATCCACCCCTACGCACACTCATGTGCGGAATACTGCGTAATCGGGAATTTTAATGGAATAATAGCACGGAATTACAAGTTTAACCAATTCAGCAAGGTAGATTATAATACTTTGTCACTTTTCCTAGCTTCCAGAGCTCCTGCTGAGCAGGGAGATAATCGGTTGTCTGAAGTATATAGGAGGTCGAAAGTTTCTTTTTGTTTTCAATATATCTCATTGAATCGATATTGTAGCACACTTGGCGTCCAATTTCTCGGTCATTTCTCTTGTGCCACAGGCTATCACTCCACTGTATTACTGGTAGCATGAGAATCCAGGGTAGAATGAGAGAAATGAGGTGGCTGCACAGCACGAAAGAACACTGAACAAGAATTGAGGTGAACCTCATTCGGAAGCCGAGCCGACGTTTCGACGAGGGGACTTGTCTTCGTCTAGGACAGCCATGGTCCCTTGCCATGACTCTCATTCGATAATGTGGTTTATCTCGTTCCTCTTCTGACCACCTTTTGAATAAGCAGCGCTCTCTTGCCTAATTTAGCCATAGGCAGCTTGATCGCAGTTTTGCACGTCCTGTCTGGGTAAATGGGTAGGCTAGGAGTAAATATGTCACTATCGCAAACCTTTCGATTGATGTGTTATTAGTAATTGATGCCAAAGCCGAAATTCGAATCTCCCATCCGCGCCCTCTCCCGGATATTGCGGTTCATTTTTCTGTCTCAAGGAAAGACAGCTATATTTCTCCATTCGAGCGAAGAAAAAAAAAAAAAAAAAAAAACGTTGTGCAATGCCATTTCTACACAATGACGAGCAAAACTAAACCTGCAGTGGTGTCTTGCGCGCAATGGAATAAAGGCAAAACCTCCCCCTTCATTACTGCCACGCAGATAACATAAAAACCAGCAGCTTTGCCAAACAAAGGCCGAGGCTTACACATTGCGTTTGGCTAGACGCCCGCTACCGAGAGTGGCCACCTGTCGCAAATTCTCACCGGAAGCGCATCTGTTCATCTCGCTTCCGATTTTCTGGGCTGAGTCGCGGTAAATGTAAAAAGCTTGCCGAAAAGAAAAAGATAATAATAGCGAAAGAGAAGAACAAAAGGCACCTGTCTGACATATTGTCTGCCCGCATCGCATGAATCACAGATGGGAGGCCGCACTGTCGGTGTACAGTGCGCGAACGCTTCGTCTGGTGCCAGTGGTTCTTTTCAGCGGTCGCCCCCCAAGGCCGCGCGATCAAGGACACCGGTCTCGGCTCATCGGGCAACTCCGATTAGCGGGACCCAGTGTGACGCACTCTCTTCCCCGCTTGTTCGGTTAGGGAAGCGGCCATGCAACCGAACGTATTCCTCACACCACCGCCCTCCTTTCCTACCGGCGTTCAAGTTATAGCTGGTCGCGCTGGAGACGAGCCCAAAGTTACGGCACCATCATTAAACGGGCGCGCTGATTGTCTATGAGACCGGCACCATCCCTTTCACAGCTGTGAAGAAAGAGGAGGGGAGGGTCGCCTTTGTTCCGCACGGAGCCGATCAAGTTGACAAATGTATACGCGGGCGTGCGTGCGCGTACCTCTCTCCTTTTCCTCCTCGTGGAGAGGAGGAAAATCAAAACATGTTTGAACGAAAGACGAGTCTCGTTTCCAGGCTTCGCCGGCGGCGGGTCCCTTGCCAAAATTTTGCCCGCGCCGCCGTGGTGTTTGCGAAAGAAGCTTCCAGCGCTGCTGTATAAATATACGCACGCGAATATGTGAACACAAGCTTGCGCTCGCTACTTTGCTGGGATGTTTTGCATTTTCCGCGCAGGCTCGTCCTTTCGCGCTCCGCGAATTAAACGCCTGGCACTTATTGCCACGACTAGAGCTGACGCGGCTCTTCTTCCTTGTGAAGGCAAACGCTTTGTCTGTGCAAAGCTTAAACCCGAGTCCTCGCTGCTGAGTTGTGGAAACGCGATTCAGAAGAGGGCCGGGGGACTTCGTCCTCTTTACTATTCTTATTGTAACGATGCGATGTTACTGTACACAAGACGCCAAACACGCTAAATTCAACATAAACATTTTTTGATATAGAATGGATACTTTGCTGTGTCTACTTTGCCTGCATTGTCTTCTGGTGGTTTGCTTTATTTGAATTTCTTTATTTCCTTGTACGGACAGCAGTTGACCCCACAGAAAAAAAAAAAAAAAAAGCCAGGCACCGAAAATTAGGCTCCCAACTTATTACCGGTAGTTTCCTTATATTTAGAAAGATGAAGTGACAACAGTTGTTCCAATAATATAATTTGAAAATCTAAATTCATAACTGCAAAAGATCTACTGCTTCGGCTAGCAGAGGTTAGCTTAATGTCCGCACTCGAACATTTGCTGCACTTTTTTTTACCTACAAAAAAGACTATAAAAAGCGTAGAAGGCTTCTTCAGCGTGATAATATCTCTTATTATGTTATAATAATGTAACGTAGAAGCACGCGCATAAAGAGTGGCTGTATATACAGACATTTACAGAGGGTTAGCTGACAACAGCGCACACTGACAGCTTCAGGCCAGAGCCCAGTACGAACCGCAGACAGTGCGTAGTCCTCGTGTTCGACTCGTCCGACACACGAGTACAGCACTTTGTTCTTGTCGTTGTCCTTTGATGATATAATATGTAGAAACTATAAATGAGCACCCAGACATTCATGCACGTTAAAGCTATCTAATGAACAGGTGGCCGAAAGTAATGCAAAGTTGTCCAATATATATACTGCGTACTTTTATCGCAGTGCACGGTACCGTTTTTCATTTAAAAAGTGTCTATTCTTTCTCTGTTGTCTCTGATGTTCGCGTCAAAATTCTTCAACCATTTGTCTTGTTCTTGATGCTGTTTCGAACGTTGCGGTTTTCGGGGTCAATATTTTGTTCGTGTATAGAGAAACCAGTGCACCTGATTAGCGTTCCTTTAACTGGGAAATCTAAAGCGGTATGTCAAGCTACGTGCTTAGCTTTCCCTCGTTTCCTGCGCAAAAGGCTGTTCCATAATATGGTCTTTCTTTCCATATACTCTATGCGCGACAACTTGCCTTGGTGCCTCCCGTTATGATCATTACTGGACTAATTTTGGAGAAAACGCCGGCAACGCCGTATTTTCAGCTGGACATAGCCTTTCAATTATTAAAAAAAAAAATTAAAATTTAAATATTTAAAAATTTAACATCTAAATATTTAAAGATATTTTAAATAATTAAGACATTTTAGCCTATAGGGCAAAAATATCTGCGTATAATTAGCAGAGTCCTCCAATAAGCGGTACACTGCTTTAGTTCTCACGAAACCTCACGTCAATACACGTATATATATAAAAAATTTACTAGCAGTTGACTGATTGAATATGAACTGTGACATTTTCGCGCCAATGCGCTTCCTGCAAATGAGCTTGATGCCCAGCGCCACTTGCCAAAGGCGGCGCGCCTCGTCATTTTATTCTTAACGTCAATTTGCTTTGTTAGCTGGGACGGCCAACCAATACGGCGCTTCACAACTCTGACCAACAACGACCACCGGGGAGAGAAATAATATTTTGGGCTCCAAAACCTCACATTTTTCGTGATCGCAGCGATAGTATATTGTAGATTAGCGTTACTGCGAACAGCCTAGCGTTTTATCTCCGTCGTTATTACATATATATTTGGCGAGATTCGCGATACCTTTAGCCAGAATCAAGATTGCATCCAGGCTAGGAGGAATAAACTGGGAAGCTATGGCAAACGATCGAAGTCTCACTGACGTGAACGGTATTCGGAGGGGAGAGGCGCAACTGCTTTCACAGAACCAGTGAACTCTGACTTACATGCTTGGTCAACAGTATTCAGACCACGGCTTATGTTGGGACTGTACACTGGAACATCGCCGACAGTTTTGGAGAATAAAAAGCCTTCAAAAAAGTGGACGTGGTTTCTCTTCTTCCAACAGATATTTAGATTTTTTTTACAGCGCGCCACAGACGCCCTAATGCACGAGTGAGAAAACAACCGTTTGGGCGTACAATTTTCACAAAAAGCTACGTTCAATATTAAGGAGATCGGTTGCTATGCATTACCCTTCTTTTCGTGGCTTATATTACGGTCCACTACTTCGCAAACAACATGAGAAATTGACGCAGGAAACAGTGTATCTAATCGGCAATTTGGGCGCCTAAGGAGTTAGCTATTTGATGAGTGGTGATTCTTCGCGGTACGCTTGCAAAAAGCCACATCGGCGCTACAGCGCTGCTTCAGAGCCCTCTTAAGTCATTACAGATTTGTACCGCTCGTTTGCTCTTGCGCCGGCCACCTCGAAGAGAGCGTTAATCATACGTGAAAGATAACGTGTCATATCCCTTCCACCCAGCCGCCCGCTTCTTTTTCCGAAGCAGGCTTTGTATGCATGTACAATCCCTGCGCAAGGTCCTTTTGTGAATGAGAACCTTGGTGTCCGAGCACTGGTTACTCTTCGTACGCCTTGAAGCTCGCGAGCGGCCCTTCAGCCTTTGTTTGTTTGAAAGCCTCTCATTAATTTCAAAACAGGCTCGTTTATCTCTTTTCCATTCGCTGTATACACTTGGGAAAACGAGTCACGTAACTGAAGTTACTGACTGTGCCTAGTGGCGATTTCTGAATTTCTGATGACCACGTATTGTATTTTGATTTTCTATTTTTCTTCGCCTTTTTATTTAGTTCGCGTTCACTGTTGCCGTCCTAATATCGAACACTTATTCAGCACGCTTTTAGGAAAATTGCTTCTGATCAATAACGAAGTTGTCTTTGGCGGGACATGCGATTTGCCGATGCAGCACAAGGTACCAGAATTGGACAGTATATGGTTGACATCTATCTCATATTCAAATAAAGCGGTTAGGGAACAGCGCTAAACAGCCTCTGCTCTCTGCGTGTACTGATCATAGACTCACTCAATACGTAATGGCCGTCGTAGTCATTTTAGCCTCTACTTTTAAGACTATTGGAACCGTATTTAGGTTCAGGAAGCTAAATGCAGGATGCATAGGAGTGTCCTGAGAAATTCAACTCCGCTATGTTAAGCTTGAAACGCTTTGTAGCATTCTAAGCAGTTTCTTATAGCATAGACGTTCCCGAGTCCATAAACTACAGAAAGGTTTTGTGATAGTTTGAAATGACCCCAGCAGCCGCATGCATTAGTGAAGCTGCGTGGGGCATTTTTTCTCGTTAGTCGTGGATAAGTGAATGGCGGCCTACTAAAGGCTCATGCAATGGTGCAAAGATCACTTAGTAATGAAACTCAGTAACAAAGAAGTGGATGGTCAAGGTGGCATGAGCGGGAATCGGAGACACTGGCTTTATTCCGTTTCTTTTGAGTCAATAACTCGAAACCAGAGTTCGACGCGCAGAACAACTCTAGCTACTGATAATCTGTTCGCTTATTTACTGTGCGAAAACGTCTACGCTGAAAAGAAGAGTGTGAGAGAAGATATCTGTTTCCCACGCAAAAACAAGACATATAGCTTTGTCGCGTCAGGGTCAGTAAGGACCACCTGGTTTGTTTGTTTTTGGTGGTTATATCTCTGCCATCAGAGCGTTTGAGTAAGCAACTGAAGTTTGCATTAATGCATTCTAGCGCTAAAACGCATTACGCAAGCTTTATAATTTGCCTCATGCAGAAAAACTATTGCCAAGGAATCCCCTGCTACAGCGAACTGACTGCATGCTAAGGAAGCACATTGTCTGGGATAGCGAACGAAGACTCGCCTCTATGGAAAGGTCTAGCCTTGCTGTTTGGGCCTCTCTCTCGATTACAGCCACGGTTCCACGGTGAAGCGTTGTAGCGAAAAATAAGCTAAATAAGGACGCCACTAAAAATGATTGGTTACTCTTACGCGGTAGCTACTAGGCTGCTTGCAAATATTATGCACAGTTGGATTATTTACTCGCTACTTGATTTAAGCTAGGCTTGTAGGCGACCTACGTTGTATCAAAGCAAGCATGCCTCTCTATTTAAGATTTGAGACTTTAACTTTAGAAGTAATTTTTCATAGTGGCCTTCACCATAAGCGCGGAGTCGGCGAAGCTTCAGTTGGCAAAAAGGCCTTCGGGGTGATAAACTACACGTATATAATCGAGTTATCCACTGTCTCGATAACTACTTGCATTTGTTTGCACTGTGGCTCATCGTTCGAGACGGACGTCCAAACTTTCTCGAAAGACTCGACTTCATTCCATGTTCTGATCTATACGCAGAATGATTTCTCCGACGCCTAAGAAATTCGCAGCCTTCTTGCTTGCCATAAAGCGGTTGCTGTGTATCGCTTTTTTTTTTCTCTGTCATCGCACTATTATGTGGTGTCGATCCTTTCTGTTGTCTTTGGTTAAACACTGTAAACTGTCTTCTTATGTACTGGCTCTTTTCCTTTTTGGAGTTATTTCTTTATTTCGCTCCTGCCAATTGTTATAACCTTCAGCGCTGGAGGCGATACTTGACAAGCACTTTTAACCGGCGGCTTCGGCATCTGAAGGAGGGCTGACCTTTAGGGAAAAACGCGAAGTCAGTAGAGAAACGGATCGGCAAAATGCAAACTACCCTGGCCATCCGCCAGAGAAGTTCTCGTGTTTACGAGCAATGCCACCTTGCGGAATTGGCCTTTTTGGGCTTTATAACGGTAGCCAGCGACATCACAACCAAAGACAAGCCAGGTAAAAGTGCGCGATGAAGTCTGTACGTGATTTGTGCACCCTGTGCGCTTCTCTTCGTATATAATAATATATAAGATTCTTGCCCTGATGGTGCTGGGATTGGTATGTCACCGCCGTTTGCGGCGGGGGCTAGCCGGTGGCTAGCCTGCCACTGATATTTATCTGTTGTAGGCCGTCATTGCAACCGCCACCGCTTCGGTGGTGGTGGACGACGGCTGTTGTTGCGGCGCGCGTCTTTATCTCTCGCTTCTTTTTTCTTTCTTGTCTATTTTCTCTTCTGTCCGCACAAGGAAGCGAAGGTGGCTCATTTACAGAGCCAGTAGCAGGCCCGTGCATTTTCTTTTCTTTCTTCCTACAGCCACAGCCAAAACAAAAAACATATAATATAGCTTTTTAACGATGCCTCCCCTGCTATACCCGTGCTGGCGACATGCTTGAGGTGACGTCATTGCATGGTTACACAAGTTTAAGTCGAACGCGTCGAGACAGGGCTCACGAGTCGGCTGCTCCGACAGCAGCCGTGTGCGGTGGCGTCCGGTCACGCCGCCTTCCTTCGGGCCGGAGCGAGACGCGTGGCCGGACGTGCAGGACGGAGCGGTACGGTGGTACGGTGGCGTCCCGCCGCGTGTTGTGCGCGCTCGGCTCGCCTTGGCCCCCGGCGGGGGGTTCCACAAGTTTTACCCAAGCTTCGCGCCCCCTCGCGCCTGCCACCGCCTCGTCGCGACGTCGGAGGCACGCCAGCATCTCACTCGAGGCATGGGACAGGCACGAAGGGACGCGAGAGAGCCTGCAGTGGATGAGACACGTCATATGTTGGAGGTAGCGATTTCAACCCGTCACATTCACTTTTGTGTTCATCAAAGATATCATTTGACGGTTGTATTTTAATTTATCATGGGCCGCAATTGTTTGTCCGACCCCCGCACTGCAAGAAAAAGAAAGCTAGCTTTTTTTCTTTCATTTATTACTCCCTTTAATTTTTACATATTCCATTATGCCCTGAGGCAGAAACAACGTTATTAAAAAAACAAAACTGAGCTGCTATTGCTGTCGTGTGCAGAGAAAAGTAAGTTGATAGATCCAGGTTTCGAGGAAACTGAACTGAGGTAGCTTTGCCGGAAGGTTAAGGATACTAGACATGATACCTTGTCGGTATTCTTCAGAGCAAAAACACACAAACGTGACATACCTTTCCGCGCAATATTGTCAGAGGCACACACGTGGCAGATGCTAGTCTCGGAATAGTTGATCAAGCATCTCGGCCAAGTACATGTGGATGATCCCTTTAAAATAAAAAAAAACTCTGAGGAGATAATATCTGAGATCAAGGGATATGATAAGAAGAGACTCTGGATTTTCACTCGATATTGAAGACATGTTCTATTCTATCCCACA
Source organism: Amblyomma maculatum (assembly GCF_055883805.1). Taxonomy (NCBI): domain Eukaryota; kingdom Metazoa; phylum Arthropoda; class Arachnida; order Ixodida; family Ixodidae; genus Amblyomma; species Amblyomma maculatum. The sequence goes on along the minus strand of NC_139354.1, from coordinate 94,637,409 downwards.
AGAAGGCTTCTTGAAAGAACAACGAGAAACGATTGAGAAGCAGGCTATAGTTTTCCAGAATTCAGCCGGGGTGTTTGTGGATACACTCTTGGAGTTGATTGCAGCCTATCTCAAGTAAACTGTTGCATCCCATGATGGAATATTGTATGTACAAAGGAGCGGTGTATGCATAGGTTCGAGAGTTGCACCTGCTCTGAGCGATGTGTACCTAGCCGCATGTGACAGAACGATTCTGACGGCTATTAAAGATAAAGGCATTGTAAAGATTGTTCGTTACGTTGACGACTGTTTGGTATTGTGTGATTTAGAGAAAGGAAAGGCGACTGATCAACTAAAAGACGTAGAGCCCTTGGTGTGCTTGAAGAAAGTTGCCCTGATCTAAGATTCACCTGGGAAATTCCAAAGGAAGGTGTTTTGCACTTCCTGGATTTGAGTCTCGAATTTGATACTATGGCGTAACAGGGTAAACGGCGCTCGTTCGCGGCTTCCTTCGAAGATGGTCGTTCGCTTAAGATAGTTTTGTTTAAAATCACTTAATAGGAAGCTGAAGTGGTTTTTTAAACAATTAGACGAGTTGAAACAATTTGAAGGAACAAATTATGTAGGCAAAGCGCATGAACTGTGTGATGTTCGGTGGTGTCCGGTATCCGGACGGATGGAACGAACAGGAGCAAACCGCAGCTCAGGGTAGACTCTTTATTTACGATAGAGAGTGTGAGCGTGTCAGCTCGAGAGAACAGAGAGAGAAAAGTGCTGATGATGATAGCACTGGTGTTTGGAAGCGAAACCGAAACTTGTGCGGGATACAACAAACTGGTTTCGCGTTCACATTTGAAAGGATGACGTAATCGCAGATTATACGTATTAAACGTTGTATCTTCTGAATACGAAGGCACAATAGAGAGAAACTCACAAGGACGTCACAGGTGTGGAATTTTTAGATTTTCGCTAGCTTCGTCCACACGCTGTCGCGCGTTTTCCGATGCTGCCAAACAACTTTTCATGAGCTAAATATTCGGTGGCGTAAAGTTTTCCATCTTTCAAGCAACTTCGTCTTTGCTTAAAACGAATTTCCGTTCTACACACGACGTTGTGGTGCCTTGCGGGAAAGTCGGAACACCTACGTCACTTTATTCAGGGATTACGTTAGCAATTCAAGCGGCAGCTCAAAAACACTCTGAATTGTTTACCTACGAGTTTTATAAAATTTCCCCTTTAAGCTTGTCGAATTATAAAACGTCTTTGGCTGTCTTGTAATTCGGGCCTCTATTATCTCACAAATATGTTTCAGCATACAGATGTAAGCAACAGAATGACCTGAAAGACCACCCGACCTATATATTGAGCCCCGCTTACCTAGCCGTAGCATGACTGCGCCGTCTGTAGCGCTCAGCAGAAAGGAATTACTACTGCTTTGTTTAGACAATAGGACAAGAATAGGTG